>NW_008357686.1:1828754-1849306 GCF_000622305.1 Nannospalax galili
CCAGGCTGGCCTTGAACTCACAGAGATCTGCTTGCCTCTGCCTCCCGAGTGCTGGGATTAAAGGCATGTGCCACACGCCCGGCTGAGGGCTAGCATTTCTTAAGTACTTTATGAATGAATGGCAATATCCAAAGTGCTTTGAAAGTACGTTGTGCCTCAAAATCACTCTAGGAAGTAGGTACTACTAATGTTCCTATGTTATGGAGAATTAAGGCACGTAGAGGTTAAGGAACATATTTCAGGTCACTTGGCTAGTAAGTAACAAAGTTGGTTTTGAACCCAGGGACTCTGGCTCCAGAACTGCTTTGCTTTACCACTGCATCACAGTTGATGAGCTCTGCAGTTCCCTTTAAGAACTGGAATAAGGGCTGGAGAGATGGCTCAGCAGTTAAGAACACTGACTGTTCTTGCAGAAGACCCGGGTTCGAATCCCAGCACCCATATGGAAGCTAACAACTGTCCATACTTCCAGTTCCAGGGGATCCGACAGCCTCTTGTCTTCTGTGGGCATTGCACGACATGGGTGCACTTACCTACATGCAGGCAATATATGCATACACATAAAATAAAAATAATAATTTTTTTTAAAAAAGAACTGGAATAAATAGGGAGACTGGAGAGAGATGGCTCAGAGGTTAAAAGCACTAGCTGCTCTTGCAGAGGACCTGGGTTCAGTTCCCAGCACCCACATGGCAACTAACAACCATCTGAAACTCCAGTTCTAGGGGATCTGACAACCCTTTCTGGTATTCCAAAAGCATTTTGCACTTGTGGGTGCACTTACACTTATCCAGGCATAACACTCATACACATAAAATAAAAATAAGTAAATCAGGGCTGGAGAGATGGCTCAGCAGTTAAGAGCACTAAGACCCAGGTTCAAATCCCAGCACCCACATGGCAGCTAACAACTGTCGGTAACTCCAGTTCCAGGGGATCCAATAGCCTCTTCTGTCCTCCATGGGCATTGCATGACACGGGTGCACTTACCTACATGCAGGCAATACACACATACACATAAAATAAAAATAATAAATAAAATATTAAAAAAATAAGTAAATCAAAACATTTTTTTGGTATTTTTGAGACAGGGTCTCCCTGTAGCCCCAGCTGTCCTGGAACTCACTATGTAGACCAGGCTGGCCTTGAACTCACAGAGATCCGCCTGCCCCTGCCTCCCAAGTGCTAGGATTAAAGGCGTGCACCACCATGCCCAGATCAAAACATTATTTTTTTAAAAAAGAGTTGAGGGGGTGGGCTGCTGGCTCAGCAGCTAAGAGCACTGGCTGCTCTTGCAGAGGACCCAGGTTCAGTTCCCAGAAATCACATGGCAGCTAAAAACTGTCCATAACTCTAGTTCTAGGGACTCTAAAGCCTTCATCTGACCTCTGCGAGTACTGCATGGCATAGGTGCACTTATGTACATGCAGGCAGTACACTCTTTAAAAAGACTTGGGCCTGGCATAGTGATGCACCATTGAATCCTAGCACTTGGGAGGCAGAGGCAGGTGGATCTCTGTGCGTTTGAGGCCAGCCTGGTCTACATAATGAATTCCAGGCCAGCCAAAGCTATAGTGAGACCCTGTCCCAAACAAACAAACAAAATTGGAATAAGGAAAGGGTTGAAGAGATGGCTCAGTGGTTAAGAACACTTGCTACTCCTTCAAAGGACCCGAGTTCGGTTCACAGTACCCACGTTGGACAGCTCACAACCACCTGACACTCACCCACACATAGCACACACATAGCGTGCGCACACACACACACACACACACACACACACACACTGTACATATCAAGTAGAAGATAAGTAAAATTTAAAATAAAATAAATCTTTAATAAAATAATCTGAGTAAGAGCTGGGGTAGTGATGCATGTCTCTAGATTCCTATGCTTGGGAGGTAGAGGTAGGAGGATCAGAAATTCAAAATCAGTCTCTGTTACATAGAGAGTTCCAGGCCAGTCAGAGCTACATAGTAAGAGTCTGTTTCAATAAACTATGTAGACCACTAACAGAAACTAAACAAAAGATCTGAGTAGGAAGCAGTCCGTGATAAGCTCACAGGGTAGGTCAAATACATGGTGACTAACAGCCAGGGAGTAGCTCCTAGAGGTAGAATTCATGAAAAAGGCAGAGTTGCTCTTGTGTCCTTAAGGGACATGGTGGGGGGCCAAACATTCCTGGTAACTAGAAGCTGTGAGATGTGTTTAGGAAGACCTGTTTGACAAGCAGAACTCCTAGGAAGGAAACTCCAGGTCAACACTGGCATGTGCTTATGGTTTCTGGGTACTCTGGCAGGGCTTCTTTGAGAGACTTGTAGGTCTGGGCCACAGGAAGTCTATTAGAGTATTCTGTAGACATATAAAACATACTACTGAAAGATTTAAAAAAAGGAACCGGAGATATGTTTTAGCACTTGAGAATACTTGCTGTTCTTCCAGAGGACCCAGGTCCAATTCCCAGCACCCACATGGTGGCTAACATCTATCCTTTAATCCAGTTCCAGGGGATCTGATGCCCCCTTCTGGCCTCTGCAAGCTTTGAACCCAGGTGGTGCACTTACATACATGCAATCAAAACACCCATACACATTAAAAAAAAAATAGCTGAATGTGGTGGTGCCCACCTTTAATCCCAGCACATGGGAGGCAGAGGCAGGCAGATCTCTGTGAGTTGAAGGCTAGCCTGGTCTACATAGCGAGTTCCAGGCCAGGTGGGGCTACAGGGAGGCTCTGTCTCAAAAATACAAAAAAAATTATTTTTATTTTATGTATATGAGTGTTTGCCTGCATGTATGTGGGTGCATCATGTATGCACAATGCCCTCAAAGACCAGAAGACATTGGATCCCCTGGAATTCAAGTTACAGGCAGTTGTTAGTTACCATGTAGGTTCTGGGGACTGAATCCAGGTTCTATGCAAGAGAAGCTAGTGTTCTTAACCACTGAGCCATCCTTCCAGTCCCACAAGAATGTCTTAAAAAATAGTACTATTGGAATCAGCTTGTCCAAGGTTTGTTTACTGTTCCTTGTATCCATTTCCTGGCTGGGGTGCTGCTACAGGAGAGGACAGAAAAGAAGGGAGGAAAAATGGAGAGGGGAGGAGGAAAATGGCTACTGTGCAGGGCCTGTCAGGGCCTGGCTCCTGACAAGCAGCTCAGTGCAGTGTTACCTTGACTCCTCAGCAGATTTCCTTCTCATAACAAACGTTTTGGGGGAAATGTTTAAGCATCTCATGTCAGCCTGTTGATTTCCTGGAATTCACTCAAGGACATCTTTATTAGATCCTGACATATCAGGTAAGAGGTCTTGTAGATAATAAGCCTGCTGCCTCTAGCATGGCTCAATCATCAACTCAAACAAGCACTCCTCTCATTACTTTTCCATCCAAGACCAGGACAATAGATGGAGGAAACTGATCATATTAATTAGGGCTTGTCTGTCCAGCAACATTGTCATAGATCAGATATTCAGGCTTCATAAACAGTATCGGCAGCCTGGTGAGAGAGATCTCTGCTCATGACATCACAGGAGAGTGGCTGGCTGCCTCAGCAACAGCAGTCTCCAGCTTTCTCAAATGGCAGGCAGCCGCACTGCCTCACATGTGGAGTCCGTCATCCAGATGTCCTTGGGCCTCATTACCATTTTGAATGGCTTTGATCAATGAGACAGCATTGTTGTATGGATCAGGAACAAAAAGGGACAATTTTCAACACAAATGTTGCTTATTACACACAGGCAAAATACTTCACAAGTGGGTTCTGTAGGAAGAAGAAAATGGTTTACCTGGAAAATCTGTATACCATTACAAAAGTGCCCACCTCAGTCCAGGTTCCCAGTGGGGGCTGCTGAGGAAAAAGTGAAGTAGTCACATAGTCCTAATTGCTATTGTTTTTTTACAAATCCTTTTCTTTATTGGTCTTTTTGAGACAGGGTCTCTCTGTAGCCCTAGCTGGCCTGGAACTCACTATGTAGACCAGGCTGGCCTTGAACTCACAGACATCTGTCTACCTCTCTGCCTCCCGAGTACTGGGATAAAAAGTGTGCACCACCATGCCTGGCTATTAAAAATCCTTTTCAAGTGGCTACATAATTATATAAATGAATCTGTGAACCAGGAATTCATATTCTTAGAAGAGGCAGTAATTGAAGGTAATTATCAATATTTTTGTAAGGGTTTTCCGAGGAACTATACTAAGTCAGTTTTCTATCATTGGAAGAAAATATATGAGGTAATCAACTGATATAAAAGAAAGCTTATTTTGGCTCAGCGTTTCAGTTCATGGTTGGCAGACCTGTGGCAAGGTAGAATGTCATGGTGGACGAACATGACAGAACAAAGCTGCTCACTTCTTGGCTGCTGGGAAGTGAAAGGGATAGGAAAGGGCAAAGGTTCCAATATCCTCTTTAAGGATATTCCCTGAATGACCTAGCTTCTTTCCATTAAGTCCCACCTCCTAAAGGTTCACCAAACTTCCAACAATGCCCCAGGCTGGGGACCAACCTTTCAACCCCTGGATCTTTGGGAGACAAATTGTACCAAGAGAGCTCCCATTTCACTTGATTGGCATATACTTTTTCTTTTAAGGACAGTTTGGGGTAGTGTTAGGGTTTGGACCTTAGTATTAACATTTTGTCACAATGACCAAAAGCTGACTAATGCAAACAGGGAAGAAAAACAAAGTTGTTTCAGTCCCCTACTTCAAAATCCAATTGCACAAAATAGTCTAAAACCAACAGCATGTGCTCAGGATACAGACTTGCCAGGAGTGAGAGCCTCCACAGCACCATAGCTGCTCCTTCCAGTTTGGAATTCACTATGCCCCTGTTCCTGCATTTTATGAAGATCTTAATTCCTGAGATTTGAAAAATGTTATCATATTTCACTGATGACTGATCACTGGATAAACAGAGAGTATGCTTGCACAAGACTCCAAGAAATTTCACATCCTTTGGCCAAACCAGGTAGTCAAACGAAGTAAAGTGAAATGAGGGGCTGAAGAGATGGCTCAGTGGGTAAAGGCACTTTCTGCCAAGACTGATGACCTGAGTTAGATACTCAGAACCCACCTGGTAGAAAGAGAGAACTGACTCCTGGTTGTCTTCTGACCTCTACGTACATACTGTGGCATACAGGTACACACATATACTAAACGAACAAATAAATAAATTAAAAATAAATAAATAAATAAATAAATTTAAAAATAAAAATGAGAAATCTGGAGTTTTGGACTCTTGTGATATTGTTTGAACTAGGCCTCTAAAGACTAGTGTCTATATCCCTTGGGGATGTAGCACATGGTAGGACCTGTGGATTGACACGGGGTTAGGAAATATCCAGATTGAATTTCATGCTGGATTTTTATTGAAGACAATTGGAAATGGGAGTGAAGAATCAGAGGAGTCTGTCATACCCAGAAAAATGGGGCCAAGTGTCAACTCGGAGGGTGAGGCACACATGATACAGAAGAACTTAGCTTGCTCTGCTAATAGTACAAGTTGGCTAACCAACTGATAAGCTGGTATCCAGCCCATGAAGTTGCTAATAGTTAAGTACATTTACCTTGTAGTTTTCTTTCTTTGTATACCCATTCATCATGTAAATCGTATTATTGATATGAGTGGTTCCCCCTCCCATAGGATCCTTTTTGAGGCTTTCCAAGTAGAATTCTGGTCCATCACCTACCCCCTCATACTGATGATTTAATAAAATGTATAAACCATATCCTCGATAGAAGCCCTGGTTCTCACCCTTCTATTGTAAGAATCTTTGGACTCCCCTGCTCCCTTTTGATCAGCCAAGCTTGACAACAAGAACCCATGGATGCCTCATCCAGTCTCCTCAGCCTTGGGAACCATGAACACCACCCCCGCTAATGCCATGAATCATTCACCACTTCCAGATCAATATGTAGGGCAGTGCTGACAACACCCTTCAGGTCCAGGCTTCTGCTGATAACAGTGTTGATGGGAAGGGTGGTAGAATGTTCAGGTGGGAAACACAAGCAGTTTTTCTCCTGTTCCACCTGCTCCAGTCAACCCTGCTGCAAATCTGAGGACTGAGTCATACCAAGGGCTATTTGGCTAGCTAAAACCATGAACTACACTGTCCTCTGCTTAAAGCTCCCACTTTGGTTTTATCAGTTTTATCAAGGACTGGGAGCCAGAGCGTGTAATTGCCCAGGTTCCTGAACAGATCCACCATGGTGGATTCCAGTACCTGTTTCACAGAGAATCTTCCAGAGAAGTACCTGTAAGAGCTTTCAGCCAACCTTAGCTCCCTTCTGTAATGCTTTGTGCCTTCCATAGCTCTGTCTTGCCTATACATGGAGTGATTAACTCAAGGGGAAGATAGAATATAGCATTGTACACCGTCTTTTTAAATTTTATTATTATTATTTTTTGAGACACCAAGCTGGCATCTAACTCACTATTAAGTGGAGGATGATCTTCAACTCCTGGTCTTCTTGCCTCCACCTCCCAAGGGCTAGGATTACAGTCGGGTGCCACCACACTCAGATTCTATAGGCTTTCTTTAAGATGGCCTTGAATTCAGGATCCTTTTCTACCTTAGCTTCCTAGGTGCTGGATTACAGATATGTGCCACCTGCTATGTACATCTTTTTGAGCCATCGTATTGGCCCCTGCTATAGACTTTAAGCACCATACAAAACTGGAACTGTAATAGCCTTCACCTTCATGCATCTTCTAATGGACTTTTGTCCTTAATTTGCTCCTTGTCCTTGAATGGTACAGTCCTGCTCCCAGTCCTCTAGACCAAAGACTGTCTCCATCCTTCCATTCCCGTCTTTGCTTCACCCTGTGAAGGAAGATTGTGGTTCTCCTCTGTGGTTTGCTGCCCCAAGTCTCCTCGGGTAAAAACAATTTCTAGATGGATGCCTTAGGATTTTCCTCCCTCTGTGTACGTCAGGAGCAGGCTTAACTAGAAGTCTCTGGGGGCCCCTGTTTCAGGTATACAGGATTTCAGACCCTCTGAGGATGCCTCCATTTTGGTAGTTTTCCTCCTATGAAAAACAAGGATAACTGAGCTGTTTTATTGTCTCCTAGGAAATGGATGTTCAGTGGCATTGGATTTGCCATCATGAGGCGTTCTGCAGAATGTCAGACAGTTATTGATTTCTGAGTCTGAGTGAGTGCTTTACAATAAACATTAACTGCTCTTTACTGACATTTCACCTCACAGTCTCAGGGCTGGGCTGAGTCACAGAATGCATTGTGCTTTGGCTCATTCTTCAAGAAACAATATCACCTACGGAACTGAGCCACATATATTGATTGACAAGGAAGCCCTCACTGTTACCATGTGAGTCACAAGCACTTCCATAACTGTTTCACACCCATCGAAAGCTGTCAGGAAGGGCTCTCTCCCAAAGATTAACCTGTACTCCAAATTATGTGGCTGCATATGCAGCAATGGGGTGGGTTTTTTTGTTTGTTTTTGTTGTTATTTTGATTTTTTTTTGTTCATTTTGTTGTTTTTGAGACATGGTCTCCCTTTAGCCACAGCTAGCCTGGAACTTGATGTGTAGACCAGACTGGCCTTGATCTCACAGAGATTGATTTGCCTCTGCCTCCAGAGTGGTGGGATTAAAGGCATGTGGGCCGCTTTCATTGGTTTGTTTTTTGTTTTGTTTTGTAAGGAAACTTTATTCAGAAGCAAAGTGACGTTGCAAGAGAGCAGTGGGCTCCTCGAGTTTGAGTACTCAAGGACCAGAATTGGAGAGTTTTGCTCAGCCTTAATGGTGACAAGTTTGTCTGTTTTAATGGTGACAGGCTTGTCTCTGAGTGTGGCAGAGCCATTTCTGATGCTGATGGCCCGAGCTGACTACCCTTCCCATTGTGCATTGTGCTGAATCATGCTGATAATGTAGTCCGAAGACCTTCAGTACTTGCCTCTCTTCAGCATCTAAAAGCAATCATGTGTAGTGTGCTATCCCCAGTCTGGTGGCAATTGAAACTGGGCTTTTACCCTCTCTTTTCCTTCTTGTTGAATTTTTCTTCCCTCTTGGGGCTGGGGATGGAACCTGGGGCTTTGAGTATGCTAGGGAAGCACTCTGACATTGAGTTCTATATCAACCCTCACTTTTCCTCCTTAACCGAGTTTTTGAAAGACATTTCTTCTACATCTGATATTTCTATTTCTTTTTTCATTATTAAAATCTTATTACATTTATTTATTTACTTACTTATTGTGTGTGTGTGTGTGTGTGTGTGTGTGTGTGTGCCACAATTTATGAATGTGAAGGTCAGAGGACAACCCACACGAATTGGTTCTTTTGTTCTACCATATGGGTCCCGGGGATTGAACTCAGGTTGTTAGGCTTGGTAACAGTTGTCTTTGTCCACTGAGCCATGTTACTGGCCCAAGATGTCTCTATTTTTCATCTCCACGTCATTATCATTCTTCAGTTCTACTCCAACCTGTAGTCGCCTGGTGTCCTAGTTTGTTTCTCCATTGCTGTGACAATGCCAACTTGGGGAGGAGAGGGTTTATTTTATCTTACATCTCCTGGGTCACAGTTCTTCAGGGAGCCCAAGGTAGGAACTCAGCAGGAGCTGGAGCACAGGCCATGGAGGAACACTGCCTACTGGCTTGCTCCCCTGGCCCCTGCTCAGCCTCCTTTCTTATGCAACACAGGCCCACCTGCTCAGGGGTGACACTACCCACAGTAGGCTGGGCCCTCCCACATCATTCAACAGTCAAGAAGATGTCCCACAGACATGGCCACAGGCCAGTGCAATGAAGGCAATTCCCCTATTGAGGCTCCCTCAACCCAGGTGTGTCAAGTTGACACTAAAGCTATTCAGCATACCTGGTCACTAAATTGAAGAGACATATTTCAGAATGTTATTAACTAGCCCTCTCTGTGGTGTTTGACAATTCTTTCTTGAATTTTATTATGTTTTAAATTTTTCTGTGTAGCCGGGTGTGGTGGCGCATGCCTTTAATCCCAGCACTTGGGAGGCAGAGGCAGTCGGATCTCTGTGAGTTCAAGGCCAGCCTGGTCTACATAGTGAGTTCCAGGACAGCTGGGGCTACAGGGAGACCCTGTCTCAAAAAGACCCCCCAAAATTTTTTTTCTGTGTAACTTAATTTAACTTTTTTTTTTTTTTAAGGCCTGAAACTCACCATGTAGATCTGGCTGGCCTCAAACTCACAGATATCTGCCTGCTTCTGCCTCCTGAGGGCTGGAATTGAAGGCATGTGCCACCACAACTGGCCCAATTTTATTTTTTTGAGACAAGGGCTCAATATGTAGCGCAGGCTGGCCTCAAACTCTTATGTAATCCAGAATGGTCTCGAACTCAGGATCTTCCTGCCTCAGCTTTCTAAGTACTGAGATTGTAAGAGTATGCCATCATACCTGGTGAATTC
The DNA here is from genome assembly GCF_000622305.1 of Nannospalax galili. Taxonomy (NCBI): domain Eukaryota; kingdom Metazoa; phylum Chordata; class Mammalia; order Rodentia; family Spalacidae; genus Nannospalax; species Nannospalax galili. Next base: position 1,838,151 of record NW_008357686.1, read on the forward strand.
TTTTTCTTTTTAAAGTTTTTTTATTTGTTGTTGTTTTGAGACAAGGTCTCCATGTAGCCCAAACTGGCCTGAAATTCATTTGTAGATCAGCTGGCCTCCATCTCACAGAGATCCACCTGCCTTTGCCTTCCAAGTGCTAGGATTAAAGGTGTGTGTCACCACCTCCCTCTCTCTCTCTCTCTCTCTCTCTCTCTCTCTCTCTCTCTCTCTCTTTCTTTTTGGTCTTTTTGAAACAAGATCTCCCTGTAGCCCCAGGTGGCCTGGTTGTGTAGACCAGGCTGGCTTCCATCTCATAGAGATCTGCCTGCCTCTGCCTCCTGAGTGCTGGGATTAAAAGTGTGTGCCCTTTCTTTCTTTCTTTCTTTCTTTCTTTCTTTCTTTCTTTCTTTCTTTCTTTCTTTCTTTCTTTCTTTCTTTCTTTCTTTCTTTCTTCCTTCCTTCCTTCCTTTCTTTCTTTCTTTCTTTCTTTCATCTTTTTGAGACAGGGTCTTTCTGTAGCCTCAGCCGTCCTAGAACTCACTATGTAGACCAGGGTGGCCTTGAACTCACAGAGATCCGCCTGCCTCTGCCTCCCGAGTGCTGGGATTAAAGGCATGTGCCACCACGCCCAGCTACTTTTTCTATTTTTATATTAATTTTTACATAAAAAAATATACAAGTAATGCATAGACTTTAAAAAAAAGAAATTTAAAAAGTTCATAAGGATGAAATAAAAATAGTCTATAACAACCCCCACTGGAGATAACCATTAATAACAGATGTGAAACCTTAACATCCTTTTTTTTTTCAGTGAGAAATATAGACATACACCTTTAGTACTAGGGATGCAGCTGAGTGGTAGGGTGCTTGCCTAGAATGTGAGAGGCCCTAGGATCCATAGCCAAAAAAAAGGAAGTTGTTATCATACACTATGTATTACTCTGTCCCCTTTTCTCGCGTGTGTGTGTGTGTGTGTGTGTGTGTGTGTGCATACACTATGTATTACTCTGTCCCCTTTTCTCGCGCGCGCGCGCACGTGTGTGTGTGTGTGTGTGTGTGTGTGTGTGTGTGCGTAATTTTGAGACAAGGTCTCACCTGGCTGGCTTGACCTTGATGTGTAGACCAAGCTGGCTTCAATCTCACAGAGATCCATCTGCTTCTGCCTCCTGTATGCTATTACTAATGGCATGCACCACCATGCTCAGCTTGGCCATTATCTTTTAACCATTTTAGAATGTCATTAAATATTCCTCTAAAACATGGATTTTAGTGGCTGTATAGTTTCCTATGTATTTTTGTTGTTTTGTTTTGTTTTGTTTTTGAGACAGAGTCATGCTATATAGCCTAGGTTGGCTTTTTACCTATGGACAATCTTCTTGCCTCTGCCTTCGTGAGTCCTGAGATTATAGGCTTGTGTACACGGCTAGTTAGTTCCCCATGATTTCCCTCTGGGTACATCTTTCTGTTGTCTCTAACTGCTCCATGTTTTCCTTTCCTTTCCCTGTGTCCCTTAAATGTTGCTGTTCCTCAAAGTCCCATTCTTTATTCTCTGTTCTTTGTTCCAACTTTTAAAACTATTTTTGGGGGGTGGGAAGTGGGTGAGACAAGAGCTCCTTATTGTAGCCCAGGCTGGCCTGGCACTGGTGATCCTTCTGCCTCAGCTTCCTGAGTGTTGGGATTACAAGTGTATGCCACCATGTCTAGTGCCTTTTAAATTCTTCCTGGGCAGTCCCATCTACTCTTGTGGCTTCAGTGTTTTAAAATTTGCTTCCTTTTTTTAAATTTTTGAAATGAGGTTTTTGCTCTGTAGCCTAGGCTGGCCTCGAACTCTTGACCTTCCTGCCTTAGCCTCTTGACTAGTTGGTAATTACAGGCTCGCACCACCATCCCTGGTTTAACTCATTTGTCGTGGAGGGAGTGGGGACTGAACCCAGGGCCCCCCCACATGCTAAGCAAATACTCTAGTATATCGACAGCCCTCTTTTTTACTTAAATTTTTTTGATTCATTTATTATTTTATGTGTACGGGTGTTTTGCCTGTATGTATATAAGTGCATCTGTGTTGTACAATGCCCGAGGAGGTCAGAAGAGGGTATTGAATCCCCTGGAACTGGATTACAGATGGCGGTCAGCTGCCATAAGTGTACTGGGAACTGAACCTGGGTTCTCTGTACGAGCAGCCAGTGCTCTTAACCTCTGAGTCATCTTTCTAGTCCTTTATTATTTTGAGACAAGGTCTCACTAATTTGCCCAGGCTGCCCTTAAACTCACTCTCTAGACCAGGCAGACCTTGAACTTGCAATTTTCCTGCCTCAGTCTCCCAAGCAGCTGAGATTATAGGTGTGTGATGCACGGCCTCATGTATCCCAGACTGGCCTCCAATTCGCTGTATAGAGGAGGATGGCATTGAACTGCTGCTCCTCCTGCCTCCACCTCCCAAGGCCTGGGAACATAGGTATTTGCACCACCAGGCTGGGTTTATGTGTGCTTAACCCAAGGCTTCTTGTATGTTAGATAATCAGTCTACCAACTGCCCTTCAATTTATTTTGTTAAGAGAAAATATGTTTTATTATTTTACTTTTTCTCGACTTACATTCTCTCTTCTTCTTTAAAAAATATTTTATTATTTTTTATGTGTATGAGTGTATTGCCTGCATGTATATAAGTGTACCCGCATCGTGTAATGATGCCTGGGGAAGTCAGAAGATGTTGGACACCCTGGAACTGTAGTTATGAACAGTTGTTAGTGACACATGGGTACTGGGAATTGAACTAGCTCCTCTGCAAGAGCAGCCAGTGTTCTTAAACACCGAGCCATCTCTCCAGCACTGTTTTTCATTTTTTTGAGACAGGATCTCATATAGCCCAGGCTGGCCTCAAACCCATTATGTAACTGAGGATATCCCTGGATTCCTGCTTCTTCTGCTTGTACTTCTCAAATGCTGGGGTTACAGGTGTGTACTACTGAGTCCTGCTTAAAATGTATTTTTATTTATTTTTTATTTTTTTGAGATGGGGTCTCACCATGTAGCCCTATCTGTCATTGAACTCTCTGTGTAGAATAGGCTGGCTTCAGACTCAAAGAGATCTGATTGTCTCTGCCCCCTGAGTGCTGGACCTAAATGTGTGTGCCACCACACCCAGCCCAAAATTTATTTTGTTTCTAATTGACGTGGTGTTACTCAGTTTTCTTTACTGTAAAAATGCCTGAGGTAAATAACTTTTCTCCAACTCTTTCTTTTTCCCGTTTTTGGAAAAGTTTTTTTGAGAAAGTCTCATACAGTGCAAGCTGTACTCGAACTTGCTATATAGTCAAGGCTGGCCTTGAACTCCTGAGGTAAATCAGCTTCTTAAAGTAGAATGATTGGAGGCCTGGCGTGGTGGCACACACCTTTAATGCTAGCACTCTGGAGGCAGAGGCAGGCAGATCTCTGTGAGTTCAAGACCAGCCTGGTCTACATAGTGAGTTCCAGGCCAGCTGGGCAACAGGGAGACCCTGTCTCAAAAAAAGAGAGAGGAAAAAAAAGAATGATTGGTTTTGGCTTACAGTTGAGAGTTCAGTCCAAGACCAACAAGACCAATGTGACTTTTGACCTGTTGCAACACATCATTGTGGGAGTAGAGCAGAGCTGTTCACTTCATGGCCAGGAATAAAACAGGGAAAGAGGAAGTGGGGAGACTAGGGTCTCGTTTCTATTATCCACTCCAAGTGCATATACCTCAATGACCAAAAGACAGGCCTACTACTAGTCCCCACTTCATAAAGTTTCCATGACCTCCCAATAATGCCAAGCTGGTGGCTAAGACTTTAACATATGAGGCTTTGGTAGTATTTAAGATCCAAACTAAAATAGGTATCCAAACTAGCAAAGAGTAATTGTGCATGTGGATGAGGTAGCTTGTGGTATTTTAATACACGATCCATTGTTTGATAATTAAACGGGATATTTAACATATTTGTTACTTCATACATTTATTATTTCTTTGTGGTATGAGCATTCATATTTGAATTCTGTTTTGTTTGGCCTTTGAAATGGGTCTCACTTATGTCTCCCAGGCTAGCCTGAAACTTGTGAACTCAAATGTTCCTCCTGCCTCCACCTCCTAAATAGCTTGGATTATAGGCATTTAGATGTTTTGAAATTTAACAGTGTTTTAAAACTAAAAACAAATGGGAGAGGGAAGCTGGGATATGGCTCAGTGGGCTGGGCCAAGCCTGACCACCTGAGTTTGATCCCTGGAGCCCACACAATGGAAAGAGAGAGACGATTTCCAGTTTGTCCTTGACCACAAGTGTACCATGGCACACACATACACTCAAAATAAATAAATGTAAAAAAATGGAAATAAAGCCCAGCATGGTGATGCATGCCTTTAGTCCCAGCACTTGCGAAGCAGAGGCAGGCAGATCTCTATGAGTTCAAGGCCAGCCTGGTCTACATAGTGAGTTCTAGGACAGCTGTGGCTACTGGGATACCCTGCTTCAAAAAGACAAAAGACAAAAAAAATTTTTTTTCTCCCTGGGGCTGGAGAGATGACTCAGCAGTTAAGAGCACTGACTGCTCTTGCAGAGGACCTGGGTTTGATTCCCAGCACCCACATGGCAGCTACGAACCATCCTTAACTCCAGTTCCAGGGGAATCCGACACCCTCTTCTGACCTTCGCAGCATTGCATGACACAGGTGCACTCACATACATGCAGGCAATACACTCATACACATAAAATGAAAATAATAAAATAAAATATATTTAAAATTTTTTTTCTTTCCTGGGCCTATGAGATGGCTCAGCAGGTGTCCTAGTTTGTTTCTCCATTGCTGTGACAAAATACTCTGACCAGTACTAACATGGGAAGGAAAGAGTTTATTCAGTTTATGTCTCCCAGGTCACAGTTCATCAGGGACCCCAAGGTAGGGGGGAATCTGGAGGCAGGAGCTGAAGCACAGGCCTTGGAGGAACACTGCTTACAGACTTGCTCCCCTGGCTCCTGCTCAGCCTGCTTTCTTATGCAACACAGGCCCACCTTCCCAGGGGTGGCACCACCATAGTGGGCTGGGCCCTCCCATATCACTCAACAATCAAGAAGATGCCCCATGGACATGGCCACAGGCCAGTCCAATGAAGCCAATTCCCCAATTGAGGCTCCCTCAACCCAGGTGAGTCAAGTTGACACTAAAGTTATCCAGCACAGCAAGTAAAGGTGCCTCCCACCAAACCTGATGACCTGAGTTTGATCCCTAGGACTCACATCTTACATGGTGGAAAGGAGGGCCAGTTCCTGCAAGTTGTCCTTTAACTTCTACATATGCATTGTGGCACACACACACACACACACACACACACACACACACACACAACACACAAAATTTAAAATGTAAAAAATAAAATTAAAAATTGTGTGTGGATGTGTGTGTCAATCCATGCCAAGCACTATGGGATGATTACTTATTTATTTATTTTTGAGATATGGTCTCATGTAGTGTAGGTTGGCCTCAAATTAGCTATGAAGTGGAGTCCTTGCCCAATATGTACAAAGTCCTGAATTTGATATCTAGTGCCACCTAACATACAACCAGACCCTCAGAAAAAATCAAACCAAATAGTGTTGGGTCTCATGCCTATAATCCTAGTACTCAGGAGGCTGAGGCAGGAATATCACAGTAAGTTTGAGGTCAGCCTGATCTATGTAGTGAGTTCCAGGCTAGCCAGGGCTACAGAGTAAGACATTGTCTCAAAAACAAACAAACAAACAAACAAACAAACAAACAAATGTATTTTCCTCAGACAGTGGCTACTAAAGCTCTGCTCTGTCCAGTGAATGAATGCACTCAGATTTCAATAAATCTGGATCGAATCCTAGCTTCAGCCATACGTGATTTTCTTCTAACCACTCTATCTTCCTGGGATTAAATTCATGCTCCACCATGCCTGGCTACATTGTCATGAATTTTAAAATTTTTTATTGTGCATATAACGTTGAGTGTAGGCTCATGTATGCCACAGCTCATGTGTGGAAGTTGGAGGACAGCTTTGAGTTGGTTCTCTCGGTTTTCCTTTCATGGTTTCTGGGAACTGAATTCAGGTTGTCAGACTTGCACTGAAAGTGGGCAAGTCTTTTATCTGCTGAGCCATCACTCTGGGCCCCATAGCGAATTTCAATGGCATAGTACTTATGATGGTTAATTCCAACTGTCAACTTAATGAGATCTAAAATTGATCAGGAGATAGGCCTCAGAGCATGCCTATGAGGAATTTTCTTTTAAACATTTTTTTGATTTATTTATTTTTATTTTATGAGTGTTATGTCTGCATGTGTGTAAGTGCACCCATGTTGTGCAGTGCCTGTGGAGGACAGAGGAGGGTGTCAGATTCCCTGGAACTAGAGTTATGGACGGTTGTTAGTTGCCATGTTGATGTTGGGTTTTGAACCCAGGTCTTCTGCAAGAACAGCCAATACTCTTAACCACTGTGTCATCTCTCCAGCCTTAGGATTCTACTTAATTAGGCTAATTGAAGTGGGAAGACTGTGGGTGACTCCATTCTCTGGGCTAGGACCCTATATTCTGCAAAGGAGAAAGTACAAACATTCATTGCCCTCTTTTTTTTGAGATGGGGTCTTACTATGTAGCCCTGGCTGGATTGCAACTTGCTATGGAGACCAAGCTAGTCTGGAACTCACAGATGTGCCCGCCTCTGAGAGCTGGGATAAAGTTGTATACCACCACATATGACTCCCTCTGCTTTTTTCTTTCATAATGTGACAGATATTTCCATGAATTTATGTATTTAATATTTTTCAAGAAGGGTTTTAGGCCAGGTGTGGTGGCACAGGCCTTAAATACCAGCACTCAGGAAGCAGAGGCAGGCAGATCTCTGTGAGATCAAGGCCAGCCTGGTTTACCTAGTGAGTTCCAGGCCAGCTGTGTACTACAGAGAGACCCTAGCTCAATAAAAAAAAAAAGGGTTTTGGGTTCAGTATAAAGGCCTTAAACATTCTTATTGATTTTTATAGTTGATAGCTTTAATGTAATTCTTTGTGTGTGCTAACATAATTATATACTGTATATGGTATTCACACTGTTGGCATCATTGGCTTCATGTAGTTTTCTTTTTTTTAAATTTTATTATTTTTATTTTATGTGTATTCATGTATTCCCTGCATGTAGATAAGTGCACCCGTGTTGTACAATGCCCATGGAGGTCAGAAGAGGCTGGGATCACCTGGGACCGGAGTTATAGACAGTTGTTAGCTGCCATGTAGGTGCTGGGATTCGAACCCGGGTCTTCTGCAAGAACAACCAGTGTTCCCAACCGCTGAACCATCTCTCCAGCCCCCATAGTTTTCATATTTAAAGATTTAAAAATTTTTTTAGACATGCCTCCTGTCCTAGTTGGTTTCTTCATTGCTGTGACAAAACACTCTGACCACTACCAACTTGGGGAGGAAAGGGTTTATTCAGCTTACATCTCCCAGGTCTCAGTTCATCAGGGAGCCCAAGGTAGAAACTCAGGGCAGGAACATGGAAGCAGGAGCTGGAGCACAGGCCATGGAGGAACTCTGCTTACTGGCTTGCTCCCCTGGCCCCTGCTCAGCCTGCTTTCTTATGCAACACAGGCCCACCTGCCCATGGATGACACCACCCACAGTGGGCTGGGCCCTCCCACATCACTCATCAAGAAGATGACATGGCCCCTCAGACATCACAGGCCAGTCCAATAGAGGAAATTCCCCAATTGAGGCTCCCTCAATCCAGGTGTGTCGAGTTGACACTAAAGCTATCCAGCACACCTCCTATTTTAAAAATTGCATCTATGGGGCTGGAGAGATGGCTCAGTGGTTAAGAGCACTGGCTGCTCTTGCAGAGGGTCCAGGTTCTATTCCCGGCACCCACATGGCAGCTAATAACCATCTATAAGTCCAGTTCCAGGGGATCCCACACCTTCTTCTGACCTCCAAGGGCATTGCGTGATATGGGTGCACTTACACACATGCAGGCAATACACTCATACACATAAAATAAAAATAATAAATATTAAAAAAAATAAAATTAGCAATCTGCTCCTCTTTCTCTTAAGGGTCATACACTCATTATAGTTTCAAGTGTTGCGCAAAGACCATACATCACTATTTGATACAGATGCACTTACCTACATGCAGGCATAACACTCATACACATAAAATAAAAATAATAAATAAAATATTTAAAACATAAAATAAAAATAAAATAGCTTCTATGTATTTATTCATTTATTTAATGTGTGTGTGTACATGTATGAGAATGTAAAGATAAGAAGACAACTTTCAGGAGTTGGTTTTGTCCTACCACATGCTATTCACAGAGTCAGGTCATCAGAGATGGAACTCAGGTGGTCAAGCTTGGCAGCAAGTGCATTTTACCTAATGAGCCATTTCACTGGCCCTTTTAATTATTTTTTGCAATAATTTTTCATTTTTTATTGAGCTTTTTAAATTTCATATAACATTTCCCACTCAAATCCAGACCCCCTCCATTAATTAAATTTGTTCTTTGAAATTTTCTTTCTTTTTTTGGTCTTTTTGAGACAGGGTCTCCATGTAGCCCCAGCTGGCCTGGAACTCCCTGTGTAGACCAGGTTGACCCTGAACTCTCAGAGATCTGCCTGCCTCTGCCTCCATGACTGGCTGTTCTTTGACATTTTCATGAATGTAAAAATTGTTTTCTAATTACTCTCCCCTTTCACCCTTGTCAACCACCCTCCTCCCTACAAATCTCCTTCCTACATTCATGCCTTCTTTTTTTTAGGATATATTTTAAATTTGGGGCTAGAGAGATAGCTCAGTGGTTAAGAGCATTGCCTGCTCTTACAGAAGATCCAGGTTCAGTTCCCAACACCCATATGGGGGGATCACAACTGTCCCTAACTCCAGTTCCAGGGGATCCAACACCCTCTTCTGGGAATACTTACATGCAGGCAAAACACTCATACACATAAAAATAAATAAATCAAAAAATTTAAAGATATATTTTAAATTTTATGGTACTTGTGTGTGTGTGTGTGTGTGTGTGTGTGTGTGTGTGTGTGTGTGTGTAATGCTGCTTATGGGCTTGCTTTCGCTGGCTTACTCAGCTACTTTTTTTTTAAAACTTTTACAGAAACTTTACTGAGAATTTCATACATGTATATAAGGTGTTTTGATCAAATTCATGCCCACTCCCTCCCTTCCAACACCTCCCATATCTCCCCATCACGTTTTTCTTTTTCTTTTTTTTCTTCTTCCATTTATTTATTTTTATGGGGCTTTTGGATACTCTAACATTCCCCCCTCTGAAGAGGTAACTCTAAAATCTTTTAAGGATTAGATACAAGCTCCCAAATACTTTTGACATTTTTGGCCTTTGGAACAGAGTATGTTGCTAACAGTCTCAATGACATTTTGACTTTTAGCCAAGAAACTGGCTACTTTTCTCTGGGGTCTTTTTACCCTAACTGCCTAGCCAATTCCTACCTCCTATTCTTATCACACCATCCTCTGAAGGGGTTACCCAAATTGCCAATAGGGAATCAGGACGCAGACAGCTCTAGCTTCTTCCATGCTGAAGAGGGACGCAGGGTGAGGCTATTGGAGTACCTCTTCAGTGGGTCTATCTAAAAGACTCCCAAATTGCATAGCTCTTATCTCTAAGGGGAAAAGAAAATCCTTGAGCGGATGTGGTGGCACATGCCTTTAATCCCAGTACTTGGGAGGCAGAGGCAGGCGGATCTTTGTGAGTTTGAGGCCAGCCTGGTCTACACAGTGAGTTCCAGGAAAGTTGGGGCTATAAGGGAGACCCTTTCTCCCATTCAAGTACTAACCACGCCCGACCCTGCTTAGCTTCCGAGATCAGACACGATCGGGCATGTTCAGGGTGGTATGGACTAGACTAGTGAGACCCTGTCTCAAAAAGAAAAAAAAAGTCCTTGAATCATGAATAGAAGCTGTGAAGGAGAAGTAAAGGCAAGAGTAATTAGCATTACATGTTCTAGATAGGGAACTAGAAAAAAGTCAGAACAGGGAAATTTTCAAATGTTCATATGAAGTCCATTGGGACTTATTGACGAGAGCTTCCAAAACCATCTCTCTATTGGGTTCCTCCTCCATTGTTTGTGTGCATGTGTGTGTGTGTGTGTGTGTGTGTGTGTGTGTGTGTATGCGTGGGAGTATTTGCTTTCAGGTATTTTGATAGCTGTTGGAGTGGTTAGAATCAGTGTCAGTTCCCTCTCAATGGCTTTGAGATAGGGGGAGAAAACAAATTTGTCCATCATTTTAGACCAATAGCTGGTTGTCTCCCTTAGCTATAAGTGGGCACTACAGTATTGGGGACCAAGATTTGAAGTCTTACATCTGAGCAGCACTTTCTGGTTAGGAACAAAATTATCAATGAGAAATAATTGTCTAAATAGCTTTTTATATAGACTTAAGCCTAATGTCTGGGAAGTGTATTCTCCTGAACTCTTAAATAAGTATACTGATGACTTTACTCTTTGGTTATACTTTCCTTTTTGGTGTTTAAGACCATATAATTGGCCCAAATAAATCAATTTATTTTTACACTTAAGGTCATTTGAGGATCTGTTCCTCAGGGGTCACATGGGCTTGGGACGAGCTCCTGGCTCCTTTTACCAGTTCCATCTATGCGAAGATAAGTCAAAGGTCCTATTTGACCATGTCTGGCTTCACTTGAAAGCATGAATGAGATGTTTCCTCTAAGTTGACTGTCCTCTTTGTAGACTGGACACTGGTTCAAGTCCATCTTGTGGGGTCTCCATGGCTTCCCTAAACAAGAGGACAGGTGACTCATCACATTTACAGGTCATTTTGAGAGGTGTTCCATAGTCCCCTGGAACTTGGTCGACCTTGGAGGGCAAGGGGCAAAAGCTGTCCTTTAAATCCCTCTGACCACATTAATATAGGCCTCACACTATGGCTATTAAACACCCAATAAGGTTAGCTCTACCAGTCTGATATTTTTAATTATCATGTGCTATGTAGATAAGGCTGGGGTAAAAAAACAAATATTCTCAGCTAAATCTTGACTAGATATATATTTTATTCCTTAAACTAGTTAACTATGACCATAGAAATTTTAAGATTATGTGTATACTATTTTTGTCTCATCCTTTATATAGCCTAACAAACCTAAACAGACATTCATT
>NW_008357686.1:1849341-1850886 GCF_000622305.1 Nannospalax galili
GTCTACTTTGGAAAATATCTCCACTCCCATATCCTTCAAACATCTTTTACATTCTCTTTTTCTTCTTTTTCTTTAAATAATTAATTATAAGACAGAATAGCATTAACAAATAAATTTTCCTTTGGTTGTGAAACTTCTTTTCCTGTGGATGCTAAACAATGCTTATTCCCTTTTAAGGTTCTAGTGTCAAGCCAATGTTTCATTAAAGTTTTACTGAGGAACCAATGAATTTATTGAGCTTACTGAGATAACTGAGGGGTTGCTGAGGTGTATGTATGAACTGAAGGTATACACACTGGATAACCTTTACCCAGCATGGGTCATGCCTTCTCTTTCTAGCCTTCTACAGACTATATGCTTTAGCCCTCCCCAAATCCAGGAGGCCATGTGTGATTAGGGTCAAATTACATACAGTTGGCTGGGAAGAGTGGCTGGGTACTCCAATAAGGGTCCAGTGATACTGCTTGGCCCTCAAATGAATGAGCACAACCTTCAACAAGCCCAATGGTGATGATGTTTAGTGATCAGGCTCAGCTGAAGTTGTGATGATGGTAGTTATTTCAAACAGAAGGGACTGCTATATAGCATCATCTTATTCAAAGGACCAAAGGATTTGGTACTAGGACTCACATATGAGGGAGAAATGTCATTTGTTTTTCTGAGTCTGTGTTACTTCACTTAGTATAAACAGTTTCTAGATCCATCAATTTACCTGCAAATTTCATTATTTCATCTTTCTTTACTGCTGAATAGAACTCCATCGAGTAAATATACCACATTTTCATTATCCACTCATCAGTTGAGGGACACTTAGGTTGCTTCCACCTCTTAGCTATTGTGAAAAGAGCAGCAACAAACATGGTTGTACAAGTGTCTCTACAATAGGATGAGTCCTTTGGGTCTATGCCAAGGAGTGGTATACCCGGGTCATATGGTAGGTTCATTTTTAGTTTTTTAAGAGTTCTCCACACTGTTTTCCATAGAGGTTGCACGAGTTGCAGTCCCACCAGCAGTGAATGAGTGTTTCCTGTTCTCTTCATTCTAGCCAGTCTGTTTGGGTGGTTTTAATTTGCATTTCCCTAATTACTAATGATGTTGAACACTTTTGAGATGTTTCTTAGCCATCTTTATTTCTTCCTTTGAGAACTCTCTGTTTAGATCTTTAGCCCATCTTTTAATTGGGTCATTTGGTTTTTTGCTTCTTTGTTTTTAAAATTCTTTATATATTCTGGATATTAAACCTCTGTCAGATATGTCATTGGTGAAGTTTTTTTTTCCAATTCTGTGGGTTTTCTCTTCATGTTTTTGATTGTTTCTTTTGCTATACAGAAGCTTTTTAGTTTAATGAGGTCCCACTTACTGATTGCTGACCTTAATTCCTGAGCAACTTCTGTCTGATTCAGAAAATCCTTTCCTACACCTATATCTTATAAGTTACTGCCAATATTTTCTCCTAATAGTTTAAGGGTTTCCAGTTTCACATTGAGGTCTTTGATCCATTTGGAGCTGACTCTGTACAAGGTGATAGATAAGGATCTAGTTTCC
>NW_008357686.1:1850906-1851448 GCF_000622305.1 Nannospalax galili
GTTTTTGTCAGCACCATTTGTTGAAGATGCTGTCTTTCCTCCACTGTGTGTTCTTGGCACCTTTGTCAAATATCAGGTGGCTGAAATTGTGTGTACTCAGGTTTGTATCTTCATTAATGTGCCATTGATTTATGTTTCTTTTTTTGTGCCAGTACCATGCTGTTTTTATGACTATAGCTCTCTAGTATACTTTGAGATCAGGTATAGTAATCCCCCCAGTGTTGCTCTGTGTGCTCATGGTTACTTTGGCTATCCAGGGTCTTTTGTGCCTCCATATGAATTTAAGGATGCATTTTTCTAATTCTGTGAAGTATGTCATGGGGATTTTGATTGGGATTGCATTGAATCTATATATTGCTTTTGGTAGGATGGTCATTTTCACAATGTTAATTCTTCCAACCCATGAACACAGGAGGTCCTTCCATCTCCCAGTGTCTTCCTCAATCTGTTTCTTTAATGATTTAAAATTTTTGTTGTAGAGATCTTTGGTGTCTTTGGTCAGATTCATTCCAAGATACTTTATTTTTAAAAAATATTTTCGT
>NW_008357686.1:1851704-1854254 GCF_000622305.1 Nannospalax galili
CCTGATTTTAATGGGAAGGCTTCCGGCGTTTCTCCATTTAGAATCCGATGTTGGCTATGGGTTTGTTGCATAGAGCTTTAATTATGTTGAGGTATGTTTCCTCCAGTCTGGTTCCCTCTAGGACTTTGAACATAAAGGTCAATGTGGTTCTTGTCTTTGAGCCCATTTATATGATTAATGACGTTTATTGACTTGGGTATATTGAACCATCCCTGCATCTCTGGGATAAAGCCAGCTTGATTATGGTGGATGATCTTTTTGAGGTGTGTCTGTATGTGGTTTGCAAGTATTTTGTTGAGAATTTTTGCATCTATGTTCATTAAGGATATGGGTCTGTTTTCTTTTTTTGGTTTTGTCTTTACCCGGTTTGGGTATTAGAGTGATGCTGGCTTCATAGAGGAATTTGGGAGTTCTCCCTTGTTTTTATCATTTTGAAAAATTTAAGTAGTATTGGTTGGAGATCTTCTTTTAAATGTCTGTTAGAATTCTGCTGTAAATTCATCTGGGCCTTGGCTTTTTTTAGTTGGGAGACTTTGTATTACTGGTTCAATTTCCTTGTGTGTTTTGAGTCTGTTTAAACTGTTGATCTCTTCTTGATTTAACTTTGGTGGTTCCCATGATTTCACATATCCATCCATTTCTTTTAGACTTTCAGATTTAGTAGTGTACAGGTTTTTAAAATATTCCCTTATAATGATCTAGATCTTTTTGGTGTCTCTTGTGAAGTTTCCTCTTTCATCTCTGTTTTGTTGATTTGGATTTGCTCTTTCTTTCTTTTGTTTAACTGGGCTAGGGTTCTGTCTATCTTGTTTAGCTTTTCAAAGAAAAAAGTCTTAGATTCATTGATGTTTTCTTTGTTTCTATTTCATTGATTTCTGCTTTGATTTCTGTTATTTCTTCTCCTTTGCTGGGTTTGGATTTCATTTGTTCTTGCCTTTCCAGAGTCTTGAGTTGCAGTGTTAGGTCATTTATTTGGGGTCTTTCTAATTTTTTTATGTAGGCACTTAGCACTATAAACTTCCCTCTTAGGACTGCTTTTAAAGTGTCCCATAGGTTGTGTTGTGTTGTATTGTCCTTTTTGTTGACGTCCAGGAATTCTTTCATTTTTTTTCTTAATTTCTCCATTGTTTAGGAGTGTGTTGTTCAATCACCATGAGTTTGTGTAGTGACTAGGGCTTCTTCCAGTGCTGATTTTGAGTTTTATTGCTTTGTGGTCCGATAGAATGCATGAACTTATGTCAATATTTTTTATTTGTTGAGGTTTGTTTTGTGGCCCAGTATGTGGTCACTTTTTGAAAAAGTTCCATGGGGTACTGAGTAGAAAGTGTATTCTTTGGTGCTTGGGTGGAATATTCAAAAGATGTCTCTTAGGTCCATTTGATGTATGGTATCATTTAATTCAGAGGTCTCTCTGTTTACTTTTTGTCCTGTTGACCTGTCTAATGGAGACAGTGGGGTATTGAAGTCCTCTACTGTTACTGAGTTGGAGTTAATCTGTGTCTTAAAGTCCTGAAGTGTTCTTTTTATGAATTTGGGACCACCAGAGTTTGGTGCATATGTGTTCAGAATTGTAATATCTTCTTGGTTAATTGTTCCTTTGCAGTATTGGTTCCCCAGGTGTCTGGGGACCCAAAACTAGGAATGGCGCAGGGCCCAAACTAGGAGTAGAGAACAGCGGGGGAGATGGAAGGGTGGATGAGGCTGGGGCAGTCAAGGCACAGAGGGCTCTGTGATAGATTTACCACAAGAGATGCCTTAGGGTAGGAGAGCAGGCTAGGAGAGCGGATTTTGTTTCTTAATCCGTTTAATTAGCCTATGTCTTTTGACTGGGAAGTTCAGTCCATTGATATTTATGGTTATCATTTAAAGATGTGTATTGGTTGCCATCATTTTGATTTTTGTTTGTGTTCTCTGTATAATTTTGTGTTTCCTAGATTATACCTTTGTTTATTTTCTTTTGTTGCCCCTAGGGTATAGTCGTTTTTCTCTCTGCTCTCTGTATTGCTTCAGGTATTCTTTAAAGGGATGGTTTTGTCGACATGTTTTCTTTCAGGCTGTTTGTGTCATGGAAGATTTTTCTTTTCCCCTCAACTATAATAGACATTTTTGCTGGGTATAGTATTCTGGGCTGGCATCTATTGTCATGTAGAACTGGAAATACCTTGGTCCAGGCTCTTCTGGCTTTCATAGTTTGCATTGATAAGTCAGCTGTGACTCTGATGGGCTTTCCTTTGTATGTGACTTGTTGTTTTTATTTTGCTGCTTTCAGTATTCTCTCTTTGTTCTGTACATTTAGTGTTTCTGCTGTGATATGTCATGGGGAGTTTCTTTTTTGATCCTATTTGGTGTTCAGTGTGCTTCCTGTACTTGTATGGGGATGTCTTTCCTTAATTTCGGAAAATTCTCTTCTACAATCCTGTTTACGATCTGGTCACCATCATTAACCTGAAATTCTTCTCCTTCCTCTATTCTTATGATATGTACATTTGGTCTTTTCATGGTGTCCCACATCTCTTGCATATTCCTCTCTTGTTTTTTTAAATTTTCCAT
>NW_008357686.1:1854340-1866014 GCF_000622305.1 Nannospalax galili
TATTGAGTTTTGTACTTCCTTCTCCATTTCTGTCTGAGTTTTCTTCAATGTTTCTGTCTCTTTTGTGAATTCATTCAGAATTTTATCCCTATCTTCTTTGAGCTCTTTGATTTGTTTGTGTGTTCTTTAAATTTGTTGAATTTCTTGATCATATTTATGATTGTTCTTTTAAATTTAGTGTCCTTGATTATCTCTAGAAGGTTCTCCTTGTAGAACTCTTCTACAGAATTGGTGGGGTTTGGTACTTTGGCTTTCCATTTTATTATTCTTCCGTTGTGGTTTTGGCATGTGAATTTCTTTTGTTGTTTATGATTCTGATATGAGAATTAAGTTGAAGTATGCTTCTGTTTGTATTATCCGGGTGCCTAGATCCTTTCTTTATTGGTTATGTAAAGCTGGTTGGTACAGGGTTCAGGTTCGCTCAGGTTTAATTTGGAGGGAACTGATGGCTTCAGATCAGCTATTCAGGAGCTCCCACAGAAGCCCAATTCAGGTTCCATTCAGGTACACTCAGGCTTTCTTCACCACGTGGAGGCAGGATCTGGATGCTCTCAGGAAGTACCTTGCATTCTCAACCCTATGCCAGAGGGAGACCAGAACTGGGCACTCTCTGGCGGTTTGCTGAGATCCAAGCTGCTACACAGATGGCAGTCTGAACCCGCCCTCTCAGGCTGTCAGTCTTAGCCTACCAAAGCCAGATCTGCCTTGGGGCCTTGGGAGGGGTGTCACAAAATCCCAAGTAGGGAGATGGGTATGGCGCAATTAGGGGATGCTCACCACCACGTAGAGGCAGGATCAGGGGGCTCTCAGGCATTCCCTGGGTTCTCAGGCCCTCTGCTAGATCATGGCCAGAGGGAGGCCAGAACTTGGCACTCTCTGGTGGTCTTCTGAGATCTGAGCTGCTACAAGGATGGAAGTCTTAACTCACCCTCTCAGCTTAGCTACTTTTCTTATACAGCCCAGGCCCACGTTCCTAAGGATGGCACTACTCACAGTGAGCTGGCCCACCTCTAAAACTAGCAATTCAGGAAATGCCTCATGGGCCTGGAGAGATGGCTCAGCCATTAAGAACACTGGCTTCTAGAGTTCCAGCACTTGGGAGGTAGGGGTAGTCGGATCTTTGTGGGTTGACGGCCAGCCTGGTCTCCATAGTGAATCCAAGCCAGCTGTGACTACATGGAGACCCTGTCTCAAAAAAAAAAAGAACACTGGCTCCTAGAGGAGGGGTTCAGTTCCCAACATCCACAGGGCAGATAACAACTCTTTACAACTTCAGTTGCAGGGGATCTGATGCCCCCTACTGGATGCTGCATGTTTGCATGCATGTGGTGCACTTACATAAATACAGGAAAAACAGTCATACACATAAAATAAAAATTAATTATTTAATTAATTAATTTTAAAAAGAAAATGCCAGCCAGGCATGGTGGTGCACGCCTTTGATCCCAGCACTCGGGAGGCAGAGGCAGTTGGATCTCTGTGATTTCAAGGCCAGCCTGGTCTACATAGTGAGTTCCAGGACAGCTGGGGCTACAGGGAGGCCCTGTCTCAAAAAGATAATTTAAAAAAAAAATAAAAAGAAAAGAAAATGCCTCACAGACAACCTGATTGAGGAAATTCCTCAGTTGAGGGTCCCTCTTTCCAGGTAACTCTAGTTTGTATCAAGTTAACAAAATCTAACAAGCACACCCATCTATAACTGATTATTGACAGGGCCAGTCTTGTACAATACTAGTGCAAGTAATCACAGCTGTTGTGGTTCAGCTCTCTGCTTTGTTGTGTGTTTGTGTGTGTGTTTTAATTTTGTTTATTTAATTTAAAATTTTTATATGTATAGGTGCTATGCCTGCATGTATGTAAGTGTACCCATGTTGATCAGTGCCTGCAAAAGACAGAAGAGGGCTTCAGATCCCTTGGAACTGGAGTTAAGAACAGTTCTTAGCTGCCATGTAGATGCTGGAACTGGAACCCAGTTCTTCTGTAAGAACAGCCAGTGCTCTTAATTGATGAGCCATCTCTCTAGCCCTTTTTCTCTTTTTAGTAAGACAATTTATTCAATCAGGCATGGTGGCACAAGCCTTTAGTCCCAGCACTCAGGAGAAAGAGGCAGGCAGATCTCTGTGAGATCTGGTCTACATAGTGAGTGCCAGGCCAGCTGGGGTTACAGAGAGACCCTGTCTCAAATAAGAGAAAAAAAATTTATTCAGGTCCCAGCACCCACATGCTGGTTAACAACTCATGTTCCAGGGACTCTGACACCCTCTTCTGGCCTCTGGGGGTATTGCATGACACAGGTATACACATGCAGACAATTATATGCACACACATAAATAAAAATTTAAAACATTATTTATGCTTGGGCATGGTAGTGCACACCTTTAATCCCAGCACATGGGAGGTAGAGACAGGTAGATTTCCTTGAGTTCCAGGCCAGTCGGGGCTACAGGGAGACACTGTCTTAAAAAGACCCTCCAATTTTTGTTTTATGTCTATGAGTGTTTTTTATGCATATAAGTAAATGTACCATGTATGTGTAATGTCAGCAGAGGTCAGAAGTAGGCATCAGATCCCCTGACACTGGAGTTATGGACAGGTGTTAGCCTCCATGTGGGTGCTGAGAACCAAACCTGGGTCCTTTGCAAGAGCAACCAGTGCTGCTCTTTGCTATCTATAGCCACTTTGCTATCTCTCTAGCCCCTCAGCTCTCTCCTTCTTGACTGTGGATGCTAAGTGACCAGGTAAATCAAGCTTCTGCTGCTTGGATTTCTCCACCACAATGGACCATAACTTCAAAATGTATACCCCAACATACCTTTTCTCCCATAAGTTGCTTTTTTTTTTGTTGTTGTTTTTGAGACAGGGTCTCCTTGTAGCCCCAGCTGACCTGGAACTTGCTATGTAGACCAGGCTGGCCTTGAACTCACAGAGATCCACCTGCCTCTACCTCCTGAGTGCTGGGATTATGTAGGGTCTCTCCCTCTCCTTGTGGGTTGTTGGCCATCGGTCTGCAAGGACAAAGGGAGCAGAAGCAACGAACGGGGTCAGGACGGCCAGTGAGCACGACGGAAGAAAGCCCTTCCAGGGAGGCAGATTCAGTGATACAGCTCCATTTATTCAGTGGGGGTTAGGGAAAATATAGTGTGGAGACAGCAGCCAAAGCTTCAGCTGATAGGTGCTTATAGTGTGCTTTATTTACATGTGGTAGGGCGATCCTATCATCAGACTATAGGGCAATGCCTAATTATCATATAGAAAAAACCTGGGGGTAGTTTTATTGCAGGTAACTATGCCAAAGGTCATGTTCTGAATAAGGTCAGGCATCCGTGCTTGGAGGCACTTTCCAGGTAAGTCTGGCAGGAAGCCCATGCTGAGAAAGGAGCTGACCTTAACAGCAGGGTTCCCCAACAGGATTAAAGGCATGTGCCACAACACGAGGCTCATAAATTGCTTTTGTAGGGGTATTTTAATCACAGTGTCTTGAAAAGTAATTGGAACAATACATATTGCATGTTATGAAAATATTCTTCAATCTAACTGGGTGTGGTGGCACATACCTTGAATCCCAGCACTTGGGAGGCAGAGGCAGGCAGATCTCTTCAAGACCAGCCTGGTCTACATAGTGAATTCCAGGCCAGCTGGGGCGACAGGGAGGCCCTGTCTCAAAAAGACCAAAAAAAAAAAAAAAAAAAAAAAAGCAAAAGAAAAGAAAATATTCCATAGTCTTGAGAGATATGTATGCACTTATAAAGATTCATTTTTGGTGCTAGGGATTGATCCAGGGACTTGTGCAAACTAAGTATATATTCTACTACTGAGCTACATCTCTAGAAGTTTAATAAATTTATAGTTATTTCTATATATTTTGGTAAGCAATTTTGCTGTATTGCTTAATAATGTTATGATCATTCTTCCAAGGTAGTACATGTAAATCAACTCCATTATTTTATTTTGATTGATTAATATATTTAATTGACCTATAATATTTGTGCTTATTTATGGGGTAGAGTACAATAGCTTCAAGTTCTTTTTTGCTTTTGTTAATTTTTAACTAAGTTTCATCATAGCAGCTTCAGACATATATCTTGTTCTTTTCCCTTCCCCACCACCTTCCCCTGTGACTCCTCCATATCAGCTGATTGCCTTTCTTTCCCCTTTTACTTTTTATTTTTTTTACTTCTTTAAAAAATGTATTTGTTATTCTTGGTCTTTTTGAGACAAGGTCTCCCTGTAACCCCAGCTGATCTGGAATTCACTAGTAGACCAGGCTGACCTTAAACTCACAGAGATCCGCCTGCCTCTGCCTCCTGAGTGCTGGGACTAAAAGGCCTGTGCCACCACCCAGTGCAGTGCTTTCTTTAAAAAAAATTTTTAGAGGCTGGAGAGATGATGGCTCAGCAGTTAAGAGCACTGGCTGCTCTTGAAGAGACCTGGGTTCAATTCCCAGCACTTACATGGCATTGTCCCTTTTGCATTTTTTAAAAGATTTAAAAATTTTCTATGTATGAGTGTTTAGCCTGCATGTATGTATGTGCACCACATGAGTCCAGTGCCTGTGGAGGCCAAAAGAGTGTGTTGGATCCCCTGGAACTGGAGTTAAGGACTGTTGTTAGTTTCCAAGTGGGTCCCCTGCAGCAAGAGTGGCCAGTGCTCTTCTGCCTCCTCCCCTTTTGCTTTCTTTTCTTTTTGTTTTCTTTTTTTCTTTTTTCTTTTTGGTCTTTTTGAGACAGGGTCTCCCTGTAGCCCTGGCTGGCCTGGAACTCACTATGTAGACCAGGCCGGCCTTGAATTCACAGTGATCTGCCTACCTCTGCCTCCCAACTGTTGGGATTAAAGGTGTGGGCCACCATGCCTGGCTAAATATTTAATAATTGCATAAATATCTTTGGTTTTGATAGTCTATGATAAAAAGGTCCTAGAAAAACTTGTGTATACTCAACTAAAACAAACAGTTACCAAGACTTTATCACAAATACATCATTCCTGTACACAGGTCTTCTCTGTATAATTCCCATTTTATTAAATGTGCTGCCCAAGTGAGTACTTCAACTTAAAAAAATTATTTACTTTTTAATTTCATGTGTATGAGTGTTGTTAGATTTAGGAGGACAGAGAAAGAATAAAGTTTAGGTAAAAGACCAGAACCTTCAGCAGACTGAACAGAGGATTTTTTTCAGTGAAGGTGGCACAGCCTCTCTGAGGACAAGTAAACTGTGCAAAGGTGTGAGGGGGTTGGACTGAATGATATATGGCTAGAAAATAAGGAAGGCACAGATACACACACACACACACACACACACACACACACACACAGCTGTGAAGTCTGGGTTTGGGTGTCCTTGCACCCTTTTCCTGGAGCTGCAGAACAAAGAAGCTGTTAACTTGGCTGTGGCTAGTTTCATAATGGTGAAGTAAGGACAGCAGAGACATCCTGGCAAGAGAAGTGGACTGTCTGGCTTACTGGAGCTGTGGCATTCTGTCAGTCTTGAGATAAGGATGTGACTATTAACAGCAGGGTTAGGGTGAAATATTTGTGTCAGGGAACTTCTTGTTTCTATCAAGTGTGTTGCCTGCATGTTTGTAAGTGCACCCACGTGGTGCAATGCTCTTGGAGGGTGTTGGATCCCCTGGAAGTGGAGTTACAGATGGTTGTTGGTTGCCATGTGGGTGCTGGGAATCAAACCCAGGTCCTTTGCAAGAGTAGCCAGTACCCTCAACAGCTGAGCCATCTCTCCAGGCCCAACTTCAACTTCTTTATGGTACTATTAGACAGAGGGCCTTATACATACTAGGTAAGCTCTCTACTACTGAGCTAAATCATTCATTTATTCATTTCTTTTTGTTTGTTTGCTTTTGGGGGCAGGATTTCACTGTAACCTAGAGCTCACAGAGATCTGCTTCCCAAGTGCTGGGATCAAAGGTGTGTGCCACCACACTCAGCAGACTTTCTTGTTTCTGTTTCTTTCTTTGGAGAGCTTTTTTCTTTGTTTCTTTGTTTCTTCCTTCTTTTTCCTTTTTCTTTCTTTCTTTGCCTCTCTCTCCCCCTCCCTCTCTCTCTCCTCTCTCTCCCCCTCCCTCTCTCCCTCTCTCTCCCTCTCTCTCCTCTCTGTATCAGGGCCAACTGAAACATCTAAAACTGTGAGACAAACTTTCTTTCTTTCTTTCTTTCTTTCTTTCTTTCTTTCTTTTCTTTTCTTTCCCGAACTGTGATTGCTAATTTCCTTAAGTAAAAGCAATATTTGGGCTTCCCTCAAACTCACTATGTAGGCCAAGTTGGCCACAAACTCAGACATCTGCCTGCCTCTGCCTCCTGACTGAGTGCCGGAATTAAAAATGTGTGCCACCGGGGCTGGAGAGATGGTTCAGTGGTTAAGAACACTGACTGCTCTTACAGAAGCTCTGTCTCCCTCCCTCTCTCTCCTCTCTCTCTCCCTCTCTCTCTTCTCTCTGTCTCGGTCTCTCTCTCCCTTCCTCTCTCTCTTCTCTCTGTCTCTGTCTCTCTCCCCCTCCCTCTCTCTCTTCTCTCTCTCCCCCTCCCTCTCTCTCCTCTCTCTCTCCCCTCCCTCTCTGTCCTCTCTCTCTCTCCTCCCTCTCTCTCCTCTCTCTCTCCCCCTCCCTCTCTCTCCTCTCTCTCCCCCCCTCCTCTCTCTCTCCCCTCTCTCTCTCCTCTGAGGGGTGCCTGCCTGTCTTCCATAGATCAGTAACAATTTTTTCCTGTTTTATCTTAGTAAACATTCGAAAACATAGAGTGCCCCCGCCCACATGTGTGTATAATGTTTCCATCTTTTGGTGTATTTGGAGACTATTGTGGGGTTCTTTCTTGTTGTTGCTGTTTCCACTCACTTGTCCATGAGAACAAGTGCAGACATCTGTGTGACCAATGAGTGTGTGTTATGGCCTTGTGGAGATGTAACTGAACAAAAGGGAATTCGTCTCTCTACGGGCATTGCATGACATGGGTACACTTACCTACATGCAGGCAATACACATAAATAAAAATAATAAAATATTTAAGAAAAACGTGTGCCACCATGCCCCGGTTTTATTTTATTTTTTGAGATAGGGTCTTACTAAATTGCTCTGGCTGGCCTTAAACTTGCAATCTTCCTGCCTTAGCCTCCTGAGTAGCTGGAATTATAGGTGTGCACCACCATGGCTGCCTGGGTTCAGCTTCTGACTTTAGGTCAGACCTCACTTCTGGTCTCCACACATGCAAATGCTGTCATCTCATCTCTTTGCTCCCAAGCCTGCTGTTTCTCCTGTGTTCTCCCAGGTCACCAAGTATATTCTCTTCACCCAGCTGCCCAAACTGAGAATCTGGGGAGTAAACACTACCTTCCCCCGTCACCACTTTACCACTACATAGTCAATAAACAACAATCTTGTACGTCCTACCACCTTTTTTTTCTTTTGAGATGAGGTCTTACTCTGTTGCCTACTGAACTCCCAAGCTCGAGCAATCCTCCTGCCTCAGCTTTCTGAGTAGCTGAGAGAATAGAAGCATGTGCTACTGTACTTGGATTCTCCTTATGTCTTTTTATTTATTTAATTTTACTTATTATTTTTATTTTATGTGTACGCGTGTATTTCCTGCATGTAGGTAAGTGCACCCATGTCATGCAATGCCCGTGGAGGTCAGAAGAGGCTGTTGGATCCCCTAGGACTGGAGTTACGGACAGTTGTTAGCTGCCATGTGGGTGCTGGGATTCAAACCCGGGTCTTCTGCAAGAACAACCAGTGTTCTTAACCACTGAGCCATCTCTCCAACCCCATATTCTCCTCATATCTTTTTTAAAAAAAATCTATCTTCCTGGGCATGGTGGCTCATGCGTCCAGTCCCAGCACTTGGGAGGCAGAGGCAGGTGGAGCTCTTTGACACTGAAGCTAGTCTGGTATACAAAGTAAGTTTCAGGTCAGCTGGGACTACAGGGAGACCCTGTCTTAAAAAGACCAAAACATTGTTTATTTTGTGATTGTGTGTGTGTGTGTGTGTGTACATGCCACGGCCTTTGTGAGGCGATCAGAGGACAACTTGAGTAGGTCTCTCCTTCCACTATGTGGGTCTTCGGGCTATCAGGCTTGGCAGCAAGTATCTTTACTGGCTGAGCCATCTTGCTGGCCCACCTTGAACTTCTGATCCTCCTGCCTCCACTTCCTGATTGCTGGGATTGCAGGTGTGCATGGACACACCTGGTTTATGCAGTACTGGGGAGGAAACCCAGGGTTTCATGCGTACTAGGTGAGCACTATACCAAGGGAGCTGCATCCTGAGCCCTCCCCTTCCCTTCCTTTCTACACTTCCACTGCCCCAGTGCAGACTCATCTTCCAACTAGATTAGGAAATCTACTTCCTCACCGTCTTCTTAACTCCATTTATGGCTTCTTCCAGTCCATTCTCCAAACTTTTTTCAGCGTGGTCTTTCTGGAATGTGTATCTGCTTCATATCATTCCCCTGCTTAAACCCTTCACTGGCTCTTCATTCATTGCCTTTAGTATAAAACCTTCCTATAGTACCGTTTCCACATTTGTTGTTTTCATTTTTTGAAACAGGTTTCCAGTAGTCAAGAATGGCCTCCAACTCACCATGTAGCCTCTGCCTGCCAAGTGTTGGGATTACAAATGTGCACCACCATGCCCAGCACGTTTTCTTATTTATCAGCTCTTCTTCATTCAAAACTTAACTCACCTATTCTGCCTTTCACGAAGACAAATGAGTGGTGAGAAGCTGCCAATGAACTTTTGAGCTAAATTCAAGAGTTTAGGCTTCAGGCTGGAGACATGGCTCAGCGGTTAAGAACACTGGTTGTTCTTGCAGAAGACCCAGGTTTGAACCCCAGCACCCACATGGCAGCTAACAACTGTCCATCCCTCCAGTCCCAGGGGATCTGACAGCCTCTTCTGACCTCCGCGGGCTTTGCACCACACAGGTGCACTTACTTACATGCAGACAATACATGCATACACATAAAATAAAAATAACAAATAAAATTTAAAAAAGGAGTTTAGGCTTTGAAGTAGTGTTAAGTGGTAGAGCACCTGCCATGTATACAATAGCCCTGTGTCCCATATTCAGCACTGTGTTATGGAGGTAGGAAGATCAAGAATTTGAGAGCTGGAGCCAGGCATGGTAATGCATGTCTTTAATCCCAGCACTCAGAGGCAGAGACAGGTGGATGCCTGTGAGATAGAGTCTAGCCTGGTCTGCATAGGGAGTTCCAGATTAGCTGGGACTACAGAGAGACCCTGTCTCAAAAAAGACAAAAAAAAAAAAAAAGAATTTGAGAGCTTTTGAGAGATGGAAAGATGGCTCAGTAGTTAAGAGTATATGCTGTTCTTGCATAGGACCTGGGTTTAGCACCCACATGGCGGCTAACAACCACCAATAACTCCAGTTCCTGGGGATCCTAATGCTCTTCTGGCCTCCGTGGGCATTGCACAAGATGAATGCGCTTACATACATGCAGACAAAACACTTATATACATAAAATAAAAATAAATTTTAAAAGATTAGAGAGACTTTTAAAAAGAAGAGTTTGAGGGCTGGAGAGATGGCTCAGTGGTTAAGAGCACTTGCTGTTCTTGCAAAGATCTGGGTTTGGTTTCCAATACCCACATGGTGGCTAACAACCATTCTTAACTCCAGTTCCAGAGGATGTAATGCCCTCTTCTGGCCTTCATGGGCATTGCATGCATGGGTGTACTTTCATACATGCAAGCCAAACATTCATACAATATTTTTTGGGTCTTTTTTGAGACAGGGTTTCCCTGTAGCCCCAGCTGGCCTGGAGCTCACTATGTAGAACAGGCTGGCCTTAAAACGAAAAAGAACAGGCTGGCCTTGAACTTACAGAGATCAACACTCATACAATTTCAAATAAAAATTTTTAAAAAGTTTGAGGCCAGTCTGAGGTACATTGCATGACCTTATATGAACCCACTTCCCTGCAATAAATAAATAAATAAATAAATAAATAAATAAATAAATAAATTTAGGAGTTAAGGTTTTTGTTTGTTTTGGCTTTTTAGGCAGAGTCTCACTGTGTAGTGCAGGCTGCTCTACAACTGTCCAGAGTTGTCTGAGTTTCTTGAGTGCTGTGATTTCAGGCATGAGCCACCATGCTTGGCTAGGAGTTTGTTCCTTCCCCATTCTCTCTCCCATGTATCTACATTGTGATTGTACTTGGTCATCGTTCACTATATTGTATCTCTTCCATTAGACAAAAGGACTATTTATCTCTGGATCAATACCTATATGTTTGTCATTCATTGGTGTTCATAATAAGCTTGATGAGTGATGGTTGAATGAATGAATGAATGAATGGATGAATGGAGTGGTCAACAAAGTAAAAGACTTGACACCT
The DNA here is from genome assembly GCF_000622305.1 of Nannospalax galili. NCBI lineage: Eukaryota > Metazoa > Chordata > Mammalia > Rodentia > Spalacidae > Nannospalax > Nannospalax galili. The sequence continues at coordinate 1,864,700 of NW_008357686.1, forward strand.
TCAAGTTGTCCTTAAGCTGTGAGCATGAGACTGCAGATATCTTTGTGGCCATATACCAAGTAACATTTCCAGAACTGGAATGCTTTGTATAGTAGCTTGAGCAAAAAACTGTGTTCAGAATGGCCAGAAGCAGACTCTGCTACCAAGAGACCAGGAAGCTGTGTTTCACACACACCAGGCATTTGACCTACATGACCCATCACCATTATTACTCTTCAAAGGGAAATGATCCAGGAGCTCTGTCAGTAATCCCTTTCTAGGCAGAGTAATTTCTGGATTTTGATAGCCTTTTTTGTGATAGCCTTCTTAAAATATTTTATTTATTATTTTTAGTGTATGAGTGTATTGCCTGCATGTATGTAAGTGCACCCATGTTCTACAATGCCCTCGGAGGTCAGAAGACAATGTCAGATGCCCTGAGACTAGAGTTACAAGTTACGGATACTTGTTAGCTTCCATGTGGGTGCTGGGATTTGAACAACCAGGGTCCTCTGCAAGAGCAGAAAGTGCTCTTAACTGCTGAGCTATCTCTCCAACCCAGTGACAGCCCTCTTTTACAAAGGTTCCAAAGGTTCCAAGGAGCCTCTGCCCCTGTGCCCTCATATCTTTAGGGTGGGTCCCTGCTCTTTCCAGCTACCTATGGTTCCCCAAATGAGGATGATGGTATGACCACAGCTTATGTGAAGAAATGTGTGGACAGGAACCTTATCCAAATGAAATATCATAATGAAACCCATCATTTTGTTCAATCAATATGACTAATAAAAATATGACAACAAATATTAGAGATTTGATCACAATTGGACTAGTAGCTCAAATTGGATCTAACATCATTCTATTTTTCAGCTTTTCCTCCATGAAAAAATAACCTTATCTGAGCTGTCACCCTTCCTATCTCATCACCCTCAAGCAAACTGTCAGGTTGAAAGTTACTGCGGCTGCTCAGAAGCACATTGTTGGCGACTCACCAACATGATTTCTCTTCTCTCAACATGTCACCCCATGTTCAGCAACAGGAGTTGGTCTTGCTGCATTACTAATGGGGTCATATTTCAACACTTGGCTGCATATTGTTCATTTCAATAAATATTTACTAAGTACCCTTTGTGTGCCAGGAACTCTGTTAGGAGCTGCAGAGAGTGCTAACACGAATGAGACAAATATCATTGGCTGTTTAACTAACTAGCTCTAATACTAGGTAAGGAAACCAAGTGGCAAACAGCTATTTTCAGTGTGCTGTGGGAGCTCAAACTTGAGTTTACTTGACTCCTAATGATAGCAGAGTCCTGTTACATGTATTATCACACAGGATATA
>NW_008357686.1:1867721-1870523 GCF_000622305.1 Nannospalax galili
TAATCACTGAGCCCTCTCTTTAGCTCCAATTATTTTCTTTTTTTTTTTTTATTTTGGTTTTTTTTTTCTACTTGCTATGTAGACCAGGCTGGCCTTGAACTCACAAAGGTCCACCTGCCTCTTTCTCCCAAGTGCTGGGACCAAAGGCATGTGCCACCATGCCCGGCTACTTTATTTTACTTTTAAGATTTTATTTATTTTTATGTTATGTGTATGAGTGTTTGGCCTGCATGTATGTAAGTGCACCCATGTCATGCAATATCTGCAGAGGCCAGAAGAGGGCATCAAATCCCCTGGAACTTGAGTTATAGGTGGCTATGAGCTGTCTGACATGGGTGCTAGGAACTGAACTCAGGTCCTTTGGAAGAGCAGCAAGTACTCTTAACCACCGAGCCATTTCTCTGGTCCCTCTCATATATATATATATACACATGCCTTTAATTCTAGCACTCAGGCAGCAGAGACTGGTGAATCTCTGTGAGACCAAGGCCAGTCTGGTCTACATAGTAAATTCCAGGCTAGCAAGGGCTATAGGAAGATCCTATTTCAAATTTATGGGTCTCATGTATCCCAGGCTGGCCTCAAACTAGCTGTGTAGCTGAGGATGATTTTCTTGCCTCCATCTCCCCAAGTGCTGGGATTACAGTCATGTGCCACCATGCCTGGTTTATGCTGTGCTGAGGACTGAACCAAGGGCCTCATGTGTGCCAGGCACGCACTCTACCAACTGAGCTATTTACTATCCCCCCCCCAACAGAGCCCAATTATGGGGAGAATTAATTGAAGTCTATGTCCTAGGACATCTGAGTTGGGCCTTGGGAGATAAGAACCCCATAGGAAGAAAAATCAAGGAAATATCACTCTGTGTTGTTGAGAGAACAGTATTTAAAAAGGCAATAGGGCATGAAAGTGCATGAGCCATTTAAGGAATACAGAGTATTGGACACAGCTGCCCATAGGTTTGAAGAGTGTAAAAGGCAGTGTTGCCAATGAGACTGAAAGGGGGGCTGGCACCAGATTTTGGAGGAGTTTTAAAGCCTGGCTTAGCATTTTGAAAATTTTATTTAGTAAGCAACAAGGAATGACTAAAAACTTTGCAATGAGGTGACATGACAAGATGAAAACGAGGCTTTAAGGAGTTTACCTTGGCAGGATGAGCTGGGGCTAGAGAAGAGTATGCAAAGGTAGGTAGGAGTTTGTGTCAAAAATCCAAGCATGGGATTAGAAAGAGCTGACCCAGGGAACTGGTGAAAATTATGGAAAAGAAGCGACAGAGCCAGTAGGATTGCAAGAGGCAGCATGAAGCAGGACAAAATAGAGTACACTGGCCATGCCCACTCTGGGGAAGTGACGCAGGAGGGTCAGGCGTGCGAGATCATCCTTGGCTATGTAGTCATTTTGAGGCCAGCCTAGGCTACAGGAGATCCAGCCTACAAAGAAAAAAGAAAAAACAGAACCACCACTACTACAACCAGAAACCCCAAGTACACCAGACTGGGGTTCTAATAGTCCTGGATTCCAGTCTAGGCAAGTGTGCTACCATTGAGCTATATCCCAAGCCCTCAAATGGACGTTTTTTGTAGGATTAACTGACCAGATCTGCCAAAGAATTAGCTGACTAGAAGAATGGGAGTTGCAATAATAAGATAGTAGAGCCAATAAGGGAAGCTTCACTTTATGGGAAAAGATGATGTCCAGACATCCTGGTGTGAGGTGTTAATGGATTACTGAACTGGCGGATGGAAGGGTAAGGTAGCAGCTCTGAAGAAGGGCGAGGGTGGGAGATTTCAGTTTGGCAATCAAAAGCCTAAAAGATTAGTTTTTAAGAGGCCAGGAAGGTAGGAAAACACAGAGCAGAGGACCACAAGAAACGAAAAAAAAGGGGGGTGGATGGAAAAGACAAAGAAGCCGCTACTGGCTGTGAACCTTGGCAGAGCTACTTCTATTTTCTGGCTCCTCAGTCTCTTCATTTGTAAAATGAGGGGGTTGAAGGAAGTAAGTGTTATGAGGCTTTCAGCTGTGACATCTATGCATAATCAGTAAAGATCGAAGAGAGCAGAATACCATGGAAACTGTAGGAGAGTTTCTAAAAGAAGGCATGAAGAGGTCACTTGCATCCAATGCTGCAGAGGTGTCAGGGACTGTGCAATTAGAAGAAGCCACTGCAGCTAACAATTCAGATGCCACTAATTTCCTGTTCCCCTTCTCTTGCCCCTTGAATTGGGAACATGCTACAAAATTCATTTTTCTGCCTTCCACAGAGTCTCAGTCACACTCTTCCATATCAATTGTTATCTCTACATGATGACTCACAGATCTGTGCTCCACACCTTTCTTTTGTACTTCAATTCACTTTTCCAGCCGTCTATTGGAGATTTCTATCAGCCACTGAAATTTAGCTTGCAGCAAAAATAAATGATTTTAATATAAAAGCTGACATGTTTGAGAATTTACTCTGTTTTGAGACCCCTGCTAAGCATATCACATGCATTGTCTCCTATACATCTCATGATAAATCCTGCAGGGTATGTGATTACTCCATTTGGAAGGTGAGGAAGCTGAGGCTCAGAGATGTTAAATCATGTCTACAGTCACGCACCGGGCTCTGCCAGAGCCCAGATTCTGCCTGATTCCAGAGCCCAAGAATTTAATAATTTCACTGTGATCAATCTAAAATCAAGTCACTATTTGTTTCATTCGCCCCAACAATTTTTAGATTTATTTATTTATTTATTTATTTATTTATTTATTTATTTATTTGTAGCCCCAGCTGTCCTGGAACTCACTACGTAGACCAGGCTG
>NW_008357686.1:1870574-1892810 GCF_000622305.1 Nannospalax galili
TTGTGTGTGTATGCAATAGAGAGACAGAGACAGAGACAGAGAGACAGAGACATGGAAACAGAAACGGAGAGACAGAGGCAAAGACAGAGAGGTGTATGCATGTGCTTGTAATCAGAAGACAACTTTTGGGAACGGTTTTTTGCCTCCACCTTGTTTTTGAGACAGGGTCCCTCTTGTTTTTGCCACTGCACTGTTTATGAGAGCTCTAGCTCCATTCTCGTCTCCACCTCCCATCTTGCTCTAGGAGTGCTAGGACTACCGATGGGCACCTGGCTTTCTGGAACTCCAGTTGTTAGGTTTGTACAGCAAGATTTTTTGTTTGTTTGTTTGGTTGGTTTGGTTTGGTTTGGTTTGGTTTTTGAGACGGGGTCTCCTTGTAGCCCCAACTGGCTTGGAACTTGCTATGTAGACCAGGCTGGCGTTGAACTCACAGAGATCCACCTGCCTCTGCCTCACAAGTGCTGGGATTAAAGGCTTTCATACAGCAAGAATTTTTACCTGCTGACCATCTCATTGACGTCACTCCAATATTTTTTTTGTGGTATTGGGGATGGAACTGAGAGACTCCTGTATTCTAGGCAAACATTCTACCATTGAGCCATACCCTAGCCCCCTCCCCAACATGCCACTGTCTTAGAACAGGCTTGCACCTCTCTCATGCTCACACAGCTACTAAGTCTCTCAAATTGTCTCCCCCTTACTGTTTACCCTTCCAATTGTGAACATAACCGTTCTGGTTTAAAAACACTTTGGGGGCAGGAGAGATGGCTTTGTGGTTAAGAGCACTGACTGCTCTTGTAGAGGACTCAGGTTCGATTCCCAGCACATACATGGCAACTAAAAAACATCTGTAACTCCAGTTCCAGGGGATTTGATGCCCTCTTCTGACCTCTGAGGGCATTGCATGACACAGGGGCACTTACATACATGCAGGCAAAACACTCATACACATATAATAAAAATAATAAGTACAAAAAACACTTTGAAGGCTTCCCATGATCTGCATTCTAGGATAAGGTCGAAATTCCTTTGCATATATACATACCTTAAAGACCTGGTTCACAGATTAGCCCCTTAGCAGTCCACAGTTTAGATTGAACCATCAATCACCTCCAAACATGACATAGGGATTCACATCTGCATGCTTTTGATGCCTTCGTTCATGTGTTCCTCTACCTGGCATATCTTCCCTAAGCTTTTCCAGGACTTCTATCTATATTTCAAACCCCAGGTATTAGTTTGTTTGTTCATTTTGAGATGGAGTCTCATTCTGTAGCCCAGGCTGGTCTTGAACTTGCAGTGATCCTCCTGCCTCTAACCCAGAGTCTCGGCATTATAGTGTATCACCACACCAGGCTCACAAATCCAAGATCTAAGGTTACTTCCCCTTTGAAGGCTTCTTGATTCCCAGCTGTGGCTGCCTCCTTCCCCCTTCTGTCCTCCCTCTCTTCCCCCCTCTACCTCCTCTTCCTCTTCCTAGGCCTCCTTCCTCTTACTCCTTTGATACAGGATCTCATGTAACCCAATCTGATCTCAAACTATCTAGCTAATGCTGACCTTGAACTACTGATTCTCCTGTCTCAACCTCCTGATTGATAGGATTACAGGTGTGTACCACTACACTTGGTTTATGAGATATTGGGGATCGAACCCAGAACCTCATACATGTTAAGCAATCCCTCTACCAACTGAGCTAATCCCCAGCCAACTGGCTAGCCTCTTCTTCTCGTAGGAATTATGCCCCTTTCTCTGTGCTCCCTGGCCTTGATGACTGTCTCCTACCACACTGGTAGCACATTTGGGGGGTGACCATATATTATTTCCCTTCATACCACCAAAGGTCAAGATACCCACTAAATGTATTCAGGAATTGAAACAAAGCATTTGAGGAGTTAGGAGAATCAAGAGTCAATGATCACAAAAGCTGGCGATATAGCTCAGTGGTAGAGTGCATCCCCTGCATGCACAAAGCTAGGGTTCCAGATCTAGCACCACAAAACCAAACAAATACAGCAGAAATCTGTTTCTATCCGGCTACGTTGAACTTTAAAAAAAAAATATTTATTTGTATTTATTTATTTAATTATTTATTTGGTCTTTTTGAGACAGGGTCTTCCAGTGACTTGAAACTTGCTATGTGGATCAGGCTGGCCTCGATCTCATAGAGATCTGCCTGCCTCTGCCTCCTGAGTGCTGGGATTGTTTTTATTTTATGTGTTCGGTCCGAGTGTATTGCCTGCATGTGTGGAAGTGTACCCATGTCGTGCAATGCTGGAGGAAGTCAGAAGAGGGAGTCAGATCCTCTGGAACCAGAGTTACAGATGGTTGTTAGCTACCATGTGGGTGCTGGGACTCGAACCCAGGTCCTCTGTAAGAGCAGCCAGTGTTCTTAACCACTGAGCCATCTCTCCAGCCCCTATGTTGAACTTCTGGAAAGAAAATATTGGTCTCAAATGTGATATATTCCTCATGGACTTTTAAATTTTTATTAGTTATTATTTTAAGTTATTTATTTTATGTATACGAGTATTTTGTCTGAACATATATAAATGCATTCACGCATGCAGTGCTTGCAGAGGTTAGACGTGGGTGTTGGATCTCCTGGAACTGGAATTATGGATGGTTGTTAGCCATCATGTGGGTGTTGGGAACTGAATCCAGGTCTTTTACAAGAGCAGTCAGTGCTCTTAACCACTGAGCTATCTCTTCAACCCTATTGCTATTATTATTATTATTATTATTATTATCATTATCATCGTCATCGTCATCATCATCATCATCATCATCATTATATGAGACAAAGTCTTGCTGTATAGCTTAGGCTGGCCTGGGACTCACAATCTTTTTGCTTTAGCCTCTTAAGTGCTGGGATTAAAACTATGAGCTGTCATACCCAGCTCCTCATGGATTTATTGATGTTTTTCTCAAATGTACGTGTACATATGTTTGTGCTTGTGTATGGAGGCACATGGTTGATGTTAGGTACATTCCCTGATTGTTCTTCGCCTTATTCACTGAGGTAGGGTCTCTTAATTATACCTGTAGCTCACCAATTTGTCTGGTCTAGCTAGCCAGCTTGTTCAGAGGATCCCTGTGTCCACCTTCTGAGCATTGGAATTACAAGTGGGCTATCATGCCTATCCAGAATTTATGTGGGTTCTGGGGATCCAAACTCTGATCCTCCTGCTTGAATAGCAAATGCTTTAACCACTAAGTCATCTCCCAAGCCTCATGTTGTTTTGAGACATGTATCTCAGGCTAGCTTCAAACTTAAACTTACTAGGTAGCCAAGGATGAACTTGAATTTCTAATCCTCCTGCCTTCACCTCCCCAGTGTTAGGAGTACAGGTGTGTGCTACCACCCTGTTTATGCATTACTGGAGACTGAAAGCAGCTGGACATGGAACCCAAGACAGTGCAAGATAGGCAAGAGGAGACATCAAGAGTAGGGGGATTCTTGGGCCAGGGATGTAGTTCAGTGGCAGATTGCTTGCCTTGTATGTGCAAAGCCATGGGTTCCATCCTCAGCACTGTAAAGGAAAACAAACAAAAACAAAGAGTAGAGAGGTTTTATGCTAAACTGACCTAATAGTCTTGTCAAAGACAGTGGCCAAACATCTAAACATCAAAAGTAGGGGGTAAAGAACTTGATCAGGGGGCTGGAAAGATGGCTCAGGGATTAAGAGCACTGGCTGTTCTCAGAAGGACCTGGGTTTGGTTCCCAGAATCCACATGGGGGCAACCAACCATCCAGAACTCCAGTTCCAGGGAATCTGATGTCCTCTTCTGGCCTCTTTGGTCATTACAAGCTTTGATACACTTACATACCTGCAGGCAAAACACTCAAGTGTGTTAAAAAAAAGAAAAATAAGTAAATAAAAACACCATTTTTAAAAGTTTTTTAATTATTTTTTTATGTGTACGAGTACATTGCCTTCTTGTATGCAGGTGCATCCATGTTGTGCAATGTGTGCTGAGGCTAGAAGAGGGTGTTGAATCCCCTGGAACTGGAGTTAGAATGGTTATTGGCCACCGTGTGGGTGCTGGGAATCAAACCTGGGTCCTCTCCAAGAGCAACCAGTACTCTTAATCTCCAATCCATCTCTCCAGTCCCATAAATGAAAACTTTAAAGAAGAACTTATCTCAGAGGTGATCAGATATCAAGGGTGGAGAGATGGCTTCCTAGAATTCTTTCCTAGTCCTAGAATGAATAGGCCAAAGACTGAACAAGGGCCAAGGTCTAGTTGCAAAGAGGGTTCAGAAGAAACGAACTAAAATTAGATTAAGAAGAGAATCTTGAGCCAGAGAGATGGCTTAGGGGTTAAGGCACTTGCCACCAAGCCTAACACCTGAGTTTGATCTCCAGAACCTACATGGTGGAAGGAGAGATCCAACTTCCACAAGTTGTCTTCTGGCTTCCATAGGCGTGCTCTTCCATGTATGTGTCCATTTACACACACACAAACACAAATAAATATAATAAAAATAAAAAAGAAGAGAATCTTCTCTCCTGTAACCAGCTTCAGGGGCTGGAGAGATGGCTCAGCAGTTAAAAGCACTGGCTATTCTTACAAAAGACCCAGGTTTAAAGCCCAGCACCCACATGGCAGCTAACAACCATCTGTAACTCCAATTCTAGGGGATCTGATGCCCTCTTCTGGCTTCTGTGGGCACTGCATGACATGGGTGCACTTACATACACACAGGTGTAATATTCATACACATAAAAAGATAAAATTAAGCCGGGCGTGGTGGCGCACGCCTTTAATCCCAGCACTTGGGAGGCAGAGGCAAGGCAGATCTCTGTGAGTTCAAGGCCAGCTTGGTCTACACAGTGAGTTCCAGGGCAGCTGGGGCTACAGGGAGACCCTGTCTCAAAAAAAAGACCAAAAAAAAGAGATAAAATTAAATTTTAAAATGTTTAAACAGTTTTAGTTCACTTCTTACTTCGTTTTAATTATTTATTTATTTTTATTTTTTAATCACTCTTCATTGACTTTATTTCCCATTTCAGAATACATAAGCTGTAATAGCTGTTCTGGTGGAATGAAAGATGACTTCTTTAAAAGTTATTTTTTAAGATTTTAAAAAACTTATAGGTATGTCTATAGAGAGGTATGTGTACATGAGTACAGATGCCTGTACAGGTGTTGGAGCCCACTGGAGCTGTAGCTACAGGTGGTTGTGAGCTGTCTAATGTGAGTGCTGGGAACTGAACTCAAGTCTTCTGCAACAGCAGTACATGCTCTTAATCACTGGGCCATCTATCTAGTTCAGACATTGTTTTTATTTTTTAATATATTTTATTATTTTGCAATTTCACATGTGTGTGCCTCGTGTACTGATCATTGTCACCGCCCACCTCCCTGCTACTCCTGTCCACTCTTCCCTTTCTTTCTTTTGATTTAAAAATTTTTTTTGTCTTTTTGAGATTGGGTCTCCCTATAGCCCCAGCTGGCCTGGAACTTGCTTTGTAGACTAGGCTGGCCTTGAACTCACAGAGATCCGCCTGCCTCTGCCTCCTGAGTGTTGGGGTTGAAGATGTTCACCACCATCCCCAGCTTGTTTTAGTATTTTGAAACAGGGTCTTGCTATATAGCCCAGGGTGACCTGGAACTTGCCATCCAAATGTGTCACCATTCCCTGCTGCTTTTTGTTCACTAAGGAGCAGATGAGTCATATGCTGAGACTGGTAGTATAGTATATTTGCTGGATGGTGTGAACCATCTGGCTTTTAAAAAGGGAAATTCCTAGGAGCACAAAAGAGCAACGAGATTAATGGTTGGACTAAGCTGGGCCTGGTGGTGCAAACCTGTCATCCTAGTTGCTGAGGAGGCCAAAGCAGGAAGATCAAAAGTTCAAAGCCAGACTGGGCTATGGAGTGAGATTCTGTCTCAAAACAGTAAAATGAGAGCTGAGAGAATTCAGTGGTAGAGGGCTTGCCCATCATGAGTGAGGCTCTGGGTTTAAATCCCAATCTTGTAGGCCAAGCGTGGTGGTGCTCACCTTCAATCCCAGCACTCAGGACGCAGAGGCAGGTGGATCTCTGTGAGTTCAAGGCCAGCCTGGTCTACATACGAGTTCCAGGCCATCTGGAAAACTGAAAAAAAAATTCAAAAATTGCATATTAAGATAAGATTTCCTCTTTTTTTTGAGACAGGGTCTCCCTCTTGCCCCAGCTGGCTTGGAACTGGCTAAGTAGACCAGGCAGGCCTTGATCTCATTCTCACAGAGATCCACCTGCTTCTGCCTCTCAAGTGTTGGAATTAAAGGCAAGCCCCTACCATGCTTGACCTTGAGATTTCCTTTGCTTTGTGTGGCTGGTGATCAAACCTAGGGTCTCCCATAATCTAGGCTCAGTTCTACCACTGAGCCCAAGATTTCTTCTTTTGTTTTGTTTTGAGACAGAGTTCCCCTGTAAACCCAGCTGGTCTGGAACTCGCTATGTAGACCAGGCTGACCTCAATGTCACAGAGATCCACCTGCATCTGCCTCCTGAGTGCTGGGATTAAAGGTGTGTGCCACCATGCCCGGCCCACATGATTAGGATTTAAACCCAGGGCCTCACTCAAAATGGGCAAGTCCTCTGCCACTGAACTGGGACTAATGGCTTGTGCCACCAGGACTGGCATCTTGAGGCATCTTTTGTGTGTGCATGTGTATGTGTTTAGAGACAGAGGTCAACTTCAATTGTTTTTCCTCAGGAGCTGATCACTTTGGGCCGTTGCTGTTTTCTTTTAAATTCTTTTTATTGCATTTTTATTTATTTTGTGGGGGAGGGTACATGCCAAGATACAAGTATGGAGGTCAGAGGACCACTTGCTGGAGTCTGTTCTCTCCTTTCACCATGTGGGTCCTAGGCATCAAACTCAGGTCATTAGACTTGGTGACAGGCACCTTTACCTGCTGAACCATTTCACCTGCCCTGCCTCATTTGTTTTTGTTTCTGTTTCTCTTTTTGTTTTGTTTTGATTTATTGAGACAGGGTCTCCCTGTAGCCCCAGCTGGCCTGGCACTCACTATGCAGACTAGGCTGGCTTTGATCTCACAGAGATTCGCCTCTCTCTGCCTCCTGAGTGCTAAGTGGAAAGCCTTGCAACCATCATGCCCGACCCTGACGTTTTTTGTGAGGTTTCCCACTGGGACCTGAGACTCACCAGTTAGGCCAAGCTGGCTGGCCAGCAAGCACCAGGGATCCTTCTATCACCATCTCCCAGTAATAGGAATATAAGTTTGCTACCACCATGCCTGGTGATTTATGTGGGTACTGGGTATCAAACTTAGGTTTCCAAGGGCTAGAAAGATGACTCAGTGGTTAAGAGCACTGTCTGCCCTTGCAGAGGAGCTGGGTTCGATTCCCAGCACCCACATGGCAGCTAACAACTGCCAGTAACTCCGATACCAGGGGATCTGATGCCCTCTTCTGACCTCCCCGGGCATTGCATGACACAGGTGCATTTACATACATGCAGGCAATATACTCATATACATAAAATAAAAATAACAAATAAAAGTTTTAAAAAATTTTAGATACTCACGCTTGCAAAGCAAGTACTTTACCAACTGAGCTATCTCTCCAGTAACTTGAAGCACCTGTTGATGGTGGTGTGAGGGCAGCTGTGACAGTCCAAAATATCTTCCAATTTGTAGTTTGCACTGCTGTTTTACACAGCGCAACTTAATTTTGCTTATCTTTGATCAAAAGGGAGGTGAGTACAGAAAGAACATTTTTATTGTTGATTGCTTCCAAGCCCACATTGGGCAGCTCACAACCACCTGTAACTACAACTCTAGGGCATCCAATGCCCTCTTCTAGTCTCTATGGGCACCCACACACATGACATACACACATATACATGTACATAAAAATAATCCTTAAAAACAGTTTAAGATGTTTATTGTGTTTGTTTTATATATGTGAGTGTTTTACCTGCATGTATGTAAGTGTACCATGTACATGCAATGTCCGCAGAGGCCAGAAGAGGGCATTGGATCCCCTGGAGCTATGGATCTACATGGTTAGCTGCCATGTGGATGCTGGGAATCTTACCCTGGTCCTCTAGGAGAAAAGTAAGTGTTCTTAATCACTGAGCCATTCCTCCAACTCTTAAAGATATTTTAAATTTAAATTAAAAATTTAAATTTGCTTTGACAATTTCATACATATATAAAATGTATCTTGATCACATCCACCCCCAACTCCCCTCTTTCACTTCCGCAGTGACCACCCCCCCAACACATTTCCCTCTCACCCTCATGTCCTCTTCTTTTTGGTGTATAATCCACTGAGTCTAATTAGTGCTGCCTGCACATACATGGGTATGGGGCCATCCACCAGAGCTTTGGTAACCTACCAGCAGTCACACTCCTGAAGTAAAATGACTTCTCTTCCCCCAGCATCCATCAATTGCCAATAGCTCCTCACCCAGGGGTGGAGCCTCATGAGTCCCTTTTCTGTCTGTTCTGAATGTTGATTGGCTTGGTCTTGAGCAGGTCTTATGCAGGGAACCATAGTTGCTGCAAGTTCAATGTGGGCAACAGCCATGTCATGCCCAGAAAACAGCATTTCATAGCACTCCTCTCCATCCTCTGGCTCTTGCATTTTCTATCCCCTCTTCTCTGCTCTTCCCTAAGCTTTGGGAGATTGATCTAAATGTCCCATTTAGAGCTGAGCACTCAGCAGATCTCTTATTCTTAGCATTTTGACTAGTTATGAGTCTCTGCACTGACTGCTGCTCACTGAGAAAAGAAGCTTCTCTGATCAGATTTGAGATCAGCTTATTTATGGGTATGAACATGAAGATTTGGAAGGCAACAGTTTGATAACATGTCCATTTAGCAAATCAACAGTAGTAGATTCTTTGCTAGGGTCTATTATCTCCCAAGTCATGGGCTTATTTATTTTAGATAGGGTCTTACTTTTTAGCCCTGACTGGCTGGAACTTGCTATGTAAAACGTGAAGCTGTAAGAAGGTGAAAAAGCCAAGCTAAGAACTTGCCACTAGATTTCACCTCAAGATTTAGCTCAATTCAACTCTTCTTTTTTAAAAAATTTATTCATGTGTACGTGTCTGTGTCTGTGTGAGGGTATGTCACGTGTGTGCCTGAGGAGGCCAGAAGAGGTTGTTGGATCCCCTGGAGCTGGAGTTACAGGCAGTTCTGAGCTGCCCAATGTGGGTGCTGGGAAAGGAACTCAGGTACTCTGGAAGGGCAGCAGGTGCTCTTAACTGCTGAACCATCTTGCCAGCGCCAAATTATTCTCTTCTTAGGCTATCAAAACTATGCTGCAGTCTCTGGACCTGCTAGGAAGTCATTTAGCTACTCCTCTGTAAGTCTGTAAGCAAGGTATCAGGTCAGCTTTCTCAAGAGGGATTTGTTATTCTTAATATTTAGTCCATAAAGTTAACCTTAATTCTTTAAAGCTATCTGGTCGTATCTAATTCTACATACAACTTTTCCAATATTATATTCCAGTCAAAGTCTTGGTTACAGAAGCACTGTTTCCAGTTACACCTTGTTACTAAGAGGATAGATCATTATTGAACCTAAACAACTAATTATATTGTCACGGAAATAAGACTACTCAATAAGAGTTTCTAAATCCTGGAGGGATCAGGCAGAGAGAAAAGATGTTTCATTACACCTGTAAAAGTATAATCTACTAGCTATGTGTATATATGAGTATAAATAACAGAAAAAGACAAAAGGGGTTCCTTAAAGTCAGCTGCAATATTCTAAACAAAACCCATAAAAATCCTTCATGGTTCATTCAGTCCCATGTAATTTTTTTTCCCTGTGGTGCTGGTGATGGACCCAAGGTACTATGTATGCTAGGCAAGCACTTTGCTGCTGAGCTACATCCTCAACTCCTCATGCAATTTTACTTCTGCTTGATCTTGGTTAGCAATATTATGAACCCATCAACTTTTCCATTGGAGTTCAGTGGTATGGCCTCAAAGTTATTTAAGCAATGTTATCACAAGTGTGTATTCGAAAGTAACTATCACAGTCCTTTCTATGGGTCTCTGAGATTGTTTAAATTTCAAGAATTTTGTGGGTGGATGCATACCATATTGGTGACATGAAATAGCCCATAGAAGCAGTATTTACACCACAGAAATTGGTAAATCAAGGCTCCCCTCAGCACTTAGAGCTAGTAGTTAACCATCTTCCAGCATACCATTGAACATTTCCAGTTCTACACATCCCAAACTGCCTCCTTACTACCCCCCATAAAACCTTTCCCAATCTGGAGTACCAATCTTTTTGTGAAGGATGTCACTGTATTTGTAATTTTTTTAAAGCCCTGGCTGACCTGGAACTTGCTATGTAGACCAGGCTTGCGTCAAACTCACAGAGATCCACCTGCCTCTGCCTCCTGAGTGCTGAGATTAAAGGTGTGCACTACCATGCCTGACCGTAGTTTCTCAAGGAAGAAAAGTGGGAATTGTTACTAACGCCTTTCTCATTCTCATTGACTACAGCAATCACCAAGTCATATCCATTCTTTCTCAGAAATGTTTTTTCCTAAACTAAGCTTCTCTTATTATCTTAGTTCAAGCTTCCACTATTTTTTAAAATTTTGTATTACACTTCATTTATTTGTGTGTGTGTGTGTGTGTGTGTGTGTGAGTGCATGCATGCCACAACCTCTGTGTGGAGGTCAGAGGACAATTGCAGGAGTCAGGTTTCTCTTTCCATCATGTGCGTTCTGGGGATCTAACTCAGGTACCAGGTTTGACAAGTGCTTGGTGACAAGTGCCTTTACCTGCTGAGCCATGACGACAGTCCCCCCTCCCGCCCCACCTCTGATTTCCTTCTTTCTGATGTTGTTGTTGCCTGTACAACTGCGATAACACCCTGAGTGACTTGTCTGCCTCCAGGGATTCTGAATACTCTCCTATGTGAGCTTCATAAAATACAGATGCAATCCAATCACCTGATGATCTAAAGACCACACCTGGCTCTCCTTTATATTTGGGAGAAACCCAAGATCTTCAGCAGCAGCACCCTCAAAAGCTTCCACATCCTGTCCTCAGGTCTGCTTCTGACTCATGTACAACTCTGCTCCCTTTCAAATACCTATTGTCCAGTATGAATCGCTCACTGGTTGCCAAATGGACACTACTCTTTCAAAGCTTTTTTGCCTGGGGCTGGAGAGATGGCTCAGTGATTAAGATCACTGGCTGCTCTTGCAGAGGACCCAGGTTCGGTTACCAGCACCCACATGGCAGCTAACAACAGTCTGTAATTGCAGTTCCAGTGAATCTGATGCCCTATTCTGGTGGGCATTGCATGACATGGCTGTACTTACATACATGTAGGCAATACCTTCATACACATAAAAATAAAAATAAATAAATACATTTTTTTTGAGATAGGGTCTCCCTGTAGCCCCAGGTGGCCTAGAACTCAATATGTAGAGGAGGCTGGCCTTGAACTCACAGAGATCTGCCTGCCTCTGCCTCCTGAGTGCTGGGATTAAAGGCATGCACCACCACACGAAGCAAAATAAAACATTTTTAAAAACCCTTTGAACCTTGGTCCCTGTTTTTGCACCACTTTGGGCCCGGGAAATGCCTTTTTTTTGGTCTTTTTGAGACAGGGTCTCCCTGTAGCCACAGCTAGCATGGAACTCGCTGCATAGACCAGGCTGGCCTTGAACTTACAGTGATCCACTTGCCTCTGGCTCCTGAGTGCTGGGTTCAAAGGAGTGTGCCACCACGCCCAACAAAATGCCTTCTTTAAAAGTCCTATATACATTTATATATAGTGTTGTGTGCATGTGTGTTTTATATGTATGCTTTCTTTTTAACATTTATTTATTTATTTATTTATTTATTTATGTGTGTGTGTGTGTGTGTGTGTGTGTGTGTGTGTGCCACAGGGCATGCGTGAAGGTCAGAGGACAACTTGCAGAATCAGTTCTCTCCTTCCACCATGTGGGTCCCAGGGATTGAATTCAAATCCTTAGGCTTGGCACCATGAGCCATTGTGTTTTCTGAGACAGGCTTTTACCATGTAGCCCAGGCTGTTCTCAGATTTGTGGTCCTCTTGTCATAGCCACCCAAGTGCTAGGGTTACAGGCATGCACCATGACCACCAGCTGTAATTAACAGTCTTTGTGAACTCTCTCAAGAAATTGATTTTCCTACCCACCCCCACAGTTTGAGCCTCATACAACATTGCACTTGCCTGTTTTACAGGTTTTTCTCCCTTACTGGAGTGCGCCTTTGCCTTGTGCCTGGCATAGCACTTGGAACAAAAGAGCCAAAAAAAAGTTGTTGAAAAAAATAACTGGAAGAGAGGAGGAACGGAGTGGACCCATAACTATAATAACTGGGCTGTTTCTTGGACTAAGTCTCTGCTTTATGCACCTGTTCTGGTACTCTTAGCTCCGGAGTCCTACCTCAGTGCCCTGTACTGTACCTCTGTCTTTACAGGAATAATGTTCCATCTAACTCTTGCCAAACCTTTTGATATCTGGCATCCTGTTGTGGAAGCCCAGATCCCATGGCAGGGTCTCAGTTACTGGCTGCCAGACCAGTAACTGGTTGCCCATCACCTGCCTATATGGGCTTCTTCTTAACTTCCATTGCATCCCACTTACCCAGGTGCTTTTTCTACCTGCCTGTCTAGCTGACTGGGGCCTCTGGGGGCTCTGCTGCAACTTCTGGAATCCTCTGCTTTACCCTGGCCCAGGCCATCTGTGTGCTTTTAAATTTCTAACTCTCCCTGCTCTAGTTTCCCTCATCACAAATGAGTCCCATGTCTGTAAGTGTTCAGCTAGAAGACTGAGAAGAGCATGCTGAGTAAATCATGGGCCCTACACATTAACTGCTAATATTTGAATCCAAACTCTTCTGCTTACAAGCACTTGCGTGATCTTGGGGCAAGTCACTTCATCTCTTTTTTAAATTTTTATTTTATATGCGTGGGTATATTGCCTTCATTTATATAAGTGCACCTGTGTCATGCAAATGCCCATGGATGTCAGAAGAGGGCATCAGATTCCCCTGGAGCTGGACAGTTGTTAGCTGCCATGTGGGTGCTGGGAATTGAAACTGGGTCCTCTGCAAGAGCAGCCAGTGCTCTCGACCACTGAGCCATCTCTCCAGTCCCTCACTTCAACTCTTTAAACCACAGCCTAATTACTTGCAAAAATGGGCAGGATACAAATACTTATGTCATAAAATCACTGTGAGATAGACTGGGGTTTTTTGTTTATTAGTACACTGTGGAATCCTAGAGTGCTCCCTCATGATCTTGATGTGTTGCTGATTGGGAGCTGTGACTGACTCCCACAATTATAGAACAAAAACCTCAACAAACTAGGTTTAGCCACTATTCTCCAATACACCAATTAAAGAGACAAGTAATAGTGAAAAGCAGACGAGATTTGATTTATTCGATGTTGTTACACTGAGAAGAGAAACAAAAGGGTCCAATGATGCACCCCAAGTCTATCTTCTGGGGGTAATGACATGAGATTTAGATATCAAATGAGGGCAAGAGGTGTGCATAACTAAGCAGTCCTGTCAAGGTGAGGTCCCACCCATCATTGTCTGGGCTCAGTAAGTCCATCAAGATAGTTTGATAAATTATAAGAACTGTATGAAATCTCTTTCTGGGAAACAGGTTCCTCCTCTGGTCAACATCAGGGCTTCAGCTTTTCTCTTCTCCCAGCATGAGATTATTGGGGAATTTCAAATAGTTTATTGTGCTTTTGTACATTTCATACAACAGTTCTTAATCAAATTTAGACCCCCTCCTCCATCCATGCTCCCCAACCCCCCACTGGACTTCATGTATTCCACCACACATGTTAAGTCCTATCCAGTCAAACATTTGTATCCAGATGTTCTTCTGTGTACATTCATCCACTGGAGTCTAGTCAGCCTATCTAGAGATCATAAGTAAGGCCTACTATCCCTCATCCAGTAGTAATCCATTTCTAGTAGTTCCCAGATTAGGGCCATCCCGCCACCCATTTGTCTCACTCCACTCTGGGCCCTTGTCTGATTGAGTTGGCATGGGTCCTTGCTCAATGCCACCGTTGCCACAAGTTCACATGTGCAAGCTTCAAATGGCCTGAAAGTCTGCTTCCCTGTGTTCATGAACCAGACCTGGCCCTTAGAATCTTCCACTCCCTCTTCCACAATGGTCCCTGACCTGTGGGTGGGGGAGGTTTAATATAGGTGTCTTATCCAGGGGCACACACTCTGCAGTCTCTTATTCTTTAAAACTTGGCCAGTTGTGTCCTTCTGTGTGCATCGCACTATGATGTATAAGGAAGCTTCACTGGTGCGAGTTGAGGATATAGAAGTTCAACTGTAGATGTGTCACCTAGGACTAGGCATCTCTCAGACGTATATTTTCAGTGTCTGACCAGTTGTGGGATTCTGCAATAGCCTCCATCTGTTGCAAAAAGAAACTTCTTTGATGAGTGGTGTACAGTATATTTGTCTATAAATACAAGTATGCATATTTAACGTATGGTAAGAAATATCATTTGTCTCGAGATATGACAGAGATAGGGTTTTCTCTAGGATCTGTGTCCTCTCCAGCCACTCATGAGTTCACTCCCATTGAGAGGGCTTTAAGTCCAATTAGTTAGCTGGTTACCCCCCACCACCAGATAACTGTGCCCCTATTGCACCAAAAGAGGTAGTTTGATGTGCCAGGCATTATGGTTATTAGGCTTTAGGGCTGGGTTGGGCCATTGATTGATTTTTTTCCCTTAACAACTTGCACATTATCATCTAGCACTATGTGAGCTAAACTTCGGGTAGAAGGCTTCCAGGTCAGTTCCTGCTCCATTGCTCCAAGTTCTGTATCCAAAGTATGTCCTGTCTTCAGCAGTAGGGTCTTATCTTCCAGTTCTGGGATATAACCAAGAGCTATGGCAATAGCCTGCGTTATTTGGGGAGTCTCTTGGACCACATTCATCAACCATTCATCAACCACTCAAAAGGAGGTCTCTCTTGTCTGGCACTGTGTCCACTTCCCTACAATCTCCCCCTTTCTGGTTCTTTCTTTTCCTTTACCTCAGTGTATCCTTTCCATTTTCCTAGCTTCTGGTGTTTCATCAGGAAATGTATACTCACATATAAGGGATTGGTGCTACAATCCCCAAATGAGTGAGAACATATGTCGCTTGCTTTTCTGCATTTGTGCAACAGTCTCTAGGTCCACTCATTTACCTGTAAATTTCTTTTTTTATTATTTTTATTTCATGTGTATGAGTGTATTGCCTGCATGTAGGTAAGTGCACCTGTGTCATGCAATGCCTGTGGAAGACAGAAGAGGTGGTCAGATCCCCTGGAACTGGAGTTATGGACAGTTGTTAGCTGCCATGTGGGTGCTGGGATTTGAACCCGGGTCTTCTGCAAGAACAACCAGTGTTCTTAACTGCTAAGCCATCTCTCCAGCCCCTTACCTGTAAATTTCATCTTTTCTTTCCTGTGAGTAGAACTCCATTGTGTAAATGTACCATATTTTCATTAGCCATTGGTCAGCTGATGGACATTTAGGTTGTTTCCATCTCTTAGATATTGTGAAAAGAGCTGCAAAAAAATGGGTGTACAGGTATCTCTACAGTAAGATAAGTCCTTTAGGTATATGCCAAGGAGTGGTATAACTGGATCATATAGTAGATTCATTTTTCATTTTTTGAGTTCTTCACACTGCTTTCCATAGTAGTTTCACAAGTTTGCAATCCCATCAGCAGTGAATGAGCATTCCCCTTTCTTCACATCTTCGCCAACATCTGGTGTCTGTCCTGGTTTGTTTCTCCATTACTGTGACAAAAACCTCTGACCAATACCAACTTAGGGAGGAAAGGGTTTATTCGGCTTATATCTCCTGGATCACAGTTCAATAGTTCATCAGGGAGCCCAAGGTAGGAACTCAGGGCAGGAACATGGAGGCAGGAGCTGGAACACAGGCCATGGAGGAACGCTGCTTACAGGCTTGCTCCCTTGGCCCCTGCTCAGCCTGCTTTCTTATGCAACACAGGCCCACCTTCCCAGGGGTGGCACCACCCACAGTGGGCTGGGCCCTCCAACATCACTCAACAATTGAGAAAATGCCCCATAGACATGGCCACAGGCCAGTCCTATGGAGGCAATTTCCCAATTGAGGCTCCTTCAACCCAGGTGTGTCAAGTTGACACTAAAGCTATCCAGCACAGTGGCTTTTGTTCTCTTGATCTTAGCCGGTCTGACTGGGGTAAGATGGAATCTTAAGGTGGTTTAATTTGCATTTCTCTTATTACTAAGGATGTTGAGCACTTTTTAAGTTTTTTCTTAGCCTTTTTCATTTCACTTGAGAACTCTATGTTCAGGTTTATAGTACATCTTTTTATTGGGTCATTTATTTTATTGCTTCTTTGTTTTTTGAGTTCTTTGTATATTCTGGATTATCAATCCTCTGTCGGATGTGTAGCTGGTAAAGACTTTTTCCCACTCAGTGGATTTTTTCTTTCCTTCCTTGGTTATTTCTTTTGCTCTACAGAAAGTTTGTAGCTTAATGAGGTCCCACTTACTGATTTTTGACTTTAATGCCTGAGCAGCTGATGTCTGATTTACAAAGTCCTTTCTTACACCTATATCTTGTAGGGTACTGCCTATGTTCTCTTCTAGCAGTTTTAGAGTTTCAGGTTTTATATTGAGGTCTTTGATCCACTTGGAATTGACTTTTATGCAGGGTGAAAGATAAGGGTTCAATTTCATTCTTCTACAGGTGGAGATCCAGTTTTGCCAGCACCATTTGTTGAAGATGCTGTCTTTCCTCCATTGTGTGTTCTTGGCACCTTTGACAAATATCAAGTGGCTGAAATTGCATGTACTCATATTTGGGTCTTCTATTATGTTCTGTTGATCTATGTGTCTATTTTTGTGCCAGCACCATGCTGTTTTTATGACTATAGCTCTATAATATAATCTGAGATCTGGTATGATGTTCACCCCAGCATTGTTCTTTTTGCCCAAGATTGTTTTGGCTATCTGGGGTCTTTTGTGATTCTATAGGAATTTTAGAATTATTTTTTTCTAGCTCTGTGAAAAATGTCATGGGTATTTGATTGGAATTGCATTGAATATGTAGATTGATTTTGGTAAGATGGTCATTTTCACGATATGGATTCTACCAATCCATGAGCATAGTAGGTCTTTCCATATCCTAGTGTCTTCCTCTATCTCTTTCTTTAGGGTTTTGAAATTTTCATTGTAGAGATCTTTAACATCTTTTGTTAGGTTTATCCATAAATATTTTATTTTTTGAGTTTATTGTGAGATTTGGGGCTTTTTTTTTGGTCTTTTTGAGACAGTGTCTCCTTGCAGATCCAGCTGACCTGGAACTCGCTATGTAGACCAGGCTGGCCTTGAACTCACATATATTTGCCTGCCTGTACCTCCTGAGTGCTGGGACTAAAGGTACGTACCACCATGCCTGGCTGAGATTTGTTTTGTGCCTCAGAATATGATCAATTTTAGAAAAACTTGGTGCTTTGGTGGCATATTCTGTATATTATCTGTTAGGTACATTTCATGTAAGATGTCATTTAATTCAGATGTCTCTCTGTTTATGTTTTGTCTAGTTGACCTGTCTATTGAAGATAATGGGGGTATTGAAGTCACCTACTACTACTGAGTTGGGGTTAATCTGTGTTTTATAGTCTTGTAGTATTGTTTTTATGAAATTGGGTGCATGAGAGTTTGGTGCATATATGCTCATGATTTTAATGAGGTGACCCTCTTTATCTCTTCTGATTAGTTTTAATTTGAAGTATATTTTGTTAGATATTAGAATTGCAACACCTGCTTGCTTCTTATAGCCATTTGCTTAGAATATTTTTTTCCATCCTTTCACCCTAAGGTAGTGTCTATCCTTGAACATGAGATGAGTTTCTTGAAAACATCAAAAAGATGGGTTTTCTTTCTTGATCCATTCTGCTAGCCTGTGTGTGGACAGGGGAGTTGAGGCCATTGATATTTAGTGTTATTGAAAGATGTGTATTGGATACTTTCATTTTAATTTATTTGTGTTCGTGGCCCTATTTTATGTTTCCATTATTATACATTTCTTTGTTTTCTTTCTGTAGTCTCTTAGGTATACTCATTCCTTTCTTCCTTCCTTTGTATTGCTCCAAGTATTCCCTCTAGGGGCTGGTTTGGTGGACATGAATTCTTTCAGCATATTCTTGTCATGAAAAATTTCCATTCCTCTTCGACCATGATAGATAGTTCTGCTGGATAAAATATTTGGGGTTTGCATTCATGGTCATTTAGAACTGGGAATATTTTGGTCCAGCCTCTTCTGGCTTTCATAGTTTGCATTGAAAAGTCAGCTGTAAGCTGGGCGTGGTGGTGCATGCCTTTAGTCCCAGCACTTGGGAGGCAGAAGCAGGCGGATCTCTGTGAGTTCAAGGCCAGCCTGGTCTACATAGCGAGTTCCAGGCCAGCTGGGGCTACAGGGAAACCCTGTCTCAAAAAGACGAAAAAAAAAAAAGAGAGAAAAGTCAGCTGTAATTCTGATGGGTTTTCCTTTATGTATAATTTTTTTTCTCTAGCAGCTTTCAGTACCCTGTTTTTGTTCTGTACATTTAATGTTTTTGTTATGATATGCTGTGGGAGTTTCTGTTCTGGTCATGTCTAATTGGTGTTCTGTGTGCTTCTTTCTTTAATTTAGGGATGTTTTCCTCTATAATCCTATTGAAGATCTGTTTGGGTTTTTATCTCTTTTGTGAATTCACTTTTCAAGTCATGAATTGTTTTTGGTATTTCATTAATCTGCATATTTGTATATTCTTGAGCTTCCATCACAAGTTTATGCCTATCCTCTTTGAGTTATTTGAGTTGTTTGACTGTTTTCTTTAAGTTCTTTGATAATGTTTATGATTGTTCTTTTAAATTCTGTGTCCTGGGTTTCTTCAGGGTGGTTTTCATTGTAATGCATTTCTGTAGGACTAGTGGGTTTTGTTAGGGACATATTCTCTTGGTTTTTCATACTGTTTGTGGTTTGGGACTGTTGTTTGGGCAGAAGGATGTCCGTTGTTGGGTGTGTGTCTGGTAGGAACTCCTATTCTGCCTTTGTTTAATTGAATTTTGGTTCTGTTTATATTGCTTATGTAGCTTGGTTGCTCTTTGTTTGGGTATGAAAAATTGGTGTGTGTTCAGGTTCTTGAAGGGTAGTAGACTGGTTTGGGTGGATAATGGGACAGGGTAGTAGGCAGGCTGGTTAGGTTTTAGGAGGGCTTGTCTGTTTCATACAGATCAGGAGCCAGTGGAATCTATGTCAGGGAGTTTAGCTAGTCTGGGTTAGGAAGCTAGTCTGGAGATCTGAGGCAGAGAAATTAGACCCAGCCTGGGTCCAAGGCCAGCAGCGGACAGGGTCACAGTGGAGTAAAGGAATGGAGTAGAGACACGGTGGGCAGAACCTGACTTACCAGAGCTCTAGGTGTGCCAGTCTGTCAGGTGGATCAGGAACCAGGGGAGGATGGAGGTGGAGACCACCTGAAGGGGGTGTATAGCAATCTATGCTGGGGGGGTTAGCTAGTCTGGGTTAGGAGGCTAGTCCAGAGATCTGAGGCAGAGGAATTAGAACAGCCTGGGTCCAAGGCTGGCAGGGGACAGGGTCAGGGTGGGGTAGAGGAATCTTACTGAGGAAATTTTAGTTCTTTGGCATTCATTGTTTCAATAGTCCATTGGCAGAAAAGACTGGCACAAGTCTCTCAGGATATTTCAGTTTCCAGGGCAGACATACTACAGCCCAGCATCCTGACAGAGGATCATACAGTTTATCAGTAGTCTGGGAAAAAGTGAAAGTTCAAAATTTGAAGTATGGTTTCTACCAGTGTGTATTGCCTTCATATCATTGGATTGTCCAAAAAGTTATAAATTGAACCATCAAAAGCCAAGACTTTGTCCATAAAGTGCTTAACACAGTACCTGGCACCTAGTATATATCCAGTAATATTTCAGTGTCTAGGACAGAATTGGCATTCAACAAATATGTGTTGAGTGGAGGAGGAGAAAGAATAACAATTCCTGCTAATCCCACTCCCAGCTCAGGTTGTGAATACCTTAAGGTCTTTTCCTTATTCGGTTCAGCCATTTCTTAAATCCTTCTTCCTCTAGGAATTCTTTTGCAGTTGAAAGCCAATGGCTTTGCAGCTCCTAATCTGCCTAGAGACAACTAAGATTCTCAAGATGGCCACAATCACGTGCACTTGCCGTGATTTACCTGGCCCCTAAAGGCACTACTCCCAGATGTATGGCTTGTATGAAATGTGATTATCTATTTTACACACTAGCCTGCTTTGCCATTCCCACCAACATGTGTGCACTTCATTTTTTATGTGTCACTCAGCACTAGTCTCTGATTGTCAGAGTACTATGTGCAAATTAAAAAACACAGGGCCTTGGATGGAGACATGTTTTGTGCTAAAGATGAGAAACTGGAAACAGAAGTTGGGGAGGGGGTAGGATTTTTGTCTTCATTTAACTCTTCACCCCACAAGGGCAGAAGGCACGCCGCTTCTTTCCTGTTCATTGGCTGCATTCCTCTCTGAGGCCAGAGGGGCAAGCCTGGACAATGCTACTTAACTGTGGATGGGATTTAGCCAAGGGACTTCCAGAGGGAGAGCGGAGGGGCTGTCTAGGGGGTAGAAAGGAAGGTACCTAGTATTCCTTAGCACCTTCTTTGTTTACTTAGACTATTCTCTCTGGGAGACTGGATCAATACCATAGTGCAAAATCAGCCCCCAAATGCAAGCGTAAGTTCAGAGCGCTTTGCACACCAGGTGGCTCCGGAACCTTTGGTATGATAATCAGACTTAGAGGCCTTTATTGCACACCCACTGTGCGCAAAGCCTAGGTCAAGCTGCTAGCTTTCGGTGTCAGGCTTTACCTGTATGTAAGAGACTTGACAAAGAGATGACTGAGCATAAAAACAGAACAAAACAACAACAAATGAGAAAAACAAGTAAGAAGCTTCCCAAAGGGGGCAAGTGTAGCCAAGTCCTTATATAGATCTGGCTTCACTCGACCTGGTCGAGAAGAAGACGCCTGGATAACGCGCAAGAATAAGGCATGGCTAGGATCCCTAGCCCAGGCGACCATTCTTTCGTCTGAGTGCTGGCCAACTTCTTAGCTCGGGCTCAGTTCTTTGCTTTTCTTCTCTCCCGAAGGCTGTTTTCAGAACGGCAATCCCCGTTAAAATTGTCCTATGTGCCTGATGCACAGAATGGTCAGTAAGCCTCCACTTAAACTGCACCTTCAGGGCTCCTCCCTCAGTGTGACCGGTATTGGAGCAGAGAGCTGACCAGAACTAGCAACTCAGAGCTCCTGGGGTTAAACTCGAAACTGAGGTGCAAGTTCCAGTCTTTTCCCCCTCACCTCCCTCTATCACATGGAGGTGAAATCTCAAAGGACAGTAAGGGGTTAAGCTCCTTATAAGGAAATAAGCCGCCTCCTTTCTGTGTGGAGATTGTGTTTTTAGCTTCTCTGTGCTTCGCGTACCTAAAGAAACACGACACCCGAAAAGGTTCTCAAAGCCCCTTCTGCGCTCGAGAGCAAGGGCGGGGAAAGGGGCAGCGGCGCCGAGGAACCTGCCAGTGGGCGGCAGGGGCGGGGCGGGGCGAGCGACTGGGCGGGGCGAGCGACGGGGAGAAGTTGGCGGCCGGGGCGGGGCGGGACGGGACGGGACCCGGGGAATGCCAGAGCGCGCAGAAGGAGGGATGAGTCATCAAAAAGATGCTGGGAAAGGGAGCGGAACTAGTCATCCGCGCCAGGGAAAGAGTCGGGCAGTCATTAGACGCAGATAGTGTCAATCACGCCTGTTCGGCAAATGACCGGGAATCTCCCAGGCCTCTCGGAACGGAAAAGGGGTCTTGGGAGGCGGTCTAAAGCCGCTGAGATCCGAAAAGCCCGGGCGTTGGCGCGGGCCGCGGCTTCAGACGCGCGCAGGCTCCCTGTAAGAAGATGGCGTTTGCCGTCGAGGTCACATGGCCACTTTAGAGCTCGAAAACGAGACTAGCTGAGAACAGTAGGGACCGCCATCATGGGGCTGGAATTTCATTTTTTTTTTCCCCAGTTGTAAGCACATTTGTAATTAGTCGTAACCCATGTTCTAAACACATATCATCACAAAGATGCAAAGGGCGGAGTTTCTCCAAAGCTCTTCTCCCCTTGGGAGCCTGAAAAGTGTCGGCGAAGCCAGAGAGGCGAGGGGGA
>NW_008357686.1:1892872-1950995 GCF_000622305.1 Nannospalax galili
GGAGGCCACACATGCCAGAGAAAGAAAGCACCA
This sequence comes from Nannospalax galili, assembly GCF_000622305.1. Classification (NCBI taxonomy): domain Eukaryota; kingdom Metazoa; phylum Chordata; class Mammalia; order Rodentia; family Spalacidae; genus Nannospalax; species Nannospalax galili. The sequence continues at coordinate 1,892,906 of NW_008357686.1, forward strand.
CCGGGTTCTTGGCAGGTATAGGAGAACTGCAGGGGAAGCTGATTCTTCCCCAGTACTCTGAATCGCAAAAGATTGTTGTCAGGTTCAGTTCCAGGCAGTATGATTTAATGCCTGAACCCTCTCACCTGTTTGGAAAAGTTGACCAGATGAGGTGTCCATTTCATCATATCGAATACGTTCCTTTAGGGCTATTATCTAATTAATTCAGGGTCAGAAATAAGTATGTCAACCCATGTAGGTCCGTGTTCCTTTGTTGCTGCTTTGTTTTCTTGCAAATATAAAAATTTGAGAACTGTCTTAACTAAAGGATGAAAAGGGATGTAGTCACCTCTTGGCCAGTATAATTAGGGGGCTTTAATTTAATGCACTCATGTGTTGTGGGGTCCAGGAAAGAAAGTCTATAATAAAACATAAAAATAAAGCAATCATCTAAGATCGGAGCAGTCCAAGGTAGTGATGATTCTTTTTTCTTTTGTTCTTTCCGGCCATTTTCAGTGACCCTCAGTTTCATGCCTCTCCCAATCAACACTAAGCTGAAAGCTGTACCCAGGCTTCATAAACCAACACAAAAGCCTGAAAAGCCTATGCCCGGGATGGCTTATGACAGAAACAAACTTCCAGGGCACCTGGGAATGGAGGCTGTGGCAGAGAGATCAACCTCTACACTTAGTCAACGCTGGCCACCCCAGTTTAAGCTATTCCTTCTGTATGCCATCTACCACCGGCTTTTGAGGCTTCACCCAAATCAATGTTTTCTTGTTTTTTGAGACCGGATCTCATTCTGTTGTCTAAGCTAGTTTTGAACTCATGATCTCCCCACCTCAAACTCCCAAGCATCTGGGATTATAGGCGGGTCCTAACTTCTCCAGATTTAGTTTTATGGCTCATTATGAATCCATTCCAAAATGGAGTTTGAGGGAAAGCCGGACTGCTATCTCTGTTGGATTCTCTGAGGTACTGCTTTGCCCTCCTCTAATCTTTCAAGGGGCTGTAAGAATTCTAAATGTTAAGTCTAGCCCAGTTAGGAGGAAACAGCACTTAAACCTGAGCTCCTGGGAAAACCGGACCCTTTACTCTCTTGACCACTCTAGAGGTTCCTGGCAATGTCTCTGGTCTGAGAGGTTTATCTATTGCAGACACTTAAAGCATCATATGAGAGAGCGTGTAGAGCTTGCAGGGAGAGCGGGATGGCAAACCCAGTCCTGCAGTGCTCCAGAAAATTCACATTCCCAGGGGCACTCTGGAGAAATAGAAATCCCGATAGCACAGAAAAGAGCATCCATAAGGCAGGGAGCAGCACTTCCCTCTCTCCCTCTTTTTTTCTTCTTCCCGCAGGCTCCAAACAGCTTCTTAGTGGCGGGCTGGCTCATAAGGAAAGGAAGCTAGTCTTATCCCTGGGTGCTGGGCATAGTACGTGCTCCAGAAGCTTGGAAGGAGGCTGCTATATCCTATCTTGATCACCAGATGGCACTAGATCACAACCATAGTTCAAAAAATGGATCTGGAAAATGGACCTTGAGAGCCCTTGAACTATTTTCCTCCTCTTTGTTCCCCACATGGAAGTGAAGAATAAGAAGCCGTTCAGATATGCTGGATAACGCTCCTTCAATGAGCCACTTCCAGCTGAAAGGTTCTTAGACTTCACCTAGAATGCTGTCTTCTCCCAGCCATTTTTGTCTGTTAGCTCTGTCCCATTTGTTGGAGCTCTGAAATATGGTTGTAGTCCCTTCCCTTCCCACAGACCTGTTTCTCAACTGTAAATAAATAAAAAGGTGAACTTCCTGAAGTGTTTCTGATGTCTATAATGTCCAGAAGAGCTAGTTTTTCTTCAAGGAGGTCAGTTGGAGAAACTTAAACATGGGACCTAAGTGGTTCTGCTCAAATTCTGGTCCCCTTGTGAAGGGCAGAATGCTTGTATCATGAGCATGTTGGAAATGAACTGGTCTGAAAAAGTTATATGACTGACCTGCTTTGTCGCCTCTTCCAGTCCAACATGACTGCTTCCAGCGCCTCAGCCCCACTTCATAAATTCCTACACTCCACCTGGAATGCTGTCTTCTCCCAGCCATTTTTCTCTGTCAGATCCAGTTCATTTGTTGGAGCACCGATCAGACTGCCTGAAAGCCATTTTTGCTGTCCCTGAGTCTGAGGGACTCCCCACACACTTCTTTTTGTTCTTTGAGACATGTAGCCCAGGCTGGCCTTCAACCCATGATCTTCCTGCCTTAGCGTACTGAACTCTGGGATTACAGGTGTCTCACCACACCCAGGTAGACCATCCCTCTTTTAAGTGACCATAACAACAAGTGCCTTGTGCCCTGCTTTTGTGCTTTATCTTATGATTATTTGTGAACATTATCTGCTGTACAAAATTATGAGTTCCCTGAGGGAGGACAAGGACCAGGCCTTATTTCTTTTTGTACCCTATTCGAATGAAAACAGTTGGGATCCAATAAATCAACAGAACAATATCTTAGGCTTGCATAGTGCTTACAGTTTACAAAGCACATTCACATACATTTTCTCATTGAAGCCTCATGACAACCAGGTGAGGTAGGTGTTATCTTCTCTATTTTACAGAGAGCAAACAGACTTGAGTTAAGCAACTTGCCCAGGGTCATACAGCTAGGGGGAGGTGGAGGTGTATTTGAATGCAGGTTTTCTGACCCTCAGTCCAGTTCTTCTAACTATCCGTACCTGAGCGTTGTCTGGAAGTTCCTTCTTGGAGCCTGAAACTGTGGGGGCTCATCCTGGGACTGGGAAGGAGGGAAGATACCTAAAGGCCACACTCCCCTCCTTATATTCCTATTCCCTTTTCCTCCCTACTCCTGATTCTGAAGAAAATTTCAGAGTGAAATCTTACTTTGATTAAGAATGATTGGTGTGAGATACCCTTGTGGATAAGAAGGGAATATATGGGGTATAAACAGACAAGACTGTATAGTCACAGCTGGTGAATAATGAATCTTTGTCAGCCTGGACAGTAGTCCTTGGCTCATCCAATACATTTTTTGAGACAGGGTCTCATCTCAACTGTGTAGCCCATGCTGGTCTTGAAATCGGAATCTTCTTGCCTCAGCCTCTCAAGTGCTTGGTTAGCAGGCATTAGTCACTATGCTGGCTCTGCCAAATAATTAAAGACTTGGACCAGGTATTGATGGAATGCTGATCAAATTTGTAAATGACAAGGGCTAGGGACATAGGGATATAGCTCAGGGGTAGAACCCTTGCTTAACATGCACAAAGCCCTTGGTTCAATCCCGTATCACACACACAAAATCATAAACGGCACAAAACTGGTTTTAGATAGCTCCCAAGAGGCCATAATAAACCAGGAAAATGAAATGTGAAATTTCAGAGCCCACTTTGCCAAATCCAGATGCTACATGCATGGTAGGAGAAATGTGACTTCCTATCCATCTGTGTGCATGCTTTCAGGAGATGGAGGTGACTGCAAGCTCGTCAGTTTGGGCACTAGCTTCCCAGATGCTGATGAGTTCAGCTCTACAAGGAGGTGAGAAGGGGGGCTCTGCTTTCTGCTGTGCACAGTAGAGTACAGCGGAGGCTCAATCTGAGCTTGGATATTGGACTAGACGAAAGAGAGACATTAGCAACCTAGAGCAAGTTCAGGAACGAGAATCCAGGAGTGTGGGAGGACTGAGGAAGCACTATGTACCGGCTGTTGAAGCTGTTTATCCTGGAGAAGAGATGGATAGGGTGAAGGTGGTGGCTCAGGATCCAGTTTGCAAATATGTAAGAGGAGGATTTGCCTTGTTTTGCTTTGGAAGAGGGCATCATCAGGAGCAGAGGATGGCTATTATGGGAAAACTGACTCTGACTCATTCATAAAGGAACTTCAGAATGGTTTGAGATGATCCAGCTAGCAATGCTCTGCCTTGAGAGAATGAGTTTTTCCCATCACTTGGAGGGATTTAAGCAGGAGTAAGATAGCTACCTGGCAAAGAGTTTGCATAAAAGAGGGGACTAAAGGCTGTATCTAATAGGGTAATTTTGAAATTCAAATAGAGGGGACAGAGGTGAAAAATAGCTGTAGCCCTCAGAGCAGGTACCTCTTAACTAGTTATTATCTCTGCTTCTAATCTCTCTGCCTCTGGCCCACCCTGCTCCTCTGCTCCAGAAATATTTTCCTGAATACTTTACCAGGAGTTCTTCCAGCCCAAGTATCACAAGATCTCAGTGAGCCTAGAGGTCACCTGGTCAGCCCTTTATCAGGCACTTTGATCACCTTTGCCATTAGCCACAGGGAGGGCTTGTCCAGTCACTGCTTGACTATCTCTGGTGATAGAGCCACTGCCCTTTGGGCAGGCCGCTCTAATTGTAGAGCACTACTAATCTGTAGAAAGTTACTTCCAAACACATCAAAGTGCTCATGTTAGGGCATTTGTCTTTTCTCCATTCTTTGAAACCATTGGTAATAAAAGAGTTCAAAAGGCTGCAATCATGAGCAGAAACTTTTATTGCAATTCATTTTTACTTTTTTTTTTTAGTGTTTTTGAGACAGGGTCTCCCTGTAGCCCCAGTTGGTCACTATGTAGACCAGGCTGGCCTAGATCTCCTCCGCCTGCCTCTGCCTCCTAGAGTGCTGGGACTAAAGGCATGTACCACCACACCCGGCTGCAATTTTTTATTATAAAAAGAGAAGGGCAAGGCTGAGGATGGAGCTCACTGGGTACAGAGGTTGCCTAGCGTGCACAAAGCCTTGGGTACTGCCCCAGCTCTGTGTAATCTGGGCATGGTGACGTATACTTGTGGTCCTAGTACTCAGGAGGAGGTAGAGGCAGAAGGATCAGAAGTTCAAGGTCATATTCTGCTACATAGTGAGTTTGAGGACAGCCCGGCTACATGAGCCCTTGTCTCAAAAAAAAAAAAAAAAAAAAAAAAAAAAAAAAAAAAAAAAAATTTTTATTGTAACGACTAATTATTAGCTGCTGGAACCTGGCACAGTGCTCTGGGGGATGCTCAGCTGTTGGAGCAGAAATGATCTGATAGAGTTTTCCAACGTGGGCATGTGAGAAACTTCCCTATGCAGAGTCCAAATGTGCTTTGGTATAACTTCCCTCCATCAGATCTTAGAGCATCTGAAGTCACCACACAGAATGAACCTACAGCTTTCAGCCAGGCGTGGTGGCGCACACCTTTAATCCCAGCACTTGGGAGGCAGGACACAGGTGAATCTCTGTGAGTTCAAGGCCAGCCAGGGCTACATAGTGAGACCCTTTTTCAAATAAAAAAAAAGAAATGCTAGGCATGGTGGTGCATGCCTTTAGTCCCAGCACTTGAGAGGCAGAGGCAGGCGAATCTCTGTGAGATTGAGGCCAGCCTGGTCTACATATGAGTTCCAGGTTAGCTGGGGCTACAAGGAGATCCTATCTCAAAAAGACAAAAAAAAAAAAACTCAAAAGCAAAACAAAGCAAAACAACCTCCCGAACCCCAAACCTACAGCTTTCTTTTCCCCACTAGCCCATAATGATTTGCTCAAAGTGGGCAAATTTCTGGAAGAACTCTCCAGTACTCTCACTGTTCCCACCACTCTTCTCTGGATATACTTTGTTAACATTTCTGTTGAAGTCTGGTGCCTGTGACTGTACAGAGTATATCAGGTGTGGTCTGACTAGTGCAGAGTCGCACAAGCAAGATGATAGCCTCTTTTATTTTGACCCTTATGCTCTTTTTCTTTCTTTTTGTTTTGTTTTGTTTTGTTTGGGAGACTCTGTTTAAAAAAGACAAAAAAAAGAATATTTTGTCCAGTTGCAGGTATACTGTAGTTATGGTCTTCTCTTCATGGACTTTTCCAGTCTCCCCATCAGATGGGATGAGCTGAGTGGGAATGGCCTGTTTATTCTGACTTCATGCGAAGGCTGGACAATCTTCATTTTGTTTTGCAGATGTTTCCTAAGGCACCTTGTACTCATTTGCCCTCCATCGGTGTCACCTTTATTTCCCATCTCTTCCTAGGTGGGGCCCTTTTGTCCATCTCTAGGCTGCAGAATGCATCCCTTTCATCCCCTGTGGGGTTTTCAAAGCCACCACCAGGGGCTCCTTCCAGTCTGGGTTGATATTGACCAAATCATGACATGCAGCTCCTCCAAGCAGCCAGGTTTCCTGGGACTAAACTGCTTTCCTTTGGGCATGGTTCTGGACACTATGCACCACAGTGGCTTTATCCCTAGTAGTTATATAAGCAAGCACATGGCTAGGCCTACAGTCCTGGTAATCATTCTTCCATGGAGATTTCCACAGTGAACCTCTGACCCTTCACACACACCACAAGTGCAGATCCCAAGATAGCTGTGTCCAGCTCCTTAAAGGACTAAAACAGAAAGTAGATAAACCTTGGAATGTGGGCTGCTCCACTAATGATTTGAACAATGTGGGCTCAGGGCTGCTGCTCAGCAATGAGGCCCAGAACCTCAAGCCACATGGGCCCAGGAAGGACTGTCAATCAGTTTAAATTCTTGCTGTCTTGTAAGTCAGTTTGTCCATTCAGGCCTTTTAAAGGTATGAGGACCAACTGAAGCCTCTCACTGGTGGATCCCTAATAAGACTGGAGTTGGTTGTGCTATACCATCTTGAGTGTAAGAGGCCATGTCTAAATAGCCCCCCAAGGACAGGCCCATTGGGAATACCTGAAACGGAGCAATTGAAGGTTTAACATGGAAATACAGACTGAATAGACCCAAAAGGTGACATCACCCAGGCCTTAGCTTTCAAAGACTGAAGGATGCAACACAGTCATTCCATTTGGCAGCTGCTATTAGGGGTTTTGGGGGTACCCAGAGCATCTCCTAGCCTTAGCTACGTGTCATTCCTTGGCTTTCTCTTAGTCTTGCTTCCCTTCTGTCCTTTTTAGGAGTAGAGAACACAGATCATGAGAGAACACAGCTCTGTCCTTACTCCAGTGTCTCATTTTAAAGATGGTGATGGTACACTTGTCACATAGTAGGTACTTGGCAACCATTAGATGTTCCTCATCAGTTTTCTTGTTTCTAAATTTAAAAAAGCAACCCAGGGATTGGAGATATGGCTTAGCAGTTAAGAGTGTGCATTATTCTTACAGAGGACATGAATTTGGTTCCCGGCACCATATCCCATGGTCCATAACTGCCTGTAACTCCTGCTTCAGGGGATCTGACATACACAGACATACATGTAATTAAAGATTAAATCTTTCTTTTTTTGGAGACAGGGTCTCCCTGTAGCCCCAGCTGGCCTAAACTCATTGTGTAGAACAGACTGGTTTTGATCTCACAGAGATCTGCCTACCTCTGTCTATTGAGTGCTGGGAATAAAAGTGTGCACCACCACACCCAAAAATGTTTATTATTCTGAGACAGGGTTTCACTGTGTAGTTTTGGCTAGCCTGGAACTTTCTATGTAGACCAGGTTGACCTTGAACTCACAGAGATCCCACTGCTTCTGCCTCTGGAGTGCTGGGACCAAAGGTGTATGCCACCAAGCCCTGCTAAAAGAAAATCTTTTTTAAAAAAATTTATTTATTATTTTTATTTTATGTGTATGAGTGCTATGCCTGCGTGTAGGTAAGTGCACCCGTGTTGTGCAGTGCCCGTGGAGGACAGAAGAGGCTCTCAGATCCCCTGGAACTGGAGTTACGGACAGTTGTTAGGTGCCATGTGGATACTGGGATTTGAATCTGGGTCTTCTACAAGATCAACCAGTGTTCTTAACTGCTGAGCCATCTCTCCAGCTCAACAAATTCTTTTTTTTTAGTGTAATTGTGTGGTAATATTGAATGAGGCATGTCCATTCTATAACTTTTCTCACAAATAACTTTGTTTTTCTTGTTGATGTTTTAAAGAATATTTTGTTGGGTGTGGTGGCGCATACCTTTAATCCCAGCACTGTAGAGGCAGAGGCAGGCGGATGTCTATGAATTCAAGGCCAACCATGGCCACATAGTGAGATCCTGTCTCAAAAACAAAACAAAGCAAAACAAGAACAACAACAACAACAAAAAAACAAAAATAAAACAAGCAAATAGAAAAAGCTACCAAGTACTGGAGCCTTTGGCCCAGTGCTGCTGTTCTTTTCCAGATCCTCCTTACGCTCTCACGCAGGTTAAGATGTGCTAACAAAGGCCAGACCTACTCCTGTTTTGGGTGGGATACCTAACCAGTGCAGGAATAGGGAAAGCCCAGCAGGATGATGGGAAGGGTCATCTACTATTGGGTCAAATTCTAGATCTCTTTTTTGTTTGCTTGCTTTTGTTTTTTCAAGTAAGGGGTTGGGGGCTGGAGAGATGGCTCAGCAGTTATGAGTACCTCATGCTTTTGCAAAGGACCGGAGTTTGGCTCACAACCACCTGCAACTCCAGCTCCAGGGGGATCTGGCCCCTTTGGGCACCTGCATGCATGTGGCATACACACACACACACACACACACGCACACACACACACACACACTAACAACAGAAAAGGACAGGGGGCTGTAGAGATGGCTCAGTGGTTAAGAGCACATATTGCTCTTGCAGAGGACCCAAGTTTGGTTTCCAGCATCCACATCAGGTGGCTCACACAACCTGTATCTCTAGCTCTGGGGGATCCCATTCCTTCTGGCCTCTGCAGGACCTGCACTCATGTGCACATGTCCACACTCAGACATATACAAGCACACATAATTAAAAATAAACTAAATCTTTGGAGAAAAGACAGGGCCCATGTCGTCTAGGCTGGCTTCAAACTCACTATGTAGCTAAGGCTTACTTTGAACTCCTGATCCTTCTCCTGCTGCCCCTCCCAGGTGCTGGGATTACAGGTGTGCAGCACCATGCTGGCTCTAGGTTTGTTTTTAACTGGTGTGATGGGCTAGGAGAGCCCATGTCTCTAGCTATAAAGTAAGTGTATTGGACTAGATACCTGCCTCTGGGGCAACTTCTAGCTCTCACACTCCCTGGTTATTTCCCAGCTCCTCCCCAATGTTTTTGTTTTTATATGTGTTAGTTTCCGCATTTATTTCAGAAAGAAGAAAGGAAATAAAGGAAGGAGAAAGGAGGGCAAAAGTCTATTCTCCAATCACGAACTCACTTAACACGCACCTCCTCTCCCAGCCATTCTTTTAACTGTTCCTGTGTTGAGCCAACCATTGCCCGTTGCTCTTGTCCTAGGCACTACATTAGTGTTGTAGTTCTGGGTTTTGATCTTCGTACATACTGACTTGCACTCATCCGGTTTGAACATCATCCTGCTGTCTGTATGATGGCTCATCTCCCTCATTTTGTGCAGGTCACTTTGAAGAATTCTATTCCTGGCTTCTGAGGTAGCGGCAACCCTGCCCAACTGTCACACTTGATGAGCAGACTTCAAGTTCAGTCCTTCAAGTTACAGAGGATAATAGGAAACCCCACAATTCTAACCCCAAGGAGCCCTCCCCCCAACTTAAATCCATTCCCTATAGTTGTCAGAGAGCCTCTGGTGACAGTCCTGGAGAGAAATTGCTCCCAGGGCTCCAAGGACTTCTGCAATTCTGATTCACAGAAAAGGAAACCCCCATTTCTGGGGAAGGAGAGGGGACCTGTTGTCGGTCATCAGAGGCAGAGGAGGCCACAGGCGGGGTTGCCCCATACACACTACATTTCTAAAGGAGAGAGAATGTCAGCAAGTCAAAGGTCAAGCTTCCCCCCAAGCCCCATCCCAAGATGAAGGTAGGATGATGGCTGTGGTAGTGGTAGCCATGGTGGTGGCCTGGTAGCAGAAGAGGAAGGATTTTTTTTTTTTTTCTGTTTCATTAGGAGGCAGGAGGTGATGAGAGGTTTCAGCTGCAGGAACCCAGAGCACTGGAAGGCAGGGGGATGGGACAGCAACGTGATTAGGATCAGAGAGGCCTTGTGCAGGGGGCCCAGGGGGCTGGGCAGAGCGCAGCCCAGACATGCAGAGCTGCAAGGCAGGAGGCCTCAGGCTGCTGGAGGATTGAGCTTCCAGCCTGTGCAGGCGCCTGGCTCCAGGGGCTGTTGGGACAAGGCCTGTGCAAGGGAGGCAGATTGGGAATGCTAACTGGATTTTTTATTTTTATATCAAGACACTGTGTTTAAAATTTTTACAAAGGACAAACTCCATGGGTTTCCGTTAGTGTTTTAAGAACTTTTCTTTAAAAAAAAAAAAAAAAGACAAAAAAAAAAAAAAAAAAAAAAAAAAAAAAAAACCCAAAAAACAAAAAACCACCACCACCACCACCAACAACAACAAAAAAAAACAACCCGCTGTTTTGAAAGAGAAATGACAGACACAAAGAGACTGTAAAGAAAATGGGGCAAATTTCTGATATCATTTCCCCAAGGGCAGAGGCAGAACCCAGATTATATACCAGCGGGCTCACCAAGGACACGGTCTCCACAGTACTTTGTTCACCAAACCTAGGCTCCCCTAGTCTAGCCAGGCTTATGCTACTGGCTGTTGGAGAAGCAGACCACTTCGAGGCTCTGCAGTCCTCCATGGAAACACAGAGCCATTTGGTGACCTATCCTCGATGGCCCTCCATCCCCATCCATTGCTAGCCTCTTCCTCCTTTCACCCCATAGTCTTGTTCCAATCTGTTTCTTTCTTGGGGGTCCTTTTCCTTGGTCTGATTATGTGAATACTGGGAGCCCCAGAACCAGAGAGTCCTGAGCTGGGGTCCTCCCTTCCAGAGCTGCTTAGCACTCAAGTGGTTGGAAAAGCATTGGTTCCAAATATTATTTAAAAAATCAACAAAAACAAGACCCAGAAAAAAAGACCAAGTCTTGGGGAGGAAGAGCTATCCCGCTCTTTAAAGCTCCCGAGTCTGCAGGTGGTCAGTGGTGCAGTTCCGAGAGAGGCCGAAGGCAAGCACCAAGGGGGTGTCTGGCTGTAGCTTCCAGGGCCCCCAGGAGTGTCTGTGGTCGGGCTCAGGGAGCTGGTTCCAGCTGCTGTTCCATGGGTCCTTGGTACCAAGGACTCATATGTGTCCCCACTTGAAGGGTCTGTTCAGGTTCACTTCTGGATTTGTGTTTTTGTACATGCGGGTGCATGTCCACATCTGTCTGTGTTTGTGCAGATGGGTCTGCTGTAAGGTGTGGGTGCGTGCGTGTACATATATGTGTTTGTGTGTGCATGTGTGTTTGTGGGTCTGGGAGGGAAGGAACTGGGAGATGGGCTGTGCTCTGGGCTAGAGCTATACACGGGTAGTAGAGTGTGAGTGGGGCAGCCCAGTACTGTTGAACCCTGCGGCAAAGGTGTTATAGGGGTGCAATGTTTGTAGCCCGACAAGGGAGTTGGGGATCATAGTAATGGTATTGGGAGTCATGAGTGGGATGTCATCAGGGGAGCGTCGCAGGGTCAGAGTGTAATCAGGCAATGTAGTGAGGCGCAGTGTGTCATGGGGGGGACCAGCCTCACACTCATGGTGAGTGGGGCCCAGCTGTAATGCTGCCAGCTCCTCCTCCGGAGCAGTTCCCAATTCTGGGGCACCAGTTCCCCTCTGAGGGCTAGGCTGCCTCAAGGGCTCCTGGCGCCGTTTGTCCTTACGGTAGTAGAGGGCAGCAAAGGCCAGCACATTGAGAAACAGGAGGGAGGCCCCCACGGCGATGGTGACACTCAATTCAGTGGAGTAGTCTCGAGGGTTCTCGACCAGGAGCGGCCCTGCGTCCTGGTCCCTGTTCCAGGACCCAGGGGCATTCTCATTGCTGTAGGCAGGTGAGATGGCTGGCCGCTTGGTGCTCCATGCCTTGCCATTAGGCCTGCGGGTGATGTGGGAGCTGTGGGTGGTGTCCGGGGGCGGCACTTTGGTGGTCGTGGATGTATAGTGGAACATGTCATGCAGGTTGTACAGGTGGGGCACCAGGTGTTTCCAAAAGGCCACCTTGGTGGCTCGGTAATGATCACGGACCCTTGGTTTCAGCCCGATGTGAAGGTAGAGCTGGTCCCGGGGATTGTATTTAGACCAGGCCACTTCCTCAAAGCGGTTGGCTTTGGTGTGAATGAACTTGGTGTCCTGGGGTACCGGCTTGTTGGGATCCCTGAAATACCACAGTGAAATCTGGGGTCACCACACTACCTGGATAAAGAAAAGGCCCAGCCTCCTTCCTCTCACCCCCAGCCCCTGTGGAAGAGGCCTTCCCTTGTCTAAAATAGCCCTCCATTTCCATCTTTTTCAGGGTCCTGCCCCCTTCCACACCCACTTCTTCCTCAGGGCTTGAATTCCTAGTTCCCTTGGCAGGCAGCATGGAAGTGTCTGGCTTTTCCCAGTGCTCATCTGCAGCCATTCAACTGTGGAGATGCTTTGTCTCCTCACATGCAACTGAGTATCAGTCTTTTCAGCTGCCCAGTTAGTTTTACCAAGAGCCCTCTGAAGACTCTTTCCAAATAACTTTTCTTCCCCTTTCACATGGACTCTGATCAGCTAACCTTGAAACCCACAGTTCTGCCCTAACTCCTTTCTGATCAATTCTGATGCTAACAGAGTTCTAAGCCTCAACATAATTTTCCTTTTGTGGGAAGGCACCAGGGCCTGGGGTAGGCTAAGCAAGAGCTCTACCACTGGCTACAACTCCATTTCCTTCAAAAACAAAAACTGAAGGAAGGAAAGTAGCACAGAACCTTGACATGGAGTCATAAGAAGGGGACTGAAGGTATTAACAAGTAAGATTTAGAGAGTTGCACAGGAAGGGAGATGATGGAGGAGGTTAGATAGAGGAGCAAAAGGGAGGGCATGCTGGGGTCCCAAAAAAGAAGACACCCCACTTTCTCCTTACCCGGTCTTGGCAAAGTTGGTCCAATAGGTCATAACAACAGCACTGAGCATAACATCATTCTTGGAGAAGTTGCAGGGGAAAAGGTCAGTGGGACCTACCATAGGGACACCAAAAACATAGGGCACTTCATCCCCATGAGCTGCATCTGACCAAGCGGGCTTCATGAGGCTCTGGCAGTGATGGTAGAAGGCATAGAAGTAGGTAGGTGAGCCATAGCGGGCGTGCAGATCAGCTGTCACTACCGAAGGCTCCACCCACTGGTGGTCAGTGAAGAGTGCCACCAGTGTTTTACGGCGGGTCTCAGGGTTGTCACGGTCTGCCCAGTCTGTGTACATGAACTTGATGGTCTCCCTCAGGGTGTCTTTACCCTCAGGATAGCCATACAGATTGTCCACAAAGTTGGAGACAGAGTAATCAAAGTCAGTGCCAGAGACACCATCCTCAGGGTCCACTACCCCTTCCACAAACTTGAGACCCTCACCCTGGTTGACCCCTAGCATGATATCATAATTGAGGAATTCTCCCTGTTCCATAAGGATCTCAGGGTCATCAGGAATGACATCACCATCAATCACAGGACCAAAGGCTACATGGTAGCGGGCTGGCTGAATGTCCTGTTCTACCAGCTCCTTGGCGCTCTTTTGCCGAAGACAATCGACCATATCCACGGTGTCCAGCACGTTACAGCCCACTTTGTCTGCCAGCAAGCTGGTATACTTCACTGGTTGGTAGTTCACAGCCCAGCTGGACAGAGCAGAGCCACTTTGGATGATGGCTCTCTGGAAAAGCCCTACAGAAGATAGGTGGCACTGGGTCAGAGCTGTCATGTCACACATGGCCATATAACACCTTATCCTTTGTCACTGAGACCATTCCTCCAAAAGATGGAGTGAATCCTTTGGTGGGGGATGACAGGGTAGGACCAGAGGGTGGTTGCTGAGCCCCTCCTTTGATTGCTTCCCTCCCTAGTTCCCCCATGCTTCACAGTCTTGCTGCAGGGGTTGGTAACTTGGGGGTTAAGGAAACACTAGGGAGAATTAACCCCTTGAGTCCCAGACATGGGCCTCCTTATGCTCCCTGTCTTTATCACTCCTTGTCTCTCCCTCTTGCTTCCTGCGCAGCTGGGCCCAGCTCTGTGCCAACGCACCACCAGGGAGCTGGTGCTTACACTACAAAGGGGTCTTTTTCATGAGAGATGAGAAATGCAGGCAGGAGAGAGCCTCACATTCTGGGAGTTTGGGGAAGGATACCAAGAGCAAAGGCCCTGGGGTCTGAGAGTCTCCCGGCACGTGGCCTGGCAATGTGGACTCTGCACAGATCCCCTTTTGCTGAAGCTATTGATGTATCACATCCAGATTTCCCAGAGCTAGAGAGACCCCATCCCCCAAACTCAAAAAGAAGAGGATTCTTCCACCTCTCAGAAGAAAGAACTATCATTCTATCCCTGGCCCCAGTATGCCTAAGGGCAAATTTGGCTCTCAGGTACACAAGTCCATTGCTCCAATGGAAAGACACTTTGCATGGGCAGAATGAGAGGAAAAGAAATGTAGATTACTTCTTAAGAGAGAGAGGAGGAAAGCCATTTTCCAGATTATTCTCCATGAGACAAGTATAGAAAAGCACAGAGAACAAATCTTGGTGTTTCTGAATTGCTGGGGATAGAACCCAGAGCCTTATGCATACTAGGTAAGTGCTTTGTCACTGAGCCACACTTCTACCCAGAGAGAACAAATCTTTAAAGAAGACAGGCTTCCAGAGTTAGCCCTCCCTAAGATACATAGCAGAACATGATTCCAGGAAGGCCCTCTCCTCCTGGGAATGAGCCCCAAAACAGAAGAGGTACTGGACCTCTCTACAGACAGGTAAGCCTCACAGCCAGTTATTTCACCCTCCTCCTTTGGGGGAAAAATGAGAATAATGAGAATTTTTGTTTGCACTACTGTCTCCTAGAAATAGATACTTCTCCTGGAGGTTCTGGGGATGTAACTCAGGCCCTTCCCTTCATTCATTCATTCATTCATTCATTCATTTTGTCTCTGTCTTGTCTCTGTCTCTCTCTTTTCTGTTTTTTTTGAGACAGTCTTACTAGGAGCCCTAGCTGGCCTCAAACTTGTGGCAGTTCTGCCTCAGCCTTCCAGATGCTGAGATTGCTACTACCATGCCTGGCTTCCCATTCCCTTTCTACAGAGATGCAAGTCCTCACTCACCAGTTACTAGAAGGCACAAAGACAAAACTTTTAGGTCAGTGAAGGTGACACCCCCCTCTCTGAGACAAGCCTTCTTCAAAAAAAAAGTCAAGTCTTCCAGTGAGAATATTACTAACTCATGGGGTCAGTTTCGGCTATAAAAATGTGTTCTCTCTCATGGATTTCCTCACTTAAGAGAAGGGCACTTATTTCAAGGACAATCTTTCTTCATAAGAAGCTCAGCTTTGCCTCTCAGAGATAGAGTGTTCTCAATAGCCTAGGTGTAGAGAGAACATTCCCTTGCCTTCCAAAATAGGGCCTATTCACCCCCCCTAGAAAGGTCGCTGGCAAAGGGACCCCCACCAGAAAGAGGCTAAAAATGGGCATCCCTTCAGTGAGTTGTCCAGCCCAGGAGGAGTCTGCAGTCTGACAGTAGTCCATTTCCCTCAGAAGCAGCCCACCAGGGAGTCTCACTTGAGACCTACCTCCCACTCAAGACCATTTCTCCTCTTGTACAGACTTGTTTTTTTTTTTTGAGAAAGGCAGACAATGAGTGTTTTTTACACCTAGAAATGAATTTCCACCTTAGATGTTGACTCTGAAGTAACATGCCCTTCCCATACTGAAAGATCTCTCCCTGCCTGAAAAGAACTATTGTCCTTTCGGAGAGAGGCGTTTCACTCCTACTCTCCCAAATAAGATGCCCATGTGAGATGAGCATCTTTCTCAGGGTGTAAATGGGGATTCTCTCACATGAGGAGATGTACTTCTTCCCCCACAGAAACATTTCCCTTCCCCAAACCTCCCACCCGAAGGGACAAGGAGCTGGTGGAAGAGGGCTAGATGATTCCCCTGGGTGCTCCTGGGAATGGAGCCAGACATTCTGGAGCCTGGAAGGCCTGGAGGCGCACAGCCAGCAATGAGTTACTCTGTGTTGGTCCCCAAGAGCTACTCACCCTCAGAATGATGTGATAGTGTGAGGAGGCTGACACAGGATGCACCGATGCCTGAGCCAAAGACAGTGATACGACGGGGATCTCCTCCAAAGAAGGCAATATTCTCGCTCACCCAGCGGAGGGCCTGGATTTGGTCAAGGAGCCCATAGTTGCCCTTGGCAGCCTGATCCCCAGTGCTCAGGAAACCTAGATTCAACAAAGAGCATGAGGATAATGAAGGCAGAGGGATGGAGAATTTGGTTTATGATGGCACTAATGAGTCTGGGGAGGTGTCACACAGAGGATGAGCATGTAGCCATGAAGCTCTTCCAATCTCACTAATTCTAATGTGAACTACTCCTATTTTACTGCTCCTTTCTGTAAAGCCCAGCATCATCAATATATAGGGTGAACCTCTGCCTCCCTCTCATGATCCAGTTTGGAAGGAGGGGACAGACCATTTGAAGTGGCTACATCGTCTAAGTGGGAGAGTTAAAATGCAGGATCTGTAAATGGCCAGAACCCAGCATTCTCTGCCCATACTATCCAGGGATGTGATCCTAATATCAGGCAAGACACAGTAGAGAAAGCAGGGACCCTGGAGTCAGACGGTCCTTGGTTAAATCCAGGATCTATATCGCATCTTAGCCATGTGACCTTGGGCAAGTTAAAAATCTAGGGGCCATAGTTTCCTTTTCTGTAAAGTGGGGATAAAAATACCTCAGACAGTTGTAACAAGGCTAAAATGAGCATAAGCCAAGCATGTGGTAAATCTACAGCTACATTTTCCCCCTTCCTTCCCTCTCTGAAGTGAAGAGCCTGAAGGAGGCAATCCCTAAGCTCTCCTTGCCCTTCCCCTGCAAATCTGTCCATCTCCACTTCTTTCGAGGGCCTTAGACGGCCCCCTTCTCTTCACTCTCGGGGCAGGTCCCTTCCTCCAACACCTAAGACATCAAAAACTCTAGGGGTGGAGCCCAGCAATTTGTGTTAACAAGCTCTCCAGGTGATGCTGACACATGCTAAAGTTGAGAAGCCCCTGGGTCAGACCATCTTTTTCATCTGGTGGAGAAATGAGGAAGCCACTGCACTGCGTTACCACAGAAACAGGTCTTCCCGCCCACCCACTGGGATTTGCTGCTGAGGAGACTACATGTCACCATGGAGACTACCTTCCCACCCACCTGCTGGGATTTGCTGCCGTGGAGACTTGTTACCATGGAGACTACCTTCCCGCCCACCTGCTGGCTATCCCACAGAGATGTCCTATATCCTGCCCCCCCCACCATGCTTCCATTTTGGACTGATCCTGCTGCCTCATTTCATGTCTTCCTTGATCTCTAAGGTTCCTTGGAAGGCTCCATCTATCTTCTCCTTCCCTCGGCTTCTGGAAGGGTCCTCTCTACGTGGGTGTAATGGCTGTGCTCCTACACACTGGAAACCCAAACTTGGATCAGTATTCTTTGACTCCACAGTTAAAAGCCCATTCACAGCACCTGGAATCAACTTGGTGTGAAGCATTGTTGGAGAAGCCCACAGCTCACAGAGATCTGGCTGGCCATCCTGGCAGTCTGCAGGCAGAAGCTTGATTCAAATAGACTCAAGCAGGCACAAAACCTCATCACTGTCTAAAGTACCTAGCTTCTGCAAAAGAACTCATCTCACCTCTTCAAGTGTGTTAGTAATTTACCTTTGGTACAACTGAGTATGTAAAGTAATTACTTATTCCTCCCAGCCCCTTGGCACAAGTGTTTTAGCCTCAGGTTCCAGATGAGGAAAGGAGAAGGGATTAGAAAAAGCCTGAGTGAAGATGAATGAAGGAAACCTTATTTCTTCAGATGGGGAACCAGCTTCTCCTTTAGGGGGCCTATTCAGAAATGAAAGCCATTCCTGCAAGTTTTGAAAACTATGCTGATCAAGACCCAACTCAGCTGCCCAAGCCTTGAGATCCTCTGGCAAAATTTTCCGTGAGACTTCCTTCTCTCATCTCTCCTTCCCCTATATTCCTTTTTCCTTTTCTCTCACTTAGACAATGCCAGACTCGACTTCAGTCTTTGTCAAGGCATCAGCGTTAAGATGTTTGTCCTAGTTGAGCATGGTGATGTACATCTGCAAGCATAGCACTCAGAAGACAGATGCAGAAGAGTTTCCAGTTTAAGGCCAACCTGGATAGAGTGAGCTCAAGGCTACTTTGAGCTATATAACAAAATCCTGGGGAGAGACGGGGGGGAGGAGAGATGGAGAGAGAGAGAGGGAGAGAGAGAGAGAAGAGAGAGATCTGCTGATCTAGAGTAGAAGATATAGGGTAGATTTCACCAACATGGCTGATCTCCTAGATTAGGAACAGGAGCCTGGAAAGGTTGGGTGGAAGGTTTGATCATACCTTTGCGCTGTCCTACCACAGGAGCTTCCAGATAAGCAAGGTGTGAAGTATATGGATGGTGTCATGCCATTGATTCTACTACAAGAAGAGTCCTGCCTCAAGTACTATATACCCAATGGGCTCAGGAAGTGATGGGGTGATCATGACTGACCAAAACCTCACAATCTAGGAGAGCAGCCATTCATTGACAGCTCCCTAGGATCTTGGCCATTCCCAGAAGCCATGTGAGAATAAAGGATCAAATATCCAACTCCACAAACTGTCAAAATAGACCTGAGGTAGTCTCCTTGGACCTAACTTTATACTGCATTCTGTGGTAAGCTGCTTTCCAACAGAAGATGGGGGAACCTGACAGACTGTATGCAAACCAGACATTTGTGTCACTCTAGGCTTGACATTCATTACACTTTCAGTTTGCCTGGAGGACACCTGAGCAAGGATGTAGAATTAAGTTAATTCTGGAACCCAGAGTAAAACTTGGCAAGTCACTTCTTCTTCAGCTCCATGTACATCTACATTCAGTATCCTGCTAGAGTCCTTTTCTTTTGCTGTCCCTATGCCCAGTGGGAGTTTCTTAAATAATAGCTACTCCTCTGATTTGTGTGGGATCCACAAACTAGCCTGTGATAGTCTCAACATACACGGACCAGCCTAGATGTCTAGAAAAGCTCCTTACATTGACTGGCTGCACTCTGTATTCAGGAGATGCTTATGGAGGGAAGGCAACTGAATACTTGTAACTGGGGTTTAAAACTAGCCACCTGTTTTTGGATGCTTTGGAAAACAAAACAACAGAGCCTCAGCTACACAGCAAACTCCCCAGGCATCAGGGACAAACCCATGTTCTGTATCTAGTGCCAAGAACCAAAAACATCTTGTATGTACCCAGAATGCAATCAGTGGCTTATTGATAATATTTGTGTTCCAGAACAGGAACTGAAGGGTACATAGGAAGTGGTGGAGAACTTTTGATCAAATCTCAGTTTATAACTCCTTCTGAGTGTGGAGTAATACTATTTGGATCATGAATTGCTTAAGTTCAAAGAATAATATTCGTGACCACCCTCCAGATGCACTTTTCTGATTATCCAAATGAGAGGTTTTACAGGTGGTGCTCTTTTTTGTCTTTTGGAGACAGGGTCTCCCTCTAGCCACAACTGGCTTGGAACTCACTATGTAGACCAGGCTTATCTTGAACTCACAGAGATCCGCCTGCCTCTGCCTCCTGAGTGCTGAGATTAAAATTGGCTTGAATCTCACTATTTAGCCCGGGTTTATCTTGACCTCACAGAGTCCCCCCTGCCTCTGCCTCCTGAGTGCTGAGATTAAAGGTGTGCACCACCATGCCAGGCAAAGTCAGTACTCTTAGCCTGAGTTTCATGGATGAGCTTCAGGGAGAGCTGTGAAGTTCTTTTTATAAGTATGTGAATACTGGGTATGGAGGTTTGTGCCTATAATCCTAGTACTTGGATGTAGAGACAGGAGGATCTCAAGTTCAAGGACAGCCTGTGTGTGCTACACAGTGAGAGTTGGTCTCTAAAACAAAAAAACTTTGTGTGTGTGCACATAGCCTTCATTAGAATCTCAGAAGAGTCCAAGGCCCCCCTCAAAAGGTCAAGAACATCTCATAGAGAAGCTGAAGGATTAGGGAAGCTGAAGGCATGTGAGGTAAGCAGCAAATCAGGACATCATGCAGAATGCTCCCACCCAGTAGTCTTCTATACAGCCTGCAGCTCCTGACCGATACTGAGAAGACCTCGTATCCCACTGAGAACTACTGCCTCTTGCCTCCTCTTGGCCTCATTCCTTATGGTGCTCTCAGTCTCTTTTCCCTCCTCATTTTATTTTATTCACTTCCTTAATTTCTTCTTCTTTTCTTCTCCACTTTCTTTTCTTCCGTCCCTAGCTGGTCTGATAATATAGAATTGGAACATATTCTTGGTATTCACTGCACATCCCAAGACATCTTGTAGAATGGAGTCTTGTGCTTACAATCCTTAAAAGCAGCTGAATCTAGTATTTTCCTTTAGTCAAAGGAAAGAAATTAGCAAATTACTTTGGCTGCCAACTACTGTGTATGCATATCTGCATATCTGTGTGACTGTACTTGTGCATTTATTACTTTCAGAACCGTGTGGCCCTAGTGTGTGGGTTTAGAGTCACCTTCATAGTACTGTGACACTCAGATCCCTTTTCTGAATAGGACATAAGGGTATACAAGAGTCTCGCCATGGTGTCTGGGGCAGTACAGAAAGATAGAGGAACAAGGAAGAATCATGAAATCCAAAGCCCGTCAAATCCTGGAGAGGTCATAGAGGTGCCCTGCATGTTCTATACTCAGTGTTCCAGGAGCCACTGAAGGGGACACAGACTAAAATTTTTTCAGGCATACCATTTTTCCAGATTGAATCCAAAAATAGGTGTTTTTATATCTCACATAAATTTAGGGGTAAGTCAAGAGGACACCACCATTCTGTGCACACAACCTGCCCCAGAAGCAAAATACAGCACCAGGGCCTCCAGGACTGGAACTGACAAAGCAGTGTAACCAATAGCAAGTTTAAACAAGGTTCTGTTCTGAAACCAGACTAACTGCTGATTCAGCATCCAGGCTCACAAACCCTATAGACAGCTAAGGCCCCCACTGGAACTCTGAGGACACAACCCCCCAGGAGAGAAGTTGACCTCTTCAAAGCACTACAAGAATGTGGACCCTGAAAGGGGCAAGATCCTATATGCTTTGTCACCATCTCGAGGCATGTTTATCTCAAAACCTTGGCCACAGATAGGCACTGCTGGTCATCAAAGAGGGTATAAGATAGAGGAACAGCCTAAATCACCTAAACAAGCATTCACATAGTACATATGTGGTAGGCAGGGTATATGGGGGGGTCTTTCAGAAATAAGTGTGTATGCATATGAGTATGTACACATAATGGGTGAGAGTGAAGGAATGTATGTGTGGAAAGAATGTAAAGAATGGAAACATGAATGTGGCTAGAAGAGGCAGAAGGATGTGGCGTATATTTTCAACTCTAAGTACATGGATGTGTGTATATTTGAGAGGTGAAGGAATGAGCACATGTGTATGTAACTGGTATATATAGGCAGGGTACGTGTGGAAGACAGTATATATGTGTCTGCATCTGTGTAAGTTTGGAGTGGGGGGATCTTTGGGGGTGTGTATATGTGAGGGGATATATGTGTACTAGAAGGGATGGTTATCAATGTGGAAGGGGTCTATAGATGTGTATATAGTATTTGTGAATTTTGGGATAGGTGTTATGGACATGTACGAAAGTATATGCATGTAAAGAGAGAATATTGGTTTGTGATTAGTAGGGAAAGTAAGGAACAAATAGATGCAGATGTGAAGTACATGGAGTGGGTGCAGAAGTGGGATGTGCAGGAGGATATGGGTGTGTGTGCATATGTGGCAGTGGGTGGAAGATATATTTATGTTCATGTAAGGTATGTGGAGTTTGGGTGTGGATGTGCAAGATATAGATGTTTGTATAAGTGTCAATATAGGGGTAGAGGAAAGTGTGGTTCTAGGAGTGTGGTATGTATGGTATAGCTGTGGATAAAAGAGATGTGGAATGGAATATATAATAGTCTGTGTGAATACGTATGGAAGGTGAGAGAAATTTGTTGGTGGGTGTGGATGTGGAGCATATAGTGTGCGGGCATGTGGATATGTATATGAAAAAGAGTGTATGGGTCTCGTTCTGTGAGGGTATGTATGTGTAGGAGTGGACCTGGAGCTGTGTTCACGTGTGTCTTGAGGAGTGAGAAGTAATTGTATGCATGGGGGTGGGTGGGTGGCTGGATGTGTGAAGGTATATAGATATGGAGTGAATTAGAAGGAATATCTGTGTGTGCATAGGATGCTTAGAACTGTGGGACTGGGTGGGTTGGATAAAGACAGACACTAGAAAATTGATAGGCCCTACAAAACTCAGCCAAGCAAAAGTCTGGTAACAGAGACCTGGCTTGAAACTTAAGAGGTGTGAAGTTTGAGCCATGCATGGAAGTCCATGCTTATAATACCAGTACTTGGGAGGTGAAAGCATGAAGACCAGGAGTTCAAGATTAGCCTGGGCCACACTAGGCCCTGTCTTACCCTCCCCCTTACAAAAAAAGTGGTGCAAAATTTGAGCTGAATTTCCAATGGCATCTAAATGTTTCCAGAAAGGGATGGGGATGTGAGGAAGCCCGTGGCGCTTGGATAGGGGCAATGAAATAACATTATGACTATGATCATTAACACCAACTAGAGGATCAAGGCTGCCTGAGCTGACCTCCCAGCATTCCTTCCTCCCTCCTTGAGAAGCCAGCTTTCCTTCCAGACACCTGAAAGAGAACCATACCTAGCACCCCGACCCGATAGTTGAGGGTGATGACGATGACATTGCCATAACTCGCAAGGACGCTGCCATCAATCATGTTGCCTGTCCCTTCCATGTAAGAACCTCCGTGGATGTAGACCATGACAGGCTTAGCACCACTGTCCCGGATGTCTGCAAGGAGAAGGGGTGAGACACGGGCTAGGTGGGATGCCCTTCTTCCCCCACCCCCACCAGCCCAGGGGTGGGGTGTGGGCAGCAAAGCTATTCCAGGTGCCAGGACACCACCACCATCCCTGAGGGCAGGACTTGTGGAGCTGCTAAGCTCACGGTTCAAGTATTGGCCAGAGATAGCTGAACTTGGGTGATATTTTTAAAGATTTGAGTTTCAAGTGCTTCCCAGCTGAGGTGGCTGGATGGGCATGGTTCAGCTGGGCCTAGGTGGGCCACAGCTGGGCTCTGGGAGTGGGAGCAGGAGAAAGAGATAGGGCTTGGTGGTCCCTTAGCGGCATCAGGTGAGTCTCTGCCCTGGGCACCCAGGAGTCCTGGGACCTGACATAGCTTTGGCGAGCAGGGGCTAGGGAGTCCTGAAACCCCCAGGACTAGACCAGTTACATGGAAAAACGGCCATTGGCAGCAGCTGGCCCCCCCCAGTGCAGACAGAGACAAGAGGGGTGGGGATAAGGGGTGGCATGGGGAGAGAACAAGGAAAGTAGGGAAAAGGGGATGAATGGCAGAGATGGGGTGGGGGAACCTTATTGCTACAGTTTCTTAGCCACATGCCCATTTTCTCCATTCTCCCCGGGCAGACTTAGCTGGAAACAGTGGGAGTGGAGCAGAACTTAGACTGAGACAGCCTGCCCAGTCAGAGTTAGGATGCAGAAGAAGCCTCCTCTGAGGCCAGTGCCTGAGGGGCCATCAAGGGGCTGCTTCCCAAGCCCAGGCAGCACGATGTTGGGCTGGGGCAGTCAAGAGAAGGCTCCAGGCCTGACCCATGCCTGTTTCCTGTCAGTCTGAGCTGGGCCACTCTCTGCCACACTGGCACAGCCCTGCCCATTGCCGGTGGATTCCCTGAGCTGTCTGGCCCCTTGGGGGCATCTAAATGAGGGCAAGCCCAGAGCATGGATGGAGAAGGGAATGATCTCTGCTGCAGCATGAACCAGCCTGTTACTCCAAGGAGGAAGACTGGTCCCATCACCACCCAAGAATCTTAGGCCATTTACTGATGGCTGTGGTGTCTGGGCCTCAGCTTGGCTTGTTAGGCCACAGTCTTTCTGGTCTTGTCCCCAACCTACTGCAGTCTCTGACCTGTGACCATTTCTACCTGGGGGAGAAGGCTTGGGGAGGTTCTAGCCTTGGATGTCACTGTCTTGCTCCTTGGTGTGCCCTGGCAGGGCCCATCTTCCAGAAGCCAAGCTTCCCATGAGACCCAAAGGTCTCCTTAGTGAAACCCAGGCATCCCCTCATTATCCAGTTTTCTTTGTGCCTATTCCCTTGCACCCCACTCCCTGGCCCTGCTTGCTCTCCACAGTTCCTGCTGCCCAGTATGGGCAGGTGCCCATGAACCGTGGAAGATGGGAGAGGGTTGGGGGCCAGGGCCTCCCTATGGCTCTGCTTGTGGTCCCCTGCTCCTGCCAGCTGTGTCCATTACCCTGGAACTCCCAGTGGCCAACGAGGCCAAAGACGGAGGAACAGCCCAACGGCCTTGTACAGGAACAGAAACACACTAACGGACGGACAGACAGACAGACGGGGCTTCTCCCCACTGAGAAGGGGAGGGGCTCTGTGCCATGCACCAGCCGCCGCGCCCTGCAGCCCCCAAATACCTTCATCTTCATCCCCGTCATTATCCGCTAAGTCCTCGCCCTGTTTCTTAGCGCCGGATCCTGGGGACCAGACACGGGGAGACACAACAGCACAGAACAGAGAACAAAACAGAGAGAGAATTCAAAAACAGCATGACTGCAGCGTGGCCCAGCAAGCCAGCTCTGGGCCTAGGCCCAGGACAGGCAGGAGGGATGGCAAGAACTGAGGGAATGGGTGGGCTGAGGCCCAGACCTTCATCAGGATGATGGTGTTGCAGGCCTCTGCTGTGCTGGCCTCCCTGCACCTCCCTGCCCCGCCTCCCTGTCCCCAACCAAGTCCATTCAAAGTTAGGAAGGAGGTAGCAGCAGATGGGCTGGGGCACAGAGCCAGCGGCCCACTGGGGTGAAACTTCATTCTGGGTGGAACAGACTGCATGTATAAACACAGGCAGGCTGAGCTGGAGAGCAGGGACAGGTGAGAAGGTGAGGATTGATGTTGCCAGCATCTGTGGATATTGAGGTGATGTACTCAGGGCATAGGTGTGTACCAGGGACCCCAAGTCTGAGCTCCTAGGGTCCAGTGGGTAGGTTTGAGCTGGGCCTCAGCTGACCCTGGTTCCCGCAGGAGAAGATGGGAGATGAAGCTTTCCCTCTGGCCTTGTTCACTGGGGCCCCCTGCTTTGGTTAATGGCAAATGGGGTTCCTGCCCACAGGAACCAGTCTTGAGAGCAGCAAATGTTGCTCTGAGAGAGAGCCAGAGGGGGAGGGAGGGAAAGGGGAAAAGGAGAAGGGAATGGAGAGGAGAGAGAGAGAGAGAGAGAGAGAGAGAGAGAGAGAGAGAGAACAAAGAAGGATAATGGTAATAATTCCTACCATATACTGAATACTTCCCATGTGCCAGTCATTACACTTCTGCTATACTGTTTGATCCTTATATCCCAACGAGGTAGGCACTATCTTATTCCTGTTTCACTAATAGGGAACTGAGGTTCGGAGAGGTAAAGTGACTTGCTCAAGATCACACAGCTAGGAAGTGCTAGAGGTGAGAATCAAATCCAGGTCTGCTTGACTCCAAAGCACTTATGGTCTTTCCACTGCATCATGCCACCTTTCAGGAGTAGGAGAAAGGGGAGGGAAGAAATAGATGAGAGGAAGTAGAACATAGAAGGGAGCCAAGGAGAAGAGAGGAGAGAAAAGAGACCAGAGGGAGCAGAGAGACCTGGGGGTAGGCTGGCACAGTTTGCCATCCTGTTCTGAGGAGACTAGAAATGCATCTTGGAATGAACGGCTGTGGAGAGTCAATCTACTGCCTGATTGCTGGTCAGTGTGTAGAAATGGAAGTAATTTTGCTGGCACCCCACATCTTAGCCTTTTGCATCCATGAAACCAGATACCCTCAGCCTGGAGCAAGCAAACGGCCCTCTTTTTGTCAGTCTGAACTCTAGTGACTGGATTTCCTTATAGTCATTAATGAAAACAGGAACCACCCTCATACTATAAAATGGCTTTTCAACCAGAGCAAGAACCCAGCTCTAGTAGAAACAGCCTCTGGCTTCCTGAACTTCTGGTGGCACCTAACACCTGCCAGTCCTACCCTCAGAATCTCGATAGCACATGTATATCATCACCTACACGGTGGATAGCCCACCAAATGGAATCACTCATCCCTACACATAAATTGCCTTCAATTTGATGGAAGCAGAGGCTTGGGTAGGTCCTCCCCAGGAAACCCTTCCATTCTGGTGGCTCCTGTGAGGCTGAGCATACTTGAGTTGATGTATCATCCCAGCCTCCCTTGCATAGATGTCTTTGCTACTTCAGTGTGGTCCTTGATGAGCAATTCCTTGCTGCCATGGGCCTTACCCACAGATACTGTGCCATGCAGGATCCCATGCAGGCCACCCCATCTCACCTGTGCACATCATATCCCCAAAGAGGCAAGATTTGTAAATATTTCAAAGGGCTAAGAGACCCGGGATAGCTAAACAGCCAAATGCCCTCCCCCATCCTGTCTGAAGCCCACTTCCCAGACTGGCCTATGAACTTTGGGAATCCAGTGGGGTTTTAATATTTAGCTAGGAGCTTTTTCAGAACAGTGATTAGACTCCCTCCACATCCCAACAGCATCTAGCACATGGCCTTGCCCATTGTCTACAATTACAATTGGCATGTATTCATGCTGATGGTGGCTCAGCCCAGCAATCTGGCCAAAATCTCAGGATGAGCTTGGCCTGCCTTAGGCTCTTACTGGATCCCTGGGAGATCATTTTTCTGAGATGGTTAACAGTAATGCCATTTCTTCCTTACCCCACCTCACCTCACTATGTAACTCAGGGGAGCAGCTTTGAAATCCTTTCCCTGAATGCATGTATAGGTTAATGAAAGGTTAAAGACAGAATGGTCTTTCTTGCCTTCCCACATGGATATGGAAGCTCTTAAAGGAAAAAAGACTGACCTCTGAGCAGACTCACAGTGAGTTCAAGCCCAGCTTGAGCTACATAGCAAGACTCAGTCTCAAAACGAACCCCTAAACACAGCCAATCAAAGCAAAACAAAACAAAATAAAAAGACTAGTGTCTGAGTTAGCAGCAGAGCTAGGAGTCTGTCAGGGATTGTGCTTCCCAGACCTGTGTTCTCAGGCAGAACCATAGAGACCCTTCATTTGCATGAAAGCCCAGTGTGTGAGCTTCCTACTGTGTATGAGGCTGGGTGTGAAGAGAGGTGAAGCATGTCCTCAGGGGCATCATGTCTCACTCCATGGTTCAGTGTACATCAAAAGCACTCCATATACATGCTTTTGAATGATCAGATTCTCAACTCTGTCCCTAGAGCTTCTTATTCAGGAGGGAGTATCCCATCCCAGGAATCCTGGTGATTCCTCTCTGAGAAACCCCGCTCTAGGACATCAAAGGAAAACAGACCCCAAGCTTGCCAAATGATTGTAGCTTGTGATTGTCCACTAGTTCTTTAGACTGTTACCAGAGCTGAGTTGGCCCAACCCAGCCACATCTGTCTGACCCTTTTTACTTCAGAGTTTGGGAAGTGGGATTTCCAGGTGGGAGTTGCCTCCATGTGCTACAGTGGAAAGAACATGCCCTGATGATCAAGAGTCTCCCAGGTTTTGGTCTCAGCTCTGCCACAGACCAGCAATAAGGTCTTGAGCAGCAGCAAGTCACTCCCCTGGGCCTGTTTCCTCATCTGTAAAATTGCGATGCTGATTCCTGCCTTAGTTGCTTCCCAAGATGTGGGGAGGATTTTATGAGGTAAATATGAGAGCCCTTTGCAGAAGACATAAAGTGGTATTCGAACAGGAAAAATTACTGTACAGGGGAACAAATTACTCTCAACAGAAGGGTAAATTTAAAATTTGCTTTCTTTAGAGTCTATCGTTCCCAGAGACTCCTAATTTCTGCCATAACCATACCCTGGGTCTCTCAGATATGCTCTGGCTAGAGGCGGTGAGGTACCGGTTGGTGTGTGTCAGGGAAGAGCTGCTAAATCTGTGTACCCATCTTTCTTTTAAGCTTCAGCGGGGAAGAGTTGAGTCTAGACTTTCAACCCAGGGCAGGGCACTGGGGAGATGGTCCTATAGCTGCACTGGCTACAGGAGCAGGTGGAGCTTCTGGCTCCATCTTAGATGCCTGGTTTCTTCTGAGCTGTTACCAAGAGAGCCACTGGCTCTATCTTTGGTATACTCTTTAGGGTGAATTTGGAGCTGGGAGGATTGGAAGCAATGGGCTTGCTGCTTCTGCTCTGAACCTGCCTTAGGCCACCGAATCCTCCCTGCCAAGCAGCCCTGGCCCTTGGAGGAGGTGAACCTTATGCCTGCTCACTGCCCCCTCAACCTGGGCTACTTGAAAGAAGGCTGGGTCCTCAGGGGTAAGGGCAGGTGGGCAGGTAGCCCTCCCTCTCTCTCTCTCTCCCTCCCCGCCGGCTCGCTACCTACCTCCTTTCCTACAAATTTTCTTGTTGGGCTTTCGGGCGCATTCCTTGGAAATCCGCTTTACTGTAAAATGAATAAAAAACTAAAAAATAACAGGAGGCCTCTGTCCAGGGGCATGCATCCCCCCACCCCCAGGCCCCATTAGCTGAGCTGCTCTGCAGCGGCACATGGCAGAGAGCCTGTCCCACCATCTCCTTGTTTCTGTCACTTACCTTAATGTGACCCCCGCGGGAGGAGGCATCAGCTAGTGGAAGAGGAGGCACCTAAGCATTGCCAACCAGGCTTGCCCCCCACCCCCCACGCACACCCAGCCACACACACCTACCACCTTTTGAAGCAGGTGGAAAGGCAACAGGGGGGCCTGGTGGAGCCAGCATCCTCCCGCGGGCAGCTGCCAGCAGTGACCCATACTCCCCCAGGGTACCCCCATCCAGCACTGGACCTAGACCTGTCAAAGTTCTCAGGCCTGGCCAGCCCCCTCCTGGCATCAATGTCACTCACACATGGGAGCTTGGACAATGCTGGGGGAAGAACAGGGAAGGGGGAGGCCAAGCAGAGTGATGGTTAGAAGCATTTTCACAGACAGACAGACGCATGCTGCAGGGCACACAACCACATGCAAGCCACAAACACAACAGGGCAGGCAGGAGGCAGGGAGGGCACAGTGCCTGGCTGTGGGACTCACCATCCTCCGTGGGCACATAGACATTCAGGTAGAGGCAGTCTTCGTTGGGCTCCTGGATATAAGTAGCGACGATATCCAAGTTGGCAGTGAACCAGACTGGTAGCATGACTTCGGGTACAGCTGTATGGATGTTCTGGGGGCACACTGGGGGAAAGTGTGTGGCGTTCCGGATGCCCGACCAGGATGGGGGTGGTTCAGGGGGCAGGAAACGTTTCTCGCCGATGGGGGGAGCTGCATAGGGCACCCCCAGGTATTGGTCCACAGGCCCCAGAATCTCACTGGGCAATGGTACCCGGGCACCCCTTAGCTTCCCAAAGTGAGTATTGACTGTGGGTGCTGGGGCCTGGGTACTGGCCCTCAGCACCAAACTGAGGAACCACAGGGTGAGGCACAGGCTCCGGCCAACTGTGGGCGTGGGGCTCAGGGACAGCGAGGGCGGGCCAAGCCGCAGCCACATGTTCCGGGCAGGGGGACTGGCAGGAAAGGCAGACTCCAGGGTCACAGCATCAGCCCAATAGGCAGCCCCTTCATGGCCACACTGACTTGAACCTCAAAACTGAGCTCTCGAGGGACACCTACAGGTGCCCAGCAATGTAGAGAGCAGGTCGTCCAAGCACCACCACTTCGAAAAGAGGACTCTCTCAGGGCCAGACAGGCCTGTGGAAAGAGGGAAGCATGTGTCATCCAAGATGGTCTGTGAGGGCTGCAGAGTTGGTCTTTGGGGTCCTGCTGGGCTTGGCCTATGTTCCCACAGTTAGGAGAGGATTTACATGCCCAGAGTTCCAGGGACTCACAGGTGGTCTACTACTTTTCAGAACTATTTTATGTGCCTAGCCATGATTGGAAAATCTAAGGGGACAGACTGAGTGATGGTTGGATTGTTGCCATTGCAAATTCACAGTCCCCAACTCCAACTCCATAGCTAATGGAGTTTATCTGGGTCAGATGGAGTCAGAGGAGGATGTAGTGGAGAGCTGGAAGTTGAGTCCTAGTACAGTTGCCAATCTCATTCCAGGCATAAGAGAGGAAAATCAGCAGGTAGACAGAGGGTCCCACAGAGAGACCTCCTTTACTCCCAGGCGTGCAGGGAGCACACAGTCATTCACCTAAGGCCACAAGACCCTTCCATACCCCCTCCTTGACATTTCTCCTCAACCTCCACTGCCGCCAAATCCTTAAACCTTGATCCTTACTGCTGCCTGGCTCTTCATTCACACCAAACGTCAGAACTGGAGGCAGAAACTGGTCTACTGAGCACACTAGGCCTTGTGGATACTAGTCCAGTGTAAAATAAACAACAGAGTGTGGGGACACACAGTCGGAAACTCATGAAATAAACTCACAAACACTCAAAGAGGGAGTTAGACAGACCAAGCCAGGATCATAGACACTGCGATATTCATTTGCAGAGACATACATTCCAAATCCACAAAGATTCTCCTCAGATAGTCCCACATTCCAAGACAGAGCACTTCACACAGCCAGCACCTCACAGAGCGACACATTCGGACACACACAGAGACCTACTGAAACAAATTCACACATACCCGCATAGGTAAATATCCAGACATATGCAGCATAATGGTGACACATAGGTGGAGACAGAAACAGAAATAGCAACACATTCAGACACACAGGCCTTCTGACACAGTTACACAGTCAATACATATACACAGGCATACAGCATATACAGCATACAGATACTCCCACATGGACACACATACACCCAAGCAATCATGAGCACATATACACACCCTGCAGGCACATTTAGTTTCCCCCCATTTCTCCCGCCTTCAGGATTGCAGGCCTGTTCCTTTAAGAAGTGGCTGAAGGGGTGGGGGAGGGAGATTGGGAACAACCGGCAATAGGCAATTGGCCACCACAAGAAGGGAATGTGAATGTGTGTGTGTGTGTGTGTGTGTGTGTGTGTGTGTGTGTGAGAGAGAGAGAGAGAGAGAGAGAGAGAGAGAGAGAGTGGGTAAAGTGACTAAAGGGATAGGGGCTCAGAGGAAATGGGGAGCAAAGTATGAGGGGGGGAGATCCCAGACTGCCCAGAATGCACCCTGGTGGAGAGGAGGAAGGGAAGGGGAAGGAAGGGGTAGGAGTAGGGAGGTGGGGCAGGAGGGGAGTGGGTGGGTGTGTATATGGGGGGTATAGTCCGCAGCTGAGTTCACACAATCCCCCCATTCACCGTCTCCATGGCAACTCTGGGGCACAGACCGCTCATTCACATGGCTTCCCCGCCAGTAAACCCCCCCTTAACCCCCTCGGTGCTGCCCCCACCTCACAAATTCCATTAACCCTTTCAGGATGCCTTCCTTTCCAGGAACCCTTCCGCGCCAAATGCCAAATTCCCCCTTTGAGTCTATTCGCTGCAGCCCCTCCCCCTGTGAACACCTAGACAAACCAACCGACCCCCAAATGCCCTCTGTACCCTAGGACCCACTGTGAGTTCCCAAGGCAAGGATCTCCATTCTGGTCCAACTTACAATTTGGGAGCAGGCAAGGGGAGGCAGCAATGCTGGGATGATAATGGCATCTAAGGGGACTTTGAGGGCTGGAGCGGTATTGGGCAAGGGGCATTGTGTAGGAATGGAACTGCAGTATTGGGGGCTCCGCAGATTTGGAATGGTATTGGAGGATGGAGTTGCACTAGAATGGGGAGGATAGAATAAAGGCCTCCATTGGGTGGGGGGGCTGCAGAGAGTGGGGGAGGGAACCAGGCTATGAGATGCTATGATGGAAGGGGGATGGGGGAGTGCTCTGCAGGGGAGGGGGTGTTGGCAATATGCAATACTGAAATGGGGCTGGGGGCCCTGGTTAGGGGTATTTTGGTGAGCATGCAGGTTGGACTGTAGAAATAGAGGGACCATGGGCGGGAGGGTGATAGGGATGCAGGATTTAGGGAGGAGGTGGAGGAGAAGCAAAGCAAGGGAGGGAGGGTTGGGAGGTCAGGGGTGCCTATGGGGAACACGGGGTTGAGAAGGATGGGGGCCACTGGCCAGGAAGGTAGAGGAGCCAGGGATTGGGAGGGGACAGGATGGGAAAAAGGTATGGGCAGCTAGAGGATGAGAGACCCAGGCAGGCGGCCTCACCTTTTCCCCAGGCGGCTGCGGACGACTGAACCCGGCCACAGACCACCCATATCGCCTCCAGGCCAAGGGCTCGGCACCCGAATCCCCGAGATCAGCTCTCTGGCAGCCTAGCTGCTGTGCCCGCGCACCGAGGGGGCGCGCTGCGCGTGCCCGGACACGGGGGGCGCGGTCCCTGCCATTAACTCCTTTTGTGCCAGAGATGGCTCAAGTCCTGGGGCATGGCCCAATTTCCCACCCACGACTCTTCATGTTCAGGCAAACTCTGCTCACACACTCTCGCTCTCACACTTCACACCCCAAGCTATCAGACAGGTAGGTGATCTTCCAGGACATACAGTCCAAACTTTATCTGTAAAGCTTAAGACCTTGACACAAAGGGAGACTGAGGCACTGCAGGCTATCCCAATTGCATGCCACAAGGACCTCATTTAACAACCCTAACCTCTCCTCAGCAGCAGCACCACTCAAGCGGCAGCCACCAGTGGGGTTACCTTGCCCTCATCCTGTGATTCCCCCAAAGGTCAATGTCATTCCGTCTCTTTCTTCTGTTAGAGCAGGTCAGATTCAGATTGTCAGTTGTCTGCCAGTTGTCTGTCCTTTTTGGCCTCTACCCTCTTCCCATTCAATGCTTTTGTCTAGTTTCTGTATGTAGTACACCTGTCCAGTTGGCCTAGCACATCTTCCACCCAAATCCCCACTGAGTGTCCCTTATCCGGGCCAAACTTCTATTGCTGGGGCTCCTGGGAGTATCTATGCCAGGATAGAATAAGTCAGAAAAACACTTTAGTCATGCTGGCTTAACCACATTAGGGTGCTCCATTCCTTGTACTCTAAACTCTTAACTTTGCCAAACCATGTGAAGGAGGGCTTTGTGGGATGGATCTCAAAGAAGGATTTTTCAAAAAATAACTTGGATATTAATTGATTGGTACTCCTGTTTTTATCAGCACGCTTGTCACTTCCCAGTGATAGGTTGCAACTATAGTTTAGAGGGGGCTCTCCAGTTGTCAAATCTTCTTGTACCACCCAACCACCAGGCTAGCATAGTCCTTTTCCAGCCCCTACTAAGTAGACTAGAAGACAACATTGTCATAAAGCAGTTGGCTCTCTTGCATAGCCTTGAATCAAGGGCCTAAGGCAGACCAGGATGGAGGTGAGAATGCCCAGCCCATGGTACAAAAGTGACTCCGAAGGAAGTTTTGAGTTTTTTCTACTGTACATTGGGAGTGAGCAATAGTCACCCTGGGAAACTGCCAAGGTGGGTCATGTGAAAACATGAGGCTCCAGCAGCAGGGCAGAAAGAAGCAGGTGCTGCTTTTTACTGAGCTCTCTTCCTGCTAGGGCCACTCTGGCCTTCTACCACCTGGTCTTTGATAGCATGTGCCAATGGAGGGCAATTTCTCAGCCCAGAAATGTGACTCTCAGAGAATTTCTGTAGCCTATAAAAAGGAAACCACTTGGTATATGATGGGGACCACATGAGGTGGTAAAAGGGTAGGCAGTGTCTGTCACCTCTGCCCTTGCTCCCAGCTTGTTTGAGGCCCAGCACCTTGAATGTTGTGGAATGAGGATGGGGTTCCATTGATGTTTTTCCCCTCTGGCCTAATGACCCTCTTCAATCTTCTCAATCCCAGTGGTATGTCACTCATGGAGTAAAGCTGTAATGAATCTGCCCTTCTTAAAAGACTGAGGGCCTATACCTCAATACAGGCTGCTTTCAACTAGAGAAGAAAGGGTAGTACTCAAACTAGAATTCAGAAATGTAGAGGGCAGAGGATAAACAAGGAGATGATGTGGAAGGCATGAAGGCTCTGACTTGTTGATCCTTCACTGCCCTGGCACTCTCCCATGAAACCACCATTTGACATGCAGACTCACACACTCCCTTTGCAAAGAAGCTCTGTGTATTGGGTGCAACAGCTCTGGGGTCTCTATATAAATAATATACAAAACCCAACAGCTCAATGCTTCACATTAACAAAAATACTAAAAATTCAGTAAAAATGGAGCCTGAGGGAAGGGCCCCAACCACTACTGGTGCTAGCCCAGGAAGGGGACTGGGAATTAAGCAGAAAGGTTGGGCCACATCCAGTGTACAAGCAGTTCCTCCAGGTGACTCAGTAGCGTCCAAATATGTTGGTACTGGGCTGTGGCTGGGTATCTGTGGAAAATGAGAGGTTGTCAGGGCTGTGAGTATGAGGAAAGCTAGTCAGGTGGGAAAGGAAAGGGGAGGAAAAAGAAGGGAAGCCCCACAATCTGGGTCTGAAGCCAGCACCTCAGCTGCTTTTGCCTGCCCCATGCCCCACTTCTTCCCCAGACTCTCTTTGGGAAAGAAGCAAGCTTACTGGAGAGCTGTTGTTGAAGTTGCCTGACCAAAGCTGCTGTCTGTTGCTGCTGTTGGGTCTGCTGAAGCCCCTGGCGCTGGAACTGGAGTGGAAACAAAGTGGAAGATAGAACTTCAACCTTCCACCTCCTTCTTCACCCTTACCTCCTAACTCACTGAAGAGTGCCATGCCTTGCCTCCTAAAACTACCCCATCAGGCTGTCCCCAACATGGGCAGGCTGTGTGCCTGTTCTGTCCAGCTATCCCTGAGCCTGAGGCTGTAGTCCAGCAGCTACCTGGGGTTGGGACTGGGGCTGGGGTTGGGGAGGAGCTGCTTGTTGCTGCTGCTGCTGCTGGTGTGGTGGCTGCTGCTGCTGTTGCTGCTGCTGCTGTTGTTGCTGCTGCTGCTGTTGCTGCTGCTGCAAAAGCTGAAGATGTAACTGCTCTTGCTGTTTCTTGTAAAACTCTTGTAGTTGTTGCTGAATAAACCATTTTGACTTTAATAAATAAAGGCAAAAGTTTCATGTATTATAAATCTCCTAAACTCTTCTAGACTGGCACATGCCAGACTCTCTTTGGGAAAGAAGCAAGCTTACTGGAGAGCTGTTGTTGAAGTTGCCTGACCAAAGCTGCTGTCTGTTGCTGCTGTTGGGTCTGCTGAAGCCCCTGGCGCTGGAACTGGAGTGGAAACAAAGTGGAAGATAGAACTTCAACCTTCCACCTCCTTCTTCACCCTTACCTCCTAACTCACTGAAGAGTGCCATGCCTTGCCTCCTAAAACTACCCCATCAGGCTGTCCCCAACATGGGCAGGCTGTGTGCCTGTTCTGTCCAGCTATCCCTGAGCCTGAGGCTGTAGTCCAGCAGCTACCTGGGGTTGGGACTGGGGCTGGGGTTGGGGAGGAGCTGCTTGTTGCTGCTGCTGCTGCTGGTGTGGTGGCTGCTGCTGCTGTTGCTGCTGCTGCTGTTGTTGCTGCTGCTGCTGTTGCTGTTGCTGCTGTTGTTGCTGTTGTTGCTGCTGCTGCTGTTATAAGGGTACAAGAGATACTTGTGAAGACAGCAAGGGAGCTGTGACTCCGTATTGAAAGGATGGCAACAGGGAACAGAAAGGGAGTTAGGAGCAAGAAATAGGGAGGACACTGTCCATATCTGCTCTTCTTGGACTGCTGTATTGAAAGAAGTCAAACCTAGTGTACCTGGCAGGCAGTGTTTTCCCCACAGAGATTCTCATTAAATGAAAGGGGAGAGCCACTTAAGCGCCATGAGAGAGCCCAGCATGGTGGTATAGGCCAGCCTGGGTTACCTAATGAGTTCCAGATCTTGTCTCAAAAAAAAGAAAAAACAAAGAAAATAAAAAGTGCCACCATAGGTCAGCCATTCTGCTGGGTGCTTTGCATACTACCTCACATTTAATCTTGGAGATAGTGTGGGAAGAATATGACCTTAGCACCTTCCTTGGGCTCCCAAGTCTCAGCCCCAGGGCCTTACCCGCAGCATCTGCTGCTGCTGCTGTTGCTGCCGGATATGGTACTGCTGCTGTTGCTGCTGCTGCTGCTGCTGCTGCTGCTGCTGCTGCTGCTGCTGCTGCTGTTGTTGCTGTTGCTGTTGTTGTTGCTGTTGCTGTTGCTGCTCAGGCAGGATGGAAGTTGAACGGACGCCTGCCTGGACACTCTGGGCACTCAGCGAAGTCATAGTACCCATCATGGGTGTCTGCTGCAGTGTTTGATGTGAAAACCTCCAAAGACAAGAGGTCTAGAGGTCAAGGCACAGGGCAGAGAAAGGGGGCGGTACAAACCCTGGGTCCCTGACCTGAAAGAAACTAACAAGTTATTGCATTCATTTCTCTTGGCACTAACTCGAGGAGCCCCTCTGGAGTCCAACAGGCTTCTAGGTCAGATAATAAGGCACCAAGACAATACGCCATTTTAGTGTCTCATAACCTTAACGGTTAGGAATTTTTCAATTCTGTTTTAGTTACTTTTCTCTTATGAAAAATAGTCTGCACATGAAAAGCATTCTATAAACACTTATCAAGTTTTTTTTTTTTTTTTTGTAGTTTCTGTTGTTGCTCCCCAGAAACATTTCATTTCGGCTACTCCATAAACCTTTTCTACCCAAATCCACACACCTTTGACAGTCTTTGGCTAGGCTCCCTGCCTCGTCTTCCCCCACTTTCCCCTACGCATTCTGTCCATTCATTCCACACTAGTCTAATGCTAAACCCCTATCACTTTCCTGATCAAAACAGTCCTTTTTCTAGGCATTGTGTCTCAATGCTACAGGCTAGCATTCAAAGCTATCTGTCAACCTGCCCCCTCCAAGCCTAGCCCCTACTCCTGCCCTAGCACAAATTCCACACTATATCCAAGCTCTGATCCTTTCTATTCTTCAGACACCTCACTCCTTCCAGTCCCACATCTTTGTTCCTGCTACATCTTCTACCTGGAATGCCCTTCCTTCTCCTCTTCTCCCCAAATGCCAATCACAGCTACCCTTCAAAGGCTAGCTCAAGTTTGATGTCCATGAACCTTTCTCCCATGACTCAGGTCCATACTGACAGAATCAAGTCCCATTTCATATCTTGGCACCAACTGCACAAACAAGTATAGCTTTGTCCATACTATTCTATACACATTCTTCTGTACTGTCTTTTTCTCCTGTGTAATAGCTCTACTTCTCAGCTTAGTGTGGTGGCACACACCTTTAATCCCAGCATTTGGGAGGCAGAGGCAGGCAGATCTCTGTGAGACTGAGGCCACCCTGGTCTCCATAGTTAGTTCCAGGCCAGCTGTGGCGACAGGGCCTCAAAACAATACCCCCCAGAATAGCTCTACTTCTCAACTAGAGTAAAAGTTCTTTGTGATGAGCACTATGTTCTTTTTCCACTATCTTTCCTCTCTCTAGTCCTAGCATAATTGTGGTCATAGAGTGGGCATTTAATCAGCCCACTCTAGAGTATTCTAAATCCTAAGCTGCAGCGCCTCAAGACAGTTTCCCAGGTCTTAACTAAGACTTGACTAACATTAACCATGTAATTCATTTGTACATCCATGCCTTTTTCCCTTTGACACAGGGTTTCATGTAGCCGAGGCTGGCCTCAAACTACATAGCCAAGTATGATCTTGAACTTCTGATCCTCTTGCCTCCACCTCTTGAGTACTGAGATTACAGGTATGCACCACCATGCCAGGTTTTGTGTGGCATTGTGGATCAAACTCAGGGCTTTGTGGATGCTAGGTAAGCACTCTACCAAATGAGCTATATCTTCAGCCCTAGAGATAACTGTTTAACACTGGATTTAGGACTCCTTATCTTTTCTTATCAGAGTCAGATACATTTGTTTCTTTTCTCTGGTCTTCAAGGAAATGCTGGGGTTACAAATGTGAGACTACTGGTCTCCAGGGTCCCTTTCAGCCTAGGCCTTTTATGGTTATGAGCTACATGACTGGCTTAGTGTTCCCGATGTCTCCAAAAGCTCAGACCAGTCCTATCACCTTCATGTATGGGTTTTCCCAAACCAGATCCTTGCTTTCTAGCTCACCACTAGTTAGGGTACCTTTGAGTGGAGGCCAGTCCATGTCCATAGGTTGGGGCCTGCTGATGCACATAGCCACTGGGCCGCTGTTGCAGGTGGCGGGTAGGATCTACAAGAGTAGGATTGGTAGAAGGGTGGGTGCTCTGATAAGGCTGGTTGGAGTAGCTGGGGGGCACCATGGTACCTGCAGGGCCTGTGTGTTGCTGCAATCCCACATGAGAAACATAAGAAGTATAGCCCTAGAGAGAGGGAGGGGAGAGAGTCAGGGCATGAGTGTGCACCACGGCTTGCTTCCCTCTCCTTGATGTTCTTAGTCCCAGGAACTTACCTGGGAGTTCTGCAAAGCATAGGAAGAACTTGGAGTCATCTGATGGACAGATGACTGCCCCAATATCCCTTGACTCTGCTAAAGGGAAAAAGGAAAATTCAAATTCAGGAAATGTTTTCTGCCTTGTCTATCTTGTATCTCCTACCCTACATGTCCTTGTGAAGGTCCCAAGTGTCTCCTCAGTCCCAAGACCCACCAAAGCCCCTCTCCCTGAAAGCCCTCCCTACTGCCCCTCTCACTATCTTTGCCTGGAGCTGTTGGCGAAGGCGCTGTCCCTGGGGTACTGCAGGCTGCTGCTGCCGGTAAACAGAAGTCTTATAAGAGGAAGGTTCTAGGCCCATTACGCCAGTCATAGTTGTAGGCAGTACTCCGGGGTAAGTTGGTCGAGTTGGCAGCTTCTGTATTGGTAACCGCATAGGGCGGTATGTGTCCACACGAGGGCCACCTGAAAAGGAGAGCACACTGACCTCTCTGGGACCCACATCCCTTCAGCCATTTTTAGAGTCTCAGTCATTCACAGCTCCCCTGGGAAGGGAGGAATGTTCAGGTGGCTTCATCATTACTAGAGGCTAGTACTTACCAGCAGGTAGTGGTTGGTTCTGGGTATAAAGGCCTATGGAGCCCTGCCTATAGCTAAGGTGGGATATGGAGCTCGGGTTTGCATGGTGCAAAAGGTCTGGAGGCACTGTCACACCGTAGGGGCCACTCCGACCCGGGCCCATCCCATAGTCCTACATGGGTACAGAGGACAAAGGTGAGTGGGTTACAGCAGTGCTGGGTAGGGAGGTGAGGGAGGAGAGTGTGAGGAAGAGCTTCATAGACACAGCTAGTTATTATCATGATTCTAATGGTACCCCCTTCCCCACGCACTCCCACACCTCCCATAAACTAGGACCTCTCACTCCCTACTGCACACAGTCAGGAAGAGGGGCTGGGTA
Organism: Nannospalax galili; assembly: GCF_000622305.1. NCBI lineage: Eukaryota > Metazoa > Chordata > Mammalia > Rodentia > Spalacidae > Nannospalax > Nannospalax galili. The sequence goes on from NW_008357686.1 coordinate 1,932,147, forward strand.
GGGGCACTGGCCTCAGTCTTGGTGGATGGCTGGCTGCGTTTCTTGCCCTTGGTGGACTTTTTCTTGCGCTCCTCAGTGCTGGGAGGAGCAGCCCCTGGTTTGTCAGTCTTAGGGGGCTCAGGAGCCTTTTTCTCAGGCTCTGATATGGCAGGGGCTGGTGGTTCCTCATCTTCTGGGGGCAGTGGCAGTGGCTCCAGGTAGTAGGCTCTGGGCCGGGGCCTCAGGTGTGTGTGATAGAGCAGCAGCCGCTGCTGTTCCTCCCCTCGTGCCACTCGACGGTCTACTCGAACTGTGCCAAACCAGCCCCAGGAGAGTGGTGCTGATGATGGCTTCAAGCTCTCAAAAAGATCCCAAGGAGAGATCTTTTGCTTGGTGGAAACCTGTAGCCCCTGCTCCAGAAAAGAAACAATGGGCTGTTGAGTCTTGGAAAGCAGAAGGCAGGCCTTGAGGACTTGTAGAAAGGATAAAGTATCTGTTGACAATCTTTCAAACAAGGAAAAAAGTTGTAAGTAGATCAGGGGACATGATGAGAAGATAGACATAGACACACAGACATACAGACATATTCAGGAAACCATTTTGCTAGGACAGAGATGAATTAGCGGAAGAAAGTGTAAAAGGGAAAAATTGAGGCTAGGAGAGAAAGAGATTTTGAAGAGGCCGAAGCTTGGGAGGCAGAGATGCAAGTGAAGTGGGGTAGGGAAGACTGACATAAGTTGAGAGGGGTGGAAAGGAGGAAAGAGAGAGAGAAAGGGAGAGAGAAGGGAAAAACTAAGGATGGCTGAGAAAGGTAGTCAGAGAAACAGGAAGACCAAGACAGAGAGGTAGAGAGACAGGGAGGGGGTGGGAGGGAAAGACAGGGACAGAGACAGATGGATGAGGAAAGGAATCAAGAGAATATGTACACAAACGGGGTTGCACTTTGGATTTTAAACTCTGTACCCTCTTTTCTCTCTTCCATACACAATGAAATGGTTACTCAACAAAAGATAGATTGCTCAGCAGTTAAGTTACTGCTCTTGCAGAGGACCTGAGTTCCCAATACTCATATAAGGCAGCTCACAACCACTTGCAACTCCAGCTCCAGAGGATCCAAATCTCTTTTCTGGGCTCCTCGGGTACCCACATACATAAATGGTATATGCACATATACATAATTTTTTTGGTCTTTTTGAGACAGGGTCTCCCTGTAGACCCAGCAGGCCTGGAACTTGCTATGTAGACCAGGCTGGCCTCAAACTCACAGAGATCCACCTGCCTCTGCCTCCCAAGTGCTGGGATTAAAGGTGTGTGCTGCCATGTCCAGCATAAATAATTTTTAAAAATCAAAATACTGCAACTGATAGTGATAAAAAGAAAACTGAGCCAAGCTGGGCAGGTGGGGAGACACAGGGAGAAAAGGAAGAAAAGAGATAATGGTGCCAGTAGAATAGACAAGAAGATGTGGGACAGAGAAGAGAGGAGGGTAGGGCACAGAGAAAGGTGTGAGAGGGTGGTGAATGGTGGGTAGAGGTGAAGGGAGGGTCCAAAGAGAGGGTGGGACACTAAAAGAGGGGGAGGTGAAGTATAAGGAAAGCTAAGTAATTTTCTCAAAGCCCTACACATGGTTTGTAAGTTTTTTTGGGGAGAGCCTGATCGGTTCATCAATATGGTATGTTGGCTAGCATTGTGAGGTTAGAGGTTAACATGGGGGTGGACAGGGGCAGAGAGCATGGAGAGAAAGCAGGACATGCCTCCTTCTTGAAGATGGAATCGAAGCCAGCAATCTTGTTGCCTTTGGTGTCGATAAGGGAGCCCTGTGGCTCACAGGTAATGACATCTCGGGTCTGCTTGGGTAGCGGCAACAGTTGGCGAACCTTCTCCAGACTGTCAGACTGGTGCTCCCCCAACTCCTTCTGTAGGCATAGGAAGATGGATCATGAGTTCAAAGATACAGAAAAACAGGGATAGGAAGTCACAAAGGATAGCTAAGAACATAGAATAAAGAAGACAGAGCCAGACTTGGTGGTGCACATCTGTAATCTTAGCACTCAGGAGGCTGAGGCAAGAGGATTCTGAGTTTGAGGGTCAGTCTTGCCTACATAAAGAGAACACATCTCAAAAAATAAAAATAAGTTAGGTGGTGGCTCACACCTGTAATCACAGCACTCAGGAGGCTGAAGCAGGAGGACTGCTATGGGTTCGAGTGCAGCATGGGCTACACAGTGAGTTCCAAGACAGCTTGGGCTACAGAATGAGATCCTGTCTCAAAAAGAGCAGAAAAAGAGGGAGAGATGGCTCAGGGGTTAAAGGCACTGGCTGCTCTTGCAAAAGACTCAGGTTTGACTCCCAGCATCGACATGGCAGCTAACAATCATTCATAACTCCAGTTCCAGGGGATCCAAGGCCCTCTTCTGACCTCTGTGGGCACTGCGCAATATGGGTGCGCTTATATACATGCCAGCAAAACACTTATACACATAAAATAAAAATAATAAAATATTTTTTAAAAAGCAAAAAACATGCTGGGCGTGGTGGCACATGCCTTTAATCCCAGCACTTAGGAGGCAGAGGCAGGTGGATCTCTGTGAGTTCTAGGCCAGCCTGGTCTACGTAGTGAGTTCTATGGCCCAGCTGGGGCCATAGACCCCCCCCCAAAAAAAAGCAAAAAATGTAAATAAAAAAGGCAATGGCACTCAGCAAATTCTCTTTGCACAAATAACCAAAGAACAGATAGGAAAGAGAAGAAAAGAAGACTTAGACTAGAGTAAGTTGTCCCCCTCCCCCACCCCTCTGCTGAACAGCAAATGCAGAATCAAGGCAGAGGGACCTGAGTTTCCAGGACTCCAAATTTTGTTCTTGCTTCCTTTGCTTACCTGAAGCTTCTTTGCCAGGTTCATGTACGCACGTTTGTTTTCCTCCATGCTGCCTTGTGAGATGCTAGACATGTCTGCAGCCAATGTCCCATTGATAAGCACGCTCAGCATGTCCAACACAGTGGTGAAGAGCTCACTGTGGCAGGCAGGAAGCCAGGGAGAAAACCAGAGAAGCAGGAGGTTAAGAAAGAAAAAGACCTTGGAGAAAGTCACAGGCAGGAAGGGGTACTCACGATGTCATCCCGAGGGGCCCAAGACTGTGTTGGGAACCCAAGGCCATGGAGCCACCCTGATCTCAGTGGCTCCTGCAGCTGGCAATGGGGTAGGGACTCCTCCAGGGCATGACCTGCAGGGGTGGGATGCTTACTTGTTGGACTGCATGTCCACAGTGCCACTGATGATGATCTCCAGGAGGAGCACGGCCCACTCTGTGGTCTGCTGGGTACTACGCTGCACCGTGTCAAACATGCCCCCCACCTGCCAGGGCCACAAGTCAGTTAGATGGTTCAGGCAATGCCAGCGTTTGAAGAAAGCTTAGCTTAGAACCCGGGTGGGTGGGAGTTGAGACTCCTGGGACTCTAGCCCATCATTGGTACCTATGATTTGCTACTTGATCTTGGGCCAGTGGCAGATTTTGATATAACTGGGTCTATTTCCTTACTTATAAAGAGATGGGACTTGCCAGGCATGGTGGCACACGCCTTTAATCCCAGCACTTGGGACAGAGGTAGAGGCAGGAGGATCTCTGTGAGTTCAAGACCAACCTATCTCAAAAAGACCAAAAAGAAAAACAAAAAAGAAATGGAATTGTATTAAATGATTTCCATAATTCCATTCAGCAGTCCATAATGGGTTTCTAGTATTTCTAGGGCCTGACCAGAATGTCATCTATTGAGGCAGAGTTCCTGTAAGCATCCAGGGTATTCAATCTATTGGACTCTGGCCACAGGGATTCAGTTCTTTTAACCACTTTAAGACCTTACATCTTTAGGAAGACAGAGTTAATACTGGAAGACCCCCCAAAAGCCTAGGGCTTCCATTCTCAACCCTGTCCTTCCCAACCTGGGCTTCTTTACTGCATTTCCAGTCCTTCCCCTTTTCTTTCATCCCAACTTCCTCCTTACCAGGTTCAGCCGCAATTTGAGTGCCTCATGCATTAGCTGCTTTGGTTTGCATTCATCTAAGTACCGGCCTTCTCGCCAATTGGTGACAATCTAGGATAGAAACAAGTTTAGCATGCAGCTCATGGATCTCCTTTCTATTCCAAAGCACTTAATGTGCTTATCAGAAAGAAATGAAGGGTCCAAGTACATAGTGGCCTCTGAGGTGCATCCTTTCCCACCCTGCTGCCACCTCCATGGTTCAGAGACCCATACCTGGTGCACCTGGCTGTGCAAGGAGGCAAGGAGTCCCTCCCGTTGCTCATCCTGCCCTTTCAGACATGTCAGCACCAGTGATAAGAAGGGCTGCTGGCTCAACAGGGACATGCTAGAGCCATGAAGGGAGAGGGAGAAGGGGAGGGAGACTGCGGGTCAAGCAACTTCTAAGCTCCTCCCAAGTCCCAGATTCTGCTGTTACTCTTTTTACATTTTTATTTGTTTTATGGATGCCATGATGCACATGTGGACGTCAGAGGACAACTTGTGGGAGTCAGTTCTCTCCTTCCACCAATGTGGCACCCGGAGATTGAACTCAAGCTGTCAGGGTTACCAACAAGTATTTTTACCTACTGAGCCATCTTCCCAACCCCTAGATTCTACTCTTTCTTTTTTAATTTTTTAAAATTTTATTTTATCATTTTTATTTTATGCGTATGAGTGTATTGCCTGAATGTTGGTGAGTGCACCAGTGTTGTGCAATGCCCACAGAGGACAGAAGAGGCCATCGGATCCCCTGGAACTGGAGTTACAGACAGTTGTTAGCTGCCATGTGGGTGCTGGGATTCGAACCTGAGTCTTCTGCAAGAACAACCAGTGTTCTTAACTGCTGAGCCATCTCTCCAGCCCCTAGATTCTACTCTTTCTTAAAAAATATTTTATTTATTTTTTATTTTATGTGCTTGAGTGTATTGCCTACATGTATGTAAGTGCACCATATTATGCAATGCCTGTGGAGGTCAGAAGAAGGTGTCAGGTTCCCCTGGAACTGGAGTTATAGACAATTGTTAGCTGCCATGTGGGTGCTGGGAATCAAACCTGGGTCCTGTGCTCGAGCAGTCAGTGCTCTTAATGGCTGAGCCATCTCTCCAGCCCCTAGATTCTACTCTTATGGTGTTAACCTCTTGCTTAGTCATGCCACTCATCTGACTTGCCACTTTCCTATGACATCTGTTCTCAACCCTCAGACGCAAAGTTTGTTCTTCCCTGTGCCTGTCTCCTCCTCTCCTTTCTGCTCCTCAGTCCTTCCCCATCACAGCCCCTTTACCTCTTCTGTTTTTGTCGATCACGTTCTTTGCGGGATGTAGAACCCAGGTGCTGACCCTTCTCCAGTTCTTCCCCGGCAGCCTTTAATACATGCCCCTGAACTGAGGTGGGCAATTTGGCAATGAGAGGAGCCACCAGCCATACACCAGAGCGCTCTAGAGAGCTAAAACCAGAGGAAATAGGGTTTCAGGGGAGCCAGGTAGGCAAGGTTGAACAATTCATCATTTCTTTTCCCTGGGCATTCCTAGCAGCTCCATGCTACAGACATCATTGATGCTACTAGCAGAGAAACTCATGAGGGGATGAGTCCTGACATGTTTCTACTCAACCTGAGCACAGGTTTGGACTTGCTGCTGCTGGGCATGTTGTTTGCTGTACTTCCAGAAGATGACCCTGTCTCTGCTGACTGTTGGAAAACCTCAATTGTGGCCTTGGCGATGTTCTCCAAGAGGGAGTTCATCTCCTGGGAAGGACAAAAGATACAGAAGTGCTGAATAGTCAGCTAGCAGTGAAGGGAAGCATGGTAGGTGAGATGGAAGATGAGGAATGCTTCAGTGGAGGTAGGGGGTAGGGACACAACTCTACCAGAAGCTGTGCCTTCTTGTGCCTCCATGTTTCTACAGCTCCCCACCATCTTCTCTTCTGCATACCTCCTTACATCAGTGGCTACAGAAACAGGCCCCACCCACCGCAGCCATGCTTTCCTCACAGCTAAAAGCGTCAATACTCCCAGGCCATTTCCCTTATCGACAGCTCCAGGTGTCTGCCACTCTCCCATCCCTTCTTATCTCTTTTAGTCAGGAGCTTAAGCATAGGACCTAGGTTCTTCTATGGTAGTTGGTCTCCCTGACACTGGAACTGGAAGTGAGAATGGGAAAGGAAGAGCCTGGAAACACTACTCACATTGTTAGGGGTCTGCTTGATCATGAGCTGTAGTTCCAAGGAGGACTGGCGCATGGTCCACTGGTCCAGGTTCTGTGGTAAAGACCCCAGTCCCAAACTAGTCATTACTGTGTCACCCCTAGCTACCTACTATTCTCTGGCCAATTCATGACCTCCCATAACTTTGAATTACAGATTCCTAGAGGTCTCCTCAAAGACCCTGACAGGTCTTTACAGGACACTCTCTCAATGTCCTGTGCAGACTGGAAAGCTGTTTATTAGGTAATCTCCCTTTGGCACTATCTCCTCTGGTCTAAAGAGACCTCATTCCTTTAGTTTTTCTTCCATGGCCTTATTTTTCCACCCTCCAGTCGCCTGAATGTCTGAAGCAAGCAGTATGACGAAATAGGCATAGGCATATCTAAGCTCACATATTGGCTCTAAACTTACTAGCTCATGTGACCTTGGGCAAGTGAATTAACTTCTTCAAGCCTTAGTTTCCTCACTGATCAAACAAAGATACTCATAGTCAAGTGACAAAGCTATAGAGACGAACTGAGGAAATGTGTGCACAGTGCCAGACAGCAGCACACGAAGCACCGTGAGCGAAGCTCATGCTCACGAGCAGATAGTGGCAACCACTCAGTTATGGAGTCACAGTCAAAGTACCAAATATGCAAAGCCAACCCAGGCCACCCAGAGGCTAGTCTTCCCGCCAATGAGTTATCCTCACTCCTGATAGCTGTGCCCTCACCTAACAGCCTGACTCTTGAGTCTAGACCATATTGGATCTGTTCCTAAACCTATGTTCTTAAACTGTTTCTCTTGTTCCCTTTCTCCTTCATGCTTGTTCATTTTCCTGTTTACTGAATGTTCTTTCTCTCAGTTCCCACTGTTTCTCTCCAGATAGGGTCTGGCTGCTTCCAGACAGGGTGTGAATGCTTCCTCCAACACCCTAGCACCTTGGCCTACCTGGAGAATACGCTTAATGCGCTGCCGCTGGGGGTTTTCTCCATCTTCGTTGTCCAGTAGTCGATGTGGGTAGCAGATGAGTTGCATGAGGCGCTGGGCCTGAGCGCTACTCAACACTGGGTCTTGTAGATCATTGCTATCCTCACACAGTGATTTAAGGCAACGTTCTCCTACCCATTCCTAAGGAAGCTGATAATCAGGAGACTGCGGGAAGCTCCAGGGGGTTGTTCCAGGAGCAGGGAAGGAACCCAATGTATAGTAGGGAAGTAGTGTGATCATGGGCTGGGAACAGGACCATATTACACAGAGGCATTTAGGCAGTGTGGGGGAAGGTGCGACTGACCTGTTGGCAGATGCTGCGCAGCACGTATTTGGCATAGACATCCAGACTTGCTGTCTCCACAGAGATGTTGCGGCCACCCTGCCTCCGACCGCCACTGCCACCTCCTCCCTCCTCTTCTGGAAGTTCTTCTGTTCCTCCTGTCACAGTGAAGCCTGAACCTTTCAGTTCCGCATCCCCTGTGGTTCATGGGTTGGAGATAGGGAGGGCAGCATGAGATCAGAACACTGTGTGGAGACCTGCCCTGGCCCACAGAGGCAGAAACCCCTGAAATGCTGTCCTATGGGACAGAAATATACTTCTCTCCTCTCCAAAGGTCAGAGAGACCACCTTTGGGAAGGAGAAAGACTGTCCCTGTAGTTTAGCTGGCACTCCACCCTATACACACTTCTGGCACTTCTCTCTTCCTGCCCCCTTACATACCAAGTACAAATACAGCTTTGAGAACTGCAAACACAGCTCCATCCACGATGCGGTTCTGGGAGGCAGCCAGCAGGTGGCGGTCACAGGAGGACCGGATTCCAACGGTAGGCTTGTCTGCAGAAGGAGCCCAAGTCAGGGAAAGCAAGAGTCTAAGTAGTGGGCTGGGAGAGCCAGAGTTCCTATAGTTGCCTGGTTCCAATCAGAGTCACTTACTTCCGTCAGACTGGCAAGGATTGAGTTGTGGTGTCTTGAATAGGTGGAGGAGGATGCGGCAGGTAAGCCGGGCCCCAGGCTCAGAATCCTGCTCACTACAAGCTAAAAGGAAGGCAGAGCAGATCTGAAAAGGATGAAGCCAAACTCTGCGTGTATATGTGTCCATGCATGTGTATGTGTGCGGGTGTGTTGGGAGGGGACATAGGGGAAATACAGGGGAAATGAAAGGAGAAGAAACAAGATAAGTGAAGGAGACAGAGGACAGAATTGTTATGCAGTTGATGGGTCAAAAACTGAAAACGTCCATAGGCTGGGGCTGAAGCTCTTGCTTGAGCACGAGGGAGCCATTAAGTTCCCACCCCAGGAAGACGGACAGACAGATGGACGGACAAACACACACACACACACACACACACACACACACATACACACACACACACAAATACAGGGGTCATCAGGGCTACAAATCTAGCATTCAAAATAGGCCCTTCTGTCCTGGAATGCAACAAGGCACTGGCCTAGTGAGAGCCTAGGAACTGCAGCAGGGTGTTCCACAATGAGAGGATGGTCATGGAGGATGTGTTGACATGTGGTGGAGATCTGACATTCTAAGGGTTATGGATTGATAGTTCACCAGCATTAAGGAGTGAAGGGATGGCAGCACAGCGAATCAGGTCTTCTAGGAGCAAACACTGTCGAGCAATGAGGATGGCAACAAAAGTAGCCAGGGAATCATGAAAAGACAAGTCACTGACCTGAAAAAAGTAGACAGACACCATGGCTCAGTGTGGAGGGAGGACACCCATGCCTCCAATCTATTCAACTCTGACCCTCCATGGCCTTGATGATTGTGACCAGACTCTTGCCAGCTGGGTAACTGTCCCATTCTCCAGCAAGACCACACCCAAAGGCTTACATCCACATTGCACAGGAGATCGTTGAAACCACAAGTGCCATTGTTAGAGGAGCAGCACAAGGCCTTAAGTACTCCTAACCACTCTGCACTCAGTGACTTGCAGTAGCCGGTCAGCTCCGCACATAGGATTGCGATGTCATTTACCCTAGGGAAAGCACAAATGCCCTTAGGAGAAGCCTTGCTCCACAAAACCTCTGACTCACAACTTTTCATCTCTGCCCCAGTAATAAGGAAGGGAACAATACCTCCCAGGCACATCACCCCTTCCAATATCAGGTGGGGGCATCATGCCCATTCCTCACTCAGTATGCCCCATACCTATCGGGGTCATGGTGGCCCACACAGACGTGCATAAGGGCATTGCAGACAAAGCTGTAGCGGTTAGCAGGGTTCTCACTAAGACTCTTGCCTAGCCCCGTATAGGTGAATGTGTGAGCAGCGGGGTTCTCCAGAGTGTCAATCATGAACTCAGGTGCCCAGCGCATATTGGATTCTGATGGCTCAACGTTGCAGTAGATGGTGTTCTTCACTTTTGAGCAAAAGTCACTGCAGGGGTTGAGGGGAAAGGAGATAGCAATACTGAAGGAGGTCCAGAGGGGATAGAGGAGAAAAGAAAAAAGGAGTGAAGGATAGAGGACCTTGGGAGAAGAAAAAGGGAGCTGGGTCACAGCAGACATGCAGAAGGGGCCCATGGGAGATTAAGAAAGAGTGGCCTGTGAAGGCAAAGAGGAAGAAGGCTCACTCTTAGTAAGGCAACAACAAGTGGGGGACACAACCTGTATGGGACTCCACATAGACAGCAGGGTGCTAGACTGTGCTCTGCTCCTGAGGTGAGTGGTAAGGAAGGAAGGAGGTAGGACTGGTCCCACTCTCTACCTTTTACCTCCTACCTCTCTTACCTGAAGAGCTCCCCAAATTTGCTTTTTAAATGGCTACAGGACGTGTACAGATCATAGAGATAAGCAAGGATACAGCGCTCTGCAGAGGAGCCATCTGAACGGTTCATTCCATGTTTCACCACACCACACAGCCTGTCACAGAGGCAAAGTGGAGAGAATCAACAGGTGGTGTACAGAGTCCAACGCACAAAGGCCTCCTTGAAACAAATTCAAGGGCCTTAGTAACACTATTCCTTCCCCCACCTCAATGGCAGGCACTTCCCCACACTATGAACCCATGTGTTCTTTCTAGACTGCTTCCAACTGGCATTCACTGGAATCCTGTGCATTTCAGTTACTTTGAAGTCCTCCTTACCCCTCAAACACTTGTGCCATCTGGTCCTGATTGAGGATAAGGCAGGCATGATAGTGTCGCAGGACGGCCACAATACACAAGCACAGGCTGGTAGTGTAGCTGCCCACCAGATCCGAGGATTTGAGAAGCAGCTCAGCCTCAACCACACTCAGCTCATTCAGCAGCTAGCAAAGTAGATGGGGGTGAAACATGAGAAGAGGTCCCTCATATTGTATACAACTCCTCTCTCTGTGAGGAACTTGGCAAGGTCAAGCCCGAGCCCCTTCCTGCTGGAGCCACTTCAGCACAGAAGGGTCAGGTTACCATGTACCACTGTCCTTCGCTCTATTAGTGACGTCTCTAACCAGTCTCCAGGACAGCACTCTATGAACTCTACAGGGAGAGGATGGTCTGTATCCAAAGCCCTAATCTGTCTCTTGGGCCTCCCCAGGGAGCACTAAAGTTTCTGTTCCTGCAGTCTTAGCTCATGTTCCACTCTCCCTGTGCTAGTCTTTCTGCCCCTTCAAATAGCCTGGGAAACTGGCTGGAGCCCTCTACCCTTGTCCTCATGACTCTTATCTCCCCCAACTTCCCCACCTGAATGGCAAAGTCGATGAGGCCACTGATGCTCAGTGAATATTCCATGAGGTCGAAGATGAACTGCACATGCTGCACCAGAGGCAAGTGGTATGACATGCCAAGGGCAAAACTTGTGATCTGCTCCAGAACATTCCGGGAGACCTGATAAGGCAGTAGTAGTGAGACGGGAATGGAAGGACGGAAGAATCAGGGAAGCAGGAAAGGATGATGGCAGAAGGGGATAAGACTGCTTAGGGAAGAAAAAGGTAAGAGGAAAAGCAAAACAGGACAGGAGGCTAGAATGTTGGAAGGGGGCTGGCTTAGTCCCACACCTGAGCTGTGACCTGGTGTTGATCATAATGAGAGAGGTGCTGAAACTTAGCAAAGATATCTTCAGCAGTGGGGAAGGCTTCTGGCCGGTTCCGGCGCCTCTTCTGCCCATCCTCCCCACCTGAGGGGACAGTTGAAAGCAATGAGTCATGACAAAAAGCACAACTAGTTGACTAGGGGGAGGGTAGGGGTATAAAGAAGGGACTGCAGGAGGGAGGGAGGAAGTGGAAAGGGAAGGAGGGAAGGAAAGGGAAAGAAGGGAAGAGAGGTCAAGGAAGGGCTGGGGAGGGATAAAGGGGACAATGAAGCACAGGTTTAGAGGACCACAGACTATATGGACCTCAGAGGAATATGTACAGGAAGGTACTAGGTTGAGGGAGGGAAGGGAAGGGGGAGGGCAGTAAGGGGCTTACTGTGAGGTACCTAAGAATGTCAGGTCTCCAGGATTCAGAGGCACAATAGGAGCAAGCTGGTCTGTAGAGGGGGGGAATGAGGGGGGAAGTTTCAAAAGGACTAGAGCTCTCAGGAGATTCCAAGAGACAGGACACTGGGACATGACTGGGGAGTTCCCTATACTGGGGATGGGAAAACTGACTAGGGCATTCTTTGGGGGACATCTGTTTAAGGAGCCTCAAACCCACCAGTTTCTGCTGTCCCCTTGCGGTTCAGAACCTTCAGGATATCCTTGGTAATTTTCTTGATGGCATGGCGGGCATCATCTCGCTGCTTCCCCACCCCAAACAGTACGACCAACCGCTGGTTGCACTCATGGCTGCATGACTCCTCCTGCATCCCAGCAGCACCATCAGACTCTATCACACGTCTCCTGCTCTCCTCTTAAGAGCATGCTTTGTACCCCTCGATACTTCTGTGTTCAAGCCCCCTTCCCAACACACCCACACCCTTAGAAACAGCCCTAGCCCCTAAGAAAATTCCTTGGACAGAAATCTGGGCTCCAAACAGATCATCACAAGCTTTGGGGAACAGTACCTGGGGGATTGGAAAGTGTGTAGCATACTGCACATGTCGTGGCTGGTCATAAAGGACTCCAAGTGTCCCTTCAATCTTCTCTTTGGGTGGGGGTTTCACTTCCTTTTCGACATCTGGTTTCTCAGGGGATGGGCTTCCCTTCCCCTCACAAGGCATAGTAGGGGAGAACAACTAAGAGGGGCAAAGGGCAGAGCATTTAGGAGAATAAGAAGGATGAGGAGGTATAAAGAAATTCCAGAGGCACAAGGGGAGGGTCTAAGGAGCTGGAGTCTTCCATGCTCAGGGTCTTACTGAGAAATCAGGCTTTTCCATGTCTTCAAAGAGCACACTGGAACTAGGGTCAATGTCCATAGATTCAGAGAGCCCTGGATCCTGAAGGCACAGAAATAAGCAAAGCCGCTTTAGTCCCAGGGAGTGGCTCCTTGGTGTCTAGAAAAGTTCACAGAACTGGAGAGGGGAGATCATACTGGGGAAAGCCCAAGTTCTAGATTTAAACCATGTCCAATTAGTTATTTGACCAGTATGGACCTCAGTTTCCTCAGCTTTCAATGGAAGATAAGAGTTCCTCACAGGGCTTTTTGGGGGGGAGCTGGGTTTTTTGTTTGTTTGTTTGTTTGTTTTTGAGACAGGGTTTCCCTATAGCCCCAGCTGGCCTGGAACTCATTGTGTAAAGCAGGCTGGTCTCAATCTCACAGAGATCTGCCTGCCTCTGCCTCTTGGAGTGCTTTATAAACCACAAAATAAGCAGGGCGTGGTGGCTCATGCCTTTAATACCAGCACTCTTGGGAGGCAGAGACAGGTGGATCTCTGTGAGTTCAAGCCTAGCCTGAGCTAAACTTAACCTGGTTTACATAGCAGGTCCCACAACAGTAGGACCTGCTCACTACATAGTGAGACCCTGTCTCAAAAGAAAAAAAAAAAACCCACAAAGTGCTAAGAAATACTACCATTCTTGGGCAAAAGAGACTCAGAGTCCTCTAGAAACTGTGAAAATTTGTGTCAAAAGAAGCAATTATGGGCAAAGAAAAGGCCACACACCTCCAGCTTGCTACTGCTGCTGCCTTCAGTTTCCTTGCGCTCTGGGTCATCGGCAGGATCATCAAAGGGAGAGGGAGGCCGGGGACCAGGCGCTCCAAAGGCAAGGTCCCCACGGGAGATGAGAGTGCAAGTATACATGTTGTGGGAGAAAACATCATGTCGAATCAGTTCACAGAACAGCAGTACTAAGTTAAAGAATTCCACTCGCTCACTCTCACTTCGTGGATCAGCTGGAAGGAGGGAGGAAAGATAGGTTAGTAAACACAAAACAGGACAAAAAAGAGAGAGGGAAACATCTCAAGCATGGTGCTCTTAGAATACTTCAGAGAGGGACAGCCTTGAGGCAGTAACTGCAACAAAAAAAAAATCTAAAATCTAGAAGCCATGAAGAGACACAAAGTTTGGTTGGCTACCCTACCTAATGCCCCTACCACCACCTCAAAAAAGAACAGAGCATCCTTGCTGCTATTTATACAGTAAAAATACTTTGTTTACATGTTCTTGTTAATTCTCTGTATTTCTCTATTCTGTTAAAACTGTAAGATGATCAAGGACTAGAATTACACCTAAAAGTCATTCTGCACAAAGTCCAAGACAGAAATAAAGACCAGAAGACCCTTTATGTTTTCTGGTAACTGAATCTAGGCACAGTAACTAGAAGGCTGCAGGGATCCATACTCAGCATGGGAGCCTGTGTATCCAGAAACTGCAGGAGGACATCCTGGAAAATGGGAGCACTGGGAGCAGAAAGGGAACCAGAGGCAATGGAGCCCTTCTCGTCAGCTGCTTCAGATTCTCCACAACGCTGCAAGATGAGAGAGCAAACTGAGGATTGACTTCTTCCTGTTTCTTCACTCTTCCATGTATAACCTTGGAAGTATCACCCGTGTTACCTCTACCCTACACTTTCCATTTCTTTGCCTCCTCTCAACTGCAGCCTTGGTTTCTTCTGTAGCCAGATTATCAATTAGCTCCTTTCTGCTTGCGCTTTATGTCCTTAACATTCCCTGTACATTCCCTACCACTTTTCTTTCTTTTTTTTTTTGGCTTTCTGAGATAGAATCCCTGTGTGCTGTCCAGGCTGGCCATGAACCCATGATCCTCCTGTCTCTACCTCCCAGTGCTGGAATTTCAGGCATGGGCCAAGACATGAGCTCTATACCACTTCTTTCCAATCCTTTAGCTCTTGTTGTGCTACTACCTCCATCCCTCCAAGATCTCCAGTTAGATTCCTTCCATTGGTCAACTCATTTCCTTTTCTTTGATTCTAACCTCAGCCTCAATTTCTGCCTGTCTCTTCTCCAGGAGCTTGGCCACCACCATGGCACGATGCCGCCCAGAGCGCTTGCAGCTAACAGCCCATTCACATAATAATGATACCACAGCATCATCATCTGAGGAAATCTGCAACCAAAGGATTAGACAAAGATGAGTAAGGGAGAGCAGGGAACATAAGAACTGAGCTCCAATTAGTTCAAGACTAAGCTCCACCTCAAAACATCCGGGGCCCAGGAAGACCATCTCTACAGGTACCCCCTAGTTATGATGACTCACTATGCCTTCCCTCACACATACTGCTGCTCCGGTAATATTTTTACTCTTTCTATTTCCCTCCTTACTCACCTCATGCCCATCTTTACTAGGCCCCAATCCAAAGATTCGGTTGCAAAGGGAGTCGAGAGAGTTGCTGAAGTCAGAGCGCTCAAAACTATGGCTGTCCAGCACTTCTAAAGTATGGAGCACCCGTCCAATGGTGAAACCTGAGGACAAGCAGTAAAGGTCCAGTGCATTCAGACTTTCAGAGATCTATGAACTTTTCACCCATTTTTTCCTCAAACATGCTTCCTAGCTTCTGTCCTTTGATGACCCACCTGCAGTAGCTTCCTGGCATTTATCAAAAGACCAGCGAACCTCAACTGCTTGCCCTCGCTCCTTGATCTGCTGCTCAATCTCTCGTAATTTTGCACGGACCTACAATATCAAAAAAGAAAGCTTGAAGGGAACCCCTAAACATACAAAAGAGCTAAAAGATGAATAGCCAAGGGGCTGGAGAGATGGCCCAGTGGTCAAGAGTACTGGCTGCTCTTCCAGAGGACCTAGGTTCAGTTCCCAGCACCCACAGGGGGTTCTGATACACTCCTCTGGCCTCTTCAGGCACTGCATACACGTGGTGCACTTACATACATGCAGGCAAAACACTCATAATACAGAAAATAAAAAAATGATTTTTAAAAAAGAGTAGCCAAAAGTCAGACACGGTAGTACATGCCTATAATTTAGCACTTAGGAAGGAGAAGGATCACAGTAAGCTCAAGGCCTGCCTGGTCTACATATCAAGTTTCAGGCCAGCCAAGGCTAAATAGGAAGACTGCCTCAAAAACAAAAACAAAATGAACACCAGTAGCAGACTCCGAATCACTATTTCTGGAAAACTAATTTAGTTTCATATCCCAATTTTGCAGTACCAAGGTAGCATTCAGACTTACCTGCTGAGTGAAGGCACTGTTGCCCTCTGGCATGGGCAAGTTGGACGGAGCAATAGGCAGGTGGTCAAGTGGTGACCCAGTCTTGATTCTGCTGTCAGTCAATGAGTAGTGCCAAACTAGGGCACTAGGACAACACAGGAGGATGGTCTGCCAGACAAACAGATAAATCAAACCCAGTTATCATGGCAACCCCTCTAAACTCCTCATTCAAGATCCAACTCTTAGGTTCTACATCTAACTTAAGTTGACTCTGAGTCCTTGGGGCAAGTATCATCCCTGATCCCCTCCTCCTCATTCTCCTTTTCTAAAAAATATTTTGAGATAAGGTTTCATTATATAGCTCAAGCTACTCACAATCTGCCCGCTTCCTACTTCCAAGTGCTGGGACTCCAGGCACACACTATCACACCTATCTTTTCATCCACTTTCCTACAAGGCTTTAGGTCTACTACTTAGTTCTGGGAGAAGATGGCCAAAGCCTCCAAAAAGGAGCATCCTATCACAGAGAAATGATAATCTCCAAGCAGGTACTCAGTGCCTATTCCCACCTCCAAGTTGGAATCCCCTCTGTTCTCCAAGATGAGCAGTCAGTTCTTCTCAGACTATCTCTTAATACTACCTTGGGTCCATCTAGTACCTACCTGCAGGATGCAGCTGAGGCCAAAAACCAGGGGCCGGTGCTGAGGGCACATAAGTAGGTCGCTAAAGGGAGTGGAGGGTGTACTGCTAGTTGGAGGTTGAGGTGCAGGGGTGGTGGGCAGAGTGCTTGTTGACTGAGCTGATATAACATGTGATGAGTGGCTGCTCACACCATCCAGCTGTAGAGCCAGTCTCCGGGTACAGAAGTAGGCAAGGCGGCGGGACAGATATGCAGATTGAACAAATTCCCCTGAGTACTGTGAAGACATGACCAACAGTGTTGCTAGTTTTCTCCAAGGAACACTGCTCTGATGGCTTATTTGTACTCAAATCCTCCCTAGATGCTCCCACCCCAGAGCTTAGGCCTTACTCGAAGTAGTAGGGGCAGCAGCAATTTAAGCAATTCATCCTCTCCAGGGCGGATCTTCTCAAAACACTCAAGCACCCAGGTCAAGAATTCATGTCTGTCCAGCATTCCATCCTATGAGTACCAGGGGAAAAAAGAGTATTAGTTCAGCTCAGGGACTATTAGAGGTAAGTCAGATAAAGTAATGGAAGTATAAATAGGGTCACATTTGGGGGAAAGTAGCAGGCCAGTTCCCTTCTCTACTGACAGCACAGGATAAGGCACAACTCAATGCCACACTGAACATGCTCTTTTCCCTACCTGAAACATGAACATGGCAAGCTTCTCATTGTAGTCCCACTGCCTGATTGCCACCTCTACATCATGGGGTAAAGGTCCTATAGTCGAACTACAGCCTCCACTTCCTGCAGGCCCTGGACGATAATATTCAGCCATCTTCTGTAGCTGTTCCCATAAGTACTTTGTGATGATCTGAGTCCATTCTAAAGAAAAGATGGAAAGGGGCTATTTGACACTATCCTTCTGCTTAGAGTACTCTATCCCCTACTTTCACCCAGAATCACCACAGTTCTAAACTCTATTCATCTTGTTAGACTTTAAGACAAATGCTGCCTCCTTAAAGCAAATAATCATTATGTCCACCACTGAAGTCTTAAAGAACCTTCTGTGTACTCTTTTGGCATTCATCACTTTCTATATTTAGTCATGCCACCTGATCATATGCCTTAGCATCCCTAGTAAGAGCCTAAGAACAGAGATTATATAGTGGTCATCTTTATAACCCAGTACTTGAACACAGCAGGTAATCAAATTACTTGTTGCTTATTAACTGAGTAAATGCAAGATTCATGCAGAAGCAAGGAATACAGACTAGGAGGGTGAATGATTGATCCCAAGGCTCAATCACTCCTTGAAGCCATCAGTGGTACACCTGATAACAGGAGTTACTTACCTATGAAGGGGTCAACAGTTCTCTTCTTAACCTTGGTCTCAGAGATTGCTATATAGTAGGCACAAGTCATCTTGATAAGCCAGGCAGCCCGCATCACAGGTACTGTGTATTTGGCCAAGTACCCAAACAGTTCTTCCTTCTTACTGAAAATAGGGACCTGGATGGATATCACAAACAGTAAGGTTTCTATTACCCCAGGAGCTGGCACTGTGTAGCTTATTTTGGGACTATAGGTGGGGTACCTGGTACACAAACTTCCCATTGGCCTGAAGAGCAAGAAAAAGTACCTCACCTTCTTGGCTAGTTGTGTGAGTGGTTTGGTGCCAGCCAGGTCAGTGAACCAGGTATTAATAGCACTCTGAGATCTTGCAGTCACCAGCCAGAAGTTGTCCTTCTGGATCACCTGGGGTTTCCTACGACCAGTGTCAAGGAGAGTGTTACAGCGTAACTTCTCTGTAATAATGCTGCTGAAGTTGGAACTGATCTAAAGGAAGAGAATTATACCTCAGGGAGACAAGAAGGGGCAGACAGGTGGTCCTGTTTTTCCATGTGAAAATGCCAACATGGTAGCATTGGGTTATGAAGAAAAACTCAGCCATTTAGGTTGTCCCTTTAAGTCTTCCCAACCCAGAGCTTTGCTCCTTCTTAGATTCTTCCAGCTTTTTCCTTCAGCCTGGCAGGGTTGTCTCACCTTGGCAGGATTGAAGTTGACGTTCTTGGCACTGCCATGTTCATCCCCAGAGACAGCAGGCTGATTATTGAAACCTTGTTTTACATTCAAAGCTGTCAGTTCATCCTGAGGCAGGAAAACAGCATTTTAGCTTTTGTTTTTAACCCCTTGGGAAGAGGTTGTGGGAGAGGAGGACAGAAGAGAAGGAAGAAAGGGAAGAGGAGGATTCTGAGTAGAAGAGATTGTTAAAGCTAGGCCCTTATATTTATTTGGACCCCACCCTCACCCCCATAGTCGCTGAGATCCCCCCCACCAGTGCTACTTCAGCATCACACTTCCCAGGTAGGCAGCCTCATCAAGCCGGCCCTAACAACTTTCTGAGGGGTGTGTGTGTGTAGGGGGCCACCTCTGGCGTGGCCGGTGAACCATTGCCTATTCATCCCTCAGAACCCCTGCCAGACCCAGCTTTCCGGCATCAGCCCACTTTACTCTTCCCCGTTTTGGGACTTTTGCTCTCACCTAATCGCCCCGCCCCCCCCCA
>NW_008357686.1:1951034-1986342 GCF_000622305.1 Nannospalax galili
CCCCGTTTTGGGCCTTTTGCCCCCACCTAACCCCCCCCCCCCCCCCCCCATTCCCTGAACTGTCAGTGTCTCTTCCTACACTAATCACCTGCCCCGACCCCGCAGGAGCCCGGATTTGTGAACGCACCTCCTTCTGTTTGGGATCTTGAGGGTACACATCGGGAGGCCCCAGCCGCGGCCGCTTCAGGGGCCGGTGTTCGTAGCTCAAGATCCCGAAAGCCGCCATCTTGCCCAGCCCGAAGCGCCAGAGGCGCCAGCAGGACCAGTCGAGGTGGGGACACTAATCACCTGCCCCGACCCCGCAGGAGCCCGGATTTGTGAACGCACCTCCTTCTGTTTGGGATCTTGAGGGTACACATCGGGAGGCCCCAGCCGCGGCCGCTTCAGGGGCCGGTGTTCGTAGCTCAAGATCCCGAAAGCCGCCATCTTGCCCAGCCCGAAGCGCCAGAGGCGCCAGCAGGACCAGTCGAGGTGGGGAGGGAAGGGGAGGAGAGTGGAGGGCGGGAGCAAGCGCGGGGACCGCGAGCGGGCGGTGGTAGGGAGCACGACGGCCGAGAGACGCGGGGGGGGGGATGTACAGGTTTGAAACTCCGATTACTGCCGGAAACTGCCGAGGGACGCTGGGAACCATCGGACAATACAGACTGCAGCGGGGGCGGGGTCTAGCCCGTAGTGGGGAGGAGCTCCACGCCCCGGGAGCTTTGGGCCCTATAAGCAGAAAGTGAATTTCACCCACTGAAAATCCACGGAAGCTTCCTGAGCCATGGCCTGTACTGGAGGTGCAGAGCAGAAACGGGGTGCTAAGCTATGACCTGAACTGGGTTCCCATGGCCTCCTAGCTCCATTCTTGGCCTGAAACAGATGTTCAGTAAGGTTCACATTGGGTAAGAACTTTACCTTTTACAAACCACTTTGTTTCTGAGTTCCGGCATCTGGATAATGGGTATGCTTAGACTTCCTCCTACATTAGAAAATATGTGTGTTTAAAAAAGAAAGCACCAATTAAGCTCTGAAAAGCTTTCTTCTAATCTCCCCAGGTCATTACAGCCTCTCTGCCGCAAAACTTCCTAATCGGATCTTTTTGTTGTTGTTATTGTTCACTAACCCTTTAAAATGCCAGTGAAGGGCCAGACGTGGTGGGGCCTAGAGAGACTGGAGGAGCTCTCTGTGTAGACTAGCCTAGTCTACACAGAGAGTTCCAGGCCACTCAGGGCAATATAGTTAAGCTTTGTTTCAAAAAGACCAAAGGGGAAAAAAAAAGCCAATAAAGCTAGGTATGCGTAGTGCACACTTGTAATTCCCCAAAATCAATAAATTAAGGCAGAAGTACAAGTTCAGTTCCAGCTTGAGCTACATACGGAGACCCTATCATATGAGAGAGAGAGAGAGAGAGAGAGAGAGAGAGAGAGAGAGAGAGACAAGCGTGGTGTCGCAGGTCTTTAATTCCAATACTAGGAAAGCAGAGGCAGGCTAATAGCAAACTCCAGGACAGCGAATGAAAACTATGGATCTTCTTCCCAGAACAGAATTTATAACAGATGCTTTCCAGAGAGTCTTAGGAAGCCCCGAAGCAGTGCATCTATGTATCCTCAAAGTGCCCATGAACTCCAGGTTAATGTACTTTCCACCCCGGAGCCTAGAGCCCAGAGTTCTATACCCAGGTGGAAGGAGAGAACAAACTCCTGCCTGCAAGTTGTCCTCTGAACATCCCAACATCCCTGTTCACACACAATAAATAAATAAATAGATAGCTAGCTAGCTAGCTAGCTAGCTAGCTAGATAGATAAATGCAATTTTAAAAAAGAACCATTAAGCCAGGTTTAGTGGCACATGCCTTTAATCCCAGAAGACCTCTCTAAGATCTGTCTACATACGAGCTCCAGGCTCCAGGCCAGTTGAGGCTACAGGGAGACCTTGTCTCAAAAAAAAAGAACCTTTGCTTAGTGGAAAAGGCACTTGCTGTGTCATGAGCTTTTAAATTTTATTTTTATTTTATGTGTATGAGTGTTTCACCTGCATGTATGTAAGTGAACCCTTATCATGCAATGCCCCGGGGGGTCAGAAAGGGGTATCTGATCCCCTAAAACTGGAGTTACTGACAATTGTTAGCCACCATGTGGGTACTGAGAACTGAACCCAGGTCCTCTACAAGAGCAGTCAGTGAGTGCTCTTAACCACTGAGCCATCTCTCCAGTCCCATCATGTGCTTAAAAAAATATATATATATATTTTTTCTTTTCTTTTCTTTTTTTTTTTTTTTTTTGTGAATCTCACTAGGCAATCACTTCCCACTCCTGTCCTCCCTCCCTCCCTCCCTCCCTCTTTCTTTCCTTCCTTCCCTCCTTCCCACCTTCCTTTCTCCCTGCCCACCAATCTTGCACTGGCTTAACTGTCACTACCACATTGGATGGACTGAGTGGAGAAGTTCCTAGGGGAAAGCCAGACTCTCCCAAGATGCTCACTAAGTGCACTCATGTTGTGCAATGCCCATGGAGGTCAGAAGAAGGTGTTGGATCCCCTGTAACTGGAGTTACGGACAGTTGTTAGCTACCATGTGGGTGCTGGGACTCTAATACTCAGGTCCTCTGCAAAAGCAGTCAATGCTCTTAACCACTGAGCCATCTCTCCAGCCCCCTGAGCTTTTTAAACATTACCTCCTTTAATCCACAGTCCCCATGATTTAGGGATTGTTATTTCTCCATTTTCTGGATAAGGAAGCTGATTTTCAAAGAGTGAAAAATTACTTGCCTAATATGAGAGAGGCAATATTCTTTCTAGTATGTTGTTATCTTTTAGAGAAAAGACAGCTAGAGTGCCATAATAAAAATATCCAAATCAGGGCCAGCAAGATGGTTCAGCAGGTAAAGGTACTTGACTGAGTTCAATCCCTAGGACCCACAGGTAGAAGAAAAGCACTTGTCCACACACAGATGTGCAAACAAAATCAACCAATCATTCACTTACTCAGTCAGTCAACCAACCAATCCGTCAATCAATTAATCAATCAATCATTCAATCAATATGTAATAATAAAAAAGTGCCAGAATCAAGCATAATGTTGAAAGTCTGTAATTCCAATGCTTAGGAGGAAAGAACCTAAGCTTCAAAGCCAGTTTTGGCTACATAGTGAAACTGTTTGGAAAGAAAGTAACTAAGACACATAGATAAAAAGTAGCAAGTAAAAGTAACTCTTTACAAGTGGTGATCCCAGCAGTGTGGGGGAAGCTGAAGGAGGAGAGTTACAAATGTAAGTCCAGTCTGAAAGAAAAATCTTCCTGGGGCTGGAGAGATGCCTCAGCCTCAGCAGTTAAGAGCACTGGTTGCTCTTGCAGTGGACCCAGGTTTGGTTCCCAGCACCTACATGGTGGCTGACAATCATCTGTAACTCCAGTTCCAGGGGATACAATGCTCTTGTCTGCCCTTTGTGGACGTTGCACACACATAGTACACTTTAGATACATGTAGGCAAAACACTCATACACATAATAAATAAATAAATAAATAAATAAATAATCTTTCTGATTGGGTATAGGAAAAGAGATTGGAGGTGCTAACTTTTGATTTAACCTTGAAGGACTTCAACAAAAGAAATACTAGCTGGGTATGTGGTACATACCTATAAAACCAGCAGTTGAGATGTGGAGGTGGAAGATCAGGAGTTCTAAATCATCCTTGTCTTCAGAGTGAATTGGAGACTATCCTGGATTCCATGAGACCTTGTTTCAATAATAATAATAATAATAATTATTATTATTATTATTATAATTTAATTGGAGCAGTTTCAGGTTCATAATATTGAGCAGAATGTCGAGTTCCTGTATACCCCTTTCCCCTCCCCCATTAACAGCATCCCACCCCAGAATGGTGCAATTGATGAACCTATATTCTACACTGATACATCATTATCACCAAAAGTACATAGGGCTTTTTAAAAAGCATGCATGGTGGAGGCATGAAGCCAGAGCCTTCCATTCTCACCAGTAATGAATGAGAGTTCTTATTGCTCTGCATCCTTGCCAGCTTTAGTGTTGACAATATTCTAGATTTTGGCCATTCTTTTAAAATTGTTTATTAATTATGTATATGTGTATGAGTGTTTTTCCTGCATGTATTTAAGCATACCATGTTTGTGAATGCCCTAAGAGGCCAGAAGAGGGTGTCAGATCCCCTGGAAGTGGACTTATGGATGGTTGTTAGCTGCCATGTAAGTGCTGGGAACCAAACCTGGATCCTCTACAAGAGCAGCCAGTGCTCTCAACCTCTGAGCTATTTCTCCAGCCCTAATTTTGGCCATTCTAATAGGGAGAATTTTAGCCCACTCTTAAGTTAGTCAAAGAGTAAGCAAGTATTGGGGGCTGGAGAGATGGCTCAAGAGTTAAGAGAACTGGTTGTTCTTGCAGAGGACCTGGGTTTGAATACCAGTACCCACATGGCAGCTAACAACTGTCCATAACTCCAGGTCCAGGGGATCTGATGTGCTCTTCTGGCCTCTGCAGACATTGCATGGCATGTATGTACTTGCATACATGCAGGCAATACACTCATACACATAAAATTAAAATAATAAATGAAATATTTTTAAAAAGAGTAAGCAAATATGTATCCAATGAGGCTGGAATTGATGTAGAGCTCGAACTTTATACTGAAGGTGATGACTACATTTTGAAAACTTTTTTTTTTGGTCTTTTTGAAACAGGGTCTCCCTGTTGTAGCCCCAGCTGGTCTGGAACTCACTATGTAGACCAGGCTGACCTTGAACTCAGAGATCTGCCTGCCTCTGCCTCTCGAGCGCGAGTGCTGGGATTAAAGGCATTTGTCACCACTCCCAGCCTGCTTTTGAAGATTTTTAAGATGGATAAACCCCTCTATAGTAGGCTGAGTGGTGGCCTCTAAAAATATATGTTCAGGGGGCTGGAAAGATGGCTCAGGGTTCAGTAGTTAAGTGAACTGGCTGCTCTTGCAGAGGACCTGTGTAAATAAGTAATAATAATAAAGTAAACACATGTCAAGCCAGGTGTGGTGGAGCATGCCTTTAGTACCAGCACTCAAGAGGCTGAGGCAGGTGCATCTCTATGAGTTTGAGACCAGCCTGATCTACATAGCAAGTTCCAGGCCATCTGGGGCTACAGGGAGACCCTGTCTCCAAAAAACAAGAACATAAAGATATGTTCACTTGGAATTTGTAAATGCTACCTTCTTTGGCAAAACATTTTAGAAGCTATGACTAAGATAAGGATCCTAAACCTAGCATGCTGGTACTTGCCTCTAATCCCTGCACTTTACAGGTAGAGGCTGAGGGATTAGGAGTTCAAGATGAGCTGCACTCTATACTGAATTTGGGGCTAGCATGGGTTACATGAGACCCTGTCTCAATACCACAATCACCACGGTCACCACCCCCCTCCCCAGAAAAAGAGGAAGTAACTAAATTGATCAAGATAGAAAGAGGATAGTTGAAGGGTACTTTACTGAAGAGATGCTTTTAGAATAGAATCTGAAAGAACAAGTATAATTTTATCAGACAGAAAATGGGATAGAAAATCAGGCAGAGTAAAAGAGTACTT
Organism: Nannospalax galili; assembly: GCF_000622305.1. Lineage (NCBI taxonomy): Eukaryota > Metazoa > Chordata > Mammalia > Rodentia > Spalacidae > Nannospalax > Nannospalax galili. Next base: position 1,956,599 of record NW_008357686.1, read on the forward strand.
GGCTAACCAGTATCTTTGTGTAACCATATTTTGGAGTATGTCCACATTTGTAATATAGAACTTATTACATTACGTTGTATTATTTATGTGTTCCCCATTTATCTATGAGCTTCTAGAATGACGATGTCTTATTTGTCTTATGTTCTCAGAACATAAACACTGTGCCTAGCACATATTAAGGACTCAATAAATGTTGGCTGGATAAACAATTTCTGTAAATGGCTTCTCCAATCTACCCTGTGCTTTGAGAAAAGGTAAATCTAGCCACAGAATGAAGAATACACTGGAGAACAGAGGCCCTTTAGAAAGGAAGACCAGTTTGTGGGTTTCAGTAATAATTGTGACTAGAGGTAATGAAAGGCTGATTTAGTACAGCAGCTGTGGTAACAGAATGGAGGAAAGGCTCAGAGAAACACTGCAGAAGCAGGTCTGATTGGATTCTCAGTGTGTGAGAGAGGGGGGACATGAAGAGGATGCTGAGTTTCAAGTCTAGGAGGGTGATGATACCATTAACTAGGATAGGGAAGACAGGAAGGGAAGTAGACTTGCAGGAAATAGGGAGTCTGAAGCTAGTACTGTTGTTCCTCCATTTTAAGAGTTAGCTCTCCGACTGGGCGTGGTGGTCCACACCTTTAATCCCAACACTTGGGAGGCAGAGGCAGGGAGATCTCTGTGAGTTCAAGGCCAGCCTGGTCTACATAGTGAGTTCCAGGCCAGCTGGGGCTACAGGGAGACCCTGTCTCAAAAAGGCAAAAAAAAAAAAAAGTTAGCTCTCACCCATGTCAACATGGAGCAAGCTTGGACAGCAGCTTAGGGTGGGTATTCTGTTTCAAATCAGGTCAGAGGAAAGACAACTATATATGTGCCCATGTGAGCCAAATCAGGATTTTCCATCCTTCCAAGTCTGTAGAACTTTGACAGAGGCTTAAGGGTGACTGAGTCAAGGATTGATCACGGCACAGAATGAATGTGTTTAGATCCTCCACTATAAAATAAAACCACTTAGAGGAGAAGGTGGCTGGGGATGATGGTGAGGGAGGCTGTTAAGCAGATCCTTCCTGGATCAGGTGGCCTGAGAATTCCTGACTCTGTGACACTGTTGTCAATCCAGTTGTAATCTTGACATAACATCGCCTTACAGCAGTACCCAATCTCCCAGGGAACTTAGCCTATGTCACTGAACCCATTTGCCAACCCCCCTGTACAGCCGTGGTTTCTAAGGTTCTTTCCACCGGAAACTACGACAAAAGGAAATGTATGGGTGGGGAGGGGATGGGGAGAGTGGTTCAGGGTTCCGACACAGACTACACCCAGAGAAAGAAGAGCAAGCGCCATGTTGAAGTCATCACTGTCATTCAGTTGCTTCTTACTCCTGCAGCTGCCTCTGCTGGGGGTAGGGCTGAGCTCCAAAGTCCTCATGCCCAGTAGGAATGAAGACATCGAAGCTGGTAGGAAACCTAGCACCAGAGGAGGGTGTTGAGAGGGAGGCTATAGGGAAAGGGTTGTATAGAAGAAACTTGTTTACAGGGACGACGTAAGCAGAACTGAAGAGTATCGTGGGGAGGGCGAAGGGAAGGATCCTTTGTCTCTCACTACTTCTTCTTCTGACCCAGATTTCTTTTCTTCTTCTCTCTTACTTTATTTTCTTCCCAAACTTAGATTTCTTCCTGACTTCAGTGGCTCCTGGTCCCCTCAATGTTTCCACTCCACCTCTCCCAGTAGTTCAGTGCTTTGTGTTCAATGTCGAGTATATGAATTGCACTTGGAATAGCAGCTCTGAGCCCCAGTCTACCAACCTGACTCTGCACTACAGGTATGAGAAGGAAAGGGGAGGAGGGGCATTGCATAGACAAGGAAGAGAAGATGGGCTAGATGAGAGAGACTGCATGGGAACCAAAAATGAGGGCAGCTAGCTTCTCGGGCACCCTACTATTTATTTTCTCATAGGATAAGTTATGTGGTTCAGACCAGATGAGGCTGGGCTGCAGACATGTGCAGTACCCAAGTTTGCCCCATCATTCCTCATCTTTGCAAACCCCATTCTAGGTACATGAGATCTGATAATGATAAATTCCAGGAGTGTGGCCACTATCTGTTCTCAGAAGAGATTACTTCTGGCTGTTGGTTACAAAAAGAGGAGATTCAGCTCTACCAAACATTTGTCGTCCAGCTCCAAGATCCCCAGAAACCTCAGAGGCAGGCTGAACAGAAGCTAAACCTGCAGAATCTTGGTAATCAGGAAAGAGGTGGCAAGAGGCCAGGGATTTTGGAGGGCATTGGAGTCTATATATTGTTTCTTCCCCATTGTTGTACATGGGCAGAAGGGTGGAGGTAGAGGTTTGGGTTTGAGATGGGTAAGGGAGGAGGGATAAGGGGAATTATTTCCAAGATCCTGACTTATCTAGGCCAGGTGAATGACCACACATACACATATCTCCAGTGATCCCCTGGGCTCCGGTGAATCTAACACTTTACAACCTGAGTGAATCCCAGCTAGAACTGACCTGGAACAGCAGATATACAGAACGCTGCTTACAACACTTGGTGCAGTACCGGAGTGATCGAGATCGCGGCTGGACTGTGAGTGACTTGAGGATGTGAATGTGGTAGCTAAGGCCAAGCACGTGAGGAGAAAAGATTCAACTAGCCAGATAGGACGACCTAATACTAAGCTCCAGTTCTCTGGCTCCCAGCTTCACTGTTTAGACTTTTCCATTCTTTTCTCTGTCAGCACCAGTGAGTTTTCACTTAGGGGCTCTCCTGCCTATACTCTTCTTGATACCAGATAGACAAAGGGAAACAAACCAGTGAGATCTGGAGAGGAGACATCTGAGTCAAGTCAGAGAAGGGAACAGAGTGTAATGAATAGTAAAGAAAGGAAGAAGAGCTAGGACTGAGAGGTACCAGAACTTGGAAGAACCAAAGATGTCACTGAGCTATAGGCAAGAATATGTTTTTATTCTCCCTTCTTTTCTAGATAATCACCCTTACTGTTCTTCTCCCCAGGAACAAATAGTGGATCATGCACCAAGATTCTCCCTGCCTAGTGTGGACTGGCAGAAACTGTACACATTCCGAGTTCGAAGCCGCTTTAACCCACTCTGCGGAAGTACTCAATACTGGAGTAAATGGAGCCAACCAATCTACTGGGGGAGCAATGCTTCAAAGGGTAAAGTGGCCCAAACACATGACTCCCAAATCTTGAACCCACTACCCCAACCTTTCTAAACATCACTATCACTATTGTTTGCTCTACCTCCCTACCCCTAAGCCTCCCTTTCCTCGGTGTTCAACCTCTACTACTAGGAAGCAGCGTTTTCTATGTAGGTCTGGGAGTGGGTGCCACCAGAATAGGGGAGTGGATTCAGAAAGAGGCCAGAGGGTGGTCAAGGGGAATTTAGAACATGTAGGAGCTCCCTATAGCTTTCCAGAGAGCAGGCATAGTGAAGATGACCTTGGAACTGGGCTGACCTCTTTGTTTTTTTTTTCCATCTGTAAAATATAGATAACAATCATTCCTCTTTCTCAGGAGCTCTTGGGAAGAATAAAGTATAAGGAGTGTGCTTAGCTTGTTGCCTGGTGCCCATGTCTTAAAAGTGCTTCTAAACGCTAGATCCATTTTCCTTTCCTTTTTCTGTAGAGAATCCTTCTGTGTTTGCGCTGGAAACTGTGCTCATCCCCATTGGCTCCATGGGATTGATTATTACCCTGGTCTTTGTGTATTGTTGGTTGGAACGGTGAGATTTCAGGAAGTCTTTAAAATGAGGTGCGGGTAGCTGGGGTTTATTTCAGGATCTCCAGGGGTAGACCATTCAAGAGGTATGGTGAGGGTATTGGGAGGAAGCTACAGCTTCCATGTGGGCCAGCTGGATGAAGGGAAACGAAGGGGCTTTAATCTATGTGCTTCTGCTCCCTCTTTCTCCCCCCCCATCCCCTACTCAGGGCCATGCCTCGAATTCCCACCATCAAGAATCTAGAGGATCTGGTTACTGAATACCACGGGAACTTTTCGGTGAGAACACTGCCATAAACATACTGCAGTCTATCAACTGCCAACTGTCAGCTAGCAAGAAAGACTGGGAGGGTGTTGAGGGGAGGAGGTGGGGGCCTGTGCTGTCAGGATGTGGCTGACCAAATGGGGGATGGGCTACGCAGAGAGACAGAAAAATGGCTTATACATTGTGTGAGGCAGATTTGGAAACTCATGGTATTGGGGGCCCAGGAGCCTGGCTATTCCTGCTGTAATCGCAATGGTTGCAGACACTGTATGAGCTCCTTTGGCCCAGAGACTGGGTCTTCTGCTTCCTGCCCCTAATTGACCTCTGACCTGGAGATATCTGTCTTTAGGCCTGGAGTGGTGTGTCTAAAGGACTGACTGAGAGTCTGCAGCCAGACTACAGTGAACGGTTCTGCCACGTCAGTGAGATTCCCCCAAAAGGAGAGGCTCTTGGAGAGGGGCCTGAAGAGTTTCCTTGCAGCCTGCATAGCCCCTACTGGCCACCCCCATGTTATACGCTGAAGCCTGAAGCATAAGCCTCACTCGCCTGATGGAACTTTAGGGTCCTATAGCCCTAAGTGCTATTAACTGCCCTCTGCCATCTTTGCCAATCTGGATCCAATGCCCATTGTCACCCTCTGGGACTAATTTTGAATTTTATGTCTCATGTAGCTGCTCCTCCATTCAGTATATCCTACTTGGGAATTGCCCCTTATCCCTTTTTGCCCTGTACAAGTTTCTCATCTCCTCCAATCTGGCCCTCTGGCCTTTCTTCCTCTTTTTTTTTTGAGATTTTAAGACAGGGTCTCACTATGTAGACCAGGTTGGCCTTGAACTCACAGAGATCCATCTGCCTCTGCCTCTGCCTCTGCTGGGATTAAAGGCATATGCCACCACACCTGGCCCTTCCTCTTTTATAAGACAGAGTCTTACTCTGTAGCCCAAGGATACTACTACTCTGTAGTTCCAAGGATAGCTTGGAACTCACTATGTAGTCCAGGTTGGCCTTTAACTCATGAGCAATCCTCCTGCCTCAGCATCCTGAGTGCTGGGATTATTGGCATGCACTGTCATGCCCAGCTTGGCTCTTCTCTTTTTACAGAATTCTTCCTCCCTTCTTACCTACTTCCCTTCTTCCCTCCCTCCCTTTCTCTCTCCTTCTTTCTACCTACCATTCAATTTTTCCTGAATCAATGAGCAATAAAGTTTCTATGGATAATCATTAAGAATGTCTGTCATGAAGGTGCGGAGTAGGAGAAATGTGGGGTGCAATGAGATTGGGAGGAGTAGTGTGAGGGTAGGAAAAAGTAGTCAGAGTCATACCGAAGATGTAATAGCATTATTCACTGACTAGGGGTACTTCTCTCCAGTATGTTTTTGCACTCATTCAACTGGCCAGGAGCCAGTTTAGAGTTATGTTTGCCACTTTGCCCCAATTCCTAGCAGATCTTTTAGAGACCCCACACAATTTGTTCTCATCTTGTCCCTATTTCACTTCTGCTACATGTACCACTTCTGACCTCATAATCCTTCAGCTTCAGCCTCAGGCCCCACCCCTAGAGATGCTGATGATTCAACTACCAATAGCCCAGTTTGGTCTCCCTCATTTATGAGATACACCTGTCCCTCCAGTTGTCCAACCCTATGGGCCCCCTCCATCTCCCAGGGCCTCTAGAACACCTTCCTTCTGTATGATTCATCGGGGGATCTTTGAAGAGTGAGCTGATCTTGATAACATGTTTATCTTCATCAAACATGGAGGTGATGGGCAGCAGAGCTGCAGTCTGGGCATGGATGTGGGTTGCTGAAAGCAGCAGAGATCACAGAGAGGTTCAAACTAGAGAAGGGCTTCCATCCCTCCATCCCATCTCTTTTTAGATAATCAAGAGTTTCTGGTCAATACCAATTGCTCTATCCGCCTGTTGCTGCATTACATCCAAAAGAAAATGGGGTTGTGTAAAACAGGTGAGAGGTTTGGGGAGAGGAGTAGTGATGGGGGGTCAGAAGCAGTAGATTTACTTATAGTCTCTAAAATTTCCCTCCAAAAAGAAAGGTGGTCCTCATATCCCTGGGGCTTCCTCAAAACCATTCTGTATGGGATCACTGGCCCTTCTTGTTCTTATTCTCTGTCCTTAGCTATACCAATTATCCTGTTGCCTCCCTCTAGACACCATCGATTTGTGTGATGAATCTGGGACCATGAAGTTACTTTTCCAGTCGAAGACTCCTGAAGACTATGCCAGCAAATTCCTTACAGCTCGAAATACCTACTACGTTTGTAAAGTGGAGCTTGGGGCACGAGGTAGAGGCTTGGGAGTGTTCTCCAGAGATAGAGCAAGTCCCTGAAGATAAATTATGAAACTTGTCTTTAAAATAAGGCAGCCATCTTCTGTAATCCCAGCACTTAGGGGGCTAAGGCAGGAAGATTGCAAGTTTTAGGCCAGCCTGGGCTTCATAGCAAGACCTAGTCTCGAACAACTAAAACACACACACACACACACACACACACACACACACACACACACAATAGGCTGAAAGCTCAGTTGGCAGAATGCTTGCCTAGCATGCAGGTAGCTCTGGGTTCAATACCCAGCACTTTGTAGGACCAGTTATGGTGGAGTATGCCTGTAATCCCAGCACATGGGAAGTAAGGGCAGGAGGACCAGAAGTTCAGGGTCCTTCTTGACTATATTTCAAGCTTGAGTACAGCCTGGGTCACATGAGCTCCCATCTCAAAATAAATACTTGGGAAGAGGAGGTGGGAGCATTGAGAGTTGGAGGCCGGCTTGGGCTACCTAGCAAGAAACTGTCTTGAAAGATGACACCTAAGCCAAGTGTGGTGGGGAACACTTCAAATACCAGCAGAGGCAGAGACAGGCAGATCGCTGGGAGTTTGAGGCCAGTCTGGTCTACATAGTGACACCCAATCTTGAGAAGACCAAAAACTCAGGGCTGGAGAGATGGCTCAGTGGCTAAGAGCACTTGCTGCTCTTGTAGAGGACTTGAGTTTGAATCCTAGCACCCACATGGTAGCTAACAACCTTCCCTAACTCCAATTCCAGGGAATCCAGCACCCTCTTCTGCCTCTGTAGGCTTCACACATATGTGGTGCACTTACACACATGCAGGCAAAACACTCATACTCATAAAATAAAAATTAATTAATTAATTAAAACCCAACCCCCAAACTGGGGATTTAGCTCAGTGGTAGACTACTTACCTAGTAAGGGCAAGGCCCTAAGTTGAGTCCTCAGCTCCAGGAAAAACAAAAGGAAGGAAACAACACCAACAAAATGCTGTGAGGTAGAGCCAAGAGGATCTTGGGGCACATGAGTTTCATCTAGAAAATACAAAAAACAAAATAAAATAGGGCACCTTCAACCAGATCTAAATTGAGCATATCTAGTCAGCTCTAATAAAGGGTGTTGCTTGGAGGACAACAGTTTGCATTCATGTATACCATGACCCCCACTTCATCCTAGGGTCTATAACTTACCTGTAGGTCTATGCCAAAGGGGAATTGAAGGCCACCATCTCAAGAGTGTGTTTAGTATTAGAATCCTGCAATCTTGGGCTTCTGAAGGGCAGAGACTGGGTATTAGGGGCTGGGGATACCACACTGCTCTGTTTACAGGCACCAAAACTGGGAATTTCTACAAAGCTATTGTGCCTCTTCTGAAGAATCCAGAACTGGAAATAGTTGGTAAGGCATGTGATGGGGGAAGAAGAACATGGGAAGTAATGTATATAACTGTGTGCGGGGCATGCTAACACACACTGGAAATCCCAGCACTCCAGAAGTTAAGTAGGAAGATTTTGAGTTAGAGGCCAGCCTGGGCTACAAGATGAGGGTGTGTGTGTGTGTGTGTGTGTGTGTGTGTGTGTGTGAGAGAGAGAGAGAGAGAGAGAGAGAGAGAGAGAGAGAGAGAGAGAGAGGATGAATTAGGGGTCATAGGAAAAGGAGGATGGGATGGGGGGATCTAGGTGCATTTTAGGTGGGTGTTTCGCTTGATCCAGGTGGACCATACATTGGTCACTTCCTTGCCATCTTCCTTATCTCCCTATCACCACCTCATCATTTCCATCTTAGGCCAATTTCCTCCAATTAATCATTTGAATGATGGGAAGGTCATGGGGGGTTCTGTCCTTATCCCTCAGATGTGCTGTTGCTTTTTCTTGTTTTCTGGAGTCCCTGTGCATGCAATATGACTTCCTAGCGAGGAGCAGGATAAAGATGATTTAGAACCTTAGAAGCTAAGATATTGGCTGCCATGGAATCCTCTGTAAATCTCCCAGCAAGATCCCCCAAAAGTGGTGGAGCCCAGCAAGCTTCTACCCCAAGCAGCCAGCAGAAGGTTCCTTCACAGCAGTCTGCTGGGGTAAATTACCTTTTTAAATACAATTTTGCCCACCCCCTGCCTCCAACCTTCCTTTTCCTTCCTTTAGTCCCAGTCAGTAGAAACTTTCCCTGAAGAGCTTCTGTTAATGGATCTACTTTCCTTTTCTAGTCCAAAGCTGGGCATTGAGAAGATGGGACCCCTCCCACTCGGGAACCATTCTACAAGACCAGAGCAGACTTTCTGAAGAGACACCATTAAACCAATAAAGTAACCAAGTGAGAGCAGCAATTACAGGCATGAAAATACTGGATTTTTAACGTGAGGTTCCTGTTTCCAGAAAGACTTCTTCTCCCAGTATCTGCACAAGGCTTCAGTAGGCCGCAGGCACTGGGGAGGCTAAGGGTGGACAGGAACTGCAGGAGAGGGCTGGAGTGAGCACTTGGATAGGGGTGAGGAAAGACTGAAGTCTGGTTACTAGACTCCAGTACAATGAGCCTTTGAGGGCCAGAGTAGGGGGTGGGGTCTTCTCAGACCAGACTACTTCCCCTAGGGGGAGGCCTATCTCCTGCTGGGGTTAGGTGTCCCTCCCCCACCACATGCCATTACTCCCAAGCTGAAATCCCCCCCCAGCCTGCGGGCAGTCCCTCCCACTAGCCCTCCGCCTAAGTGCCCTCTGCCTTTTCCCCTCCCTCCCCCATATTCGAAGGGAGCAGCAAGGCAGCAGAAACCAGAGCTGGTTATAGACATTTATTGAATTTATTCATTTATTGATTTGACACACTTCCCCACTCCAACCTAGCACATGATACAATCTGGGTAGGCCAGGCACTGACACAGGAAATGATGGGAACCCACAGCAGGGGTGGGGGTGGGGACAATGCAACCGGCACGGGGAGGGGCTGCCTGGGGGCTGGGGTGGAGGAGCCCCAGATGGCCTCCCTGGCAGGTGCTAGTAAACCTGATCCACATTCCCCCCATCCCTGCTCATTTCCCAGACCCTCAGCCAAGCTCCCCAAGCTCCCCCTTCCCTGTTCCTTTTCATGGCCCAGCCTGCCATCACACTCTTCCACATAACCCCAGCAGTCCAGGAAAAAGAAGGGCAGGGACAGCTGTCCTGGGCCTTGAACAGGGAGGTCTCTGTACCTAACTGTACAACCCTAAATCCTTCCCTCTTTCTCACCCTCCCACGCCCTCCCAAACCCCAAGCTAATTCCAGGCCTCCTGATGCACTCTCCCCTGGTAGGATTAACCCGCTTTGGGTCAAACAAGAGCGTGGCTGTGCCACAACAGCACCCTCTTCTAGGCACAAGTTAACAGAAATGCGGGGACCTGGCTTAGGTTCTTTTCCTTAAGGAAACTCCAAACTATGCATAGACCTTTTTCTAGACCTAGTCCAAATGGGAGTTTGTCCCCACTTCACTATTGCTACCAGCCTCTCCCCAAGTTCCCCATGTCTCCCTTAGTACTGTCTGTAGTGTTTGTATCATGTCACTATGACAAAGCCTTCAGAAAGAAAAAAAGCGTTCTCCCCATCACTAGCACCTTGCCACTGTTAAAAATCTCTATTTGTGTTTATATTTTTTTAAAAGTTTATAAAAATCCTGTCATCTGCATCCTTCCAAAGGTGATTTGGCCTGGTGAGCCACTCCAGTGCTCAGACCTTGGCCCTTCTAGGTCCCCAATTTTCCCCCTGCCCCCCCCCCACGGGCCTAAGGGGCCACTGCATAAAAATCCCAGGTTCAACCCAACCTGGCCCAACTCTAATAAGACTCTCTACAAAAAAATCCTGCTCCCAAAGGCAGGGGTAAGGCCACTGGTGACTTCACATTTCCAACAGCATTGCTGGCCCCTGCTATAAGGCCTAGGGGGTGGGAATGGGGAAATCAATGATGGCTCCAGAGAAAGGGCCATAATTACCCCCTAATTGGCACAGTGAGTATAAACCCTCTTCCCTTCTCCCTCCCATCACCCTCCCTCCACAGTCCCCATATGGTACAGCTTCATCTTTATAATTTTTTCAACACTCTTGTGTGTGACCAGACCTCACCCTAGCTCTAAAGCAGGGTCTCAAACTTCTGGGGAGGGCTCAAGGGGGAAAAGTGGATATGGACACGCCTGGCTCCACCTCTGAAGCAGGGGACAAAGCTTTTCTCCAGCTGTGTTTCAGGGATCTGTGGGAAAAAGAAATGGAAGACAAGATGAAAGATTCATCTGGGGCATCATCCAGATTCATGTCAAGCAGAGATACTCCCTCTGCTCCATATAGCTCTCACTTTTGTGAGGGGCCTGGAGGTCTCATTCAGAAACTATACTATTTTAATATGACCTCCTCCCTCCAGATCCCCAGGAACTTCTGCTACCAGTTCTAAAGCTCTCCCTGGTTCAGATAATGGGATTAGCTGGGCACTCAGGGGTAGATGTAGGTTTTGAGATGCTGAGGTGTTTATGGGGTGCTGTACCTGGCTCAAAGTTGAAGTCCAGTCCCTCACCACCATCCATGAGGTCACTGATGATGTTATCCATATTGCACTCCAGGTTCTCCATATACATATCAAGATCTAGATCCTGAGGCATTCTGTCTTGGCTTGTAACTTCAGTAGGAGATGTGAGCACAGGGGTTCCCAAGGCCTTGGGAATGGGAGCACCTGCCATTACTGGAGGTGGTACCATCACTGGAAGGGTGGGAACCAGGTTGCTGGGGCCTGCAGCCTCTAGGGGCTTAGGACATAGGCTGACTCCAGTGGCCAGCTTACTGGAGGAAGGCATCCCACTCAGCAGCAGAAGTGTGGGAGCCTGGGACAGAATGGGATCTACCTGGGTCATGAGAACATCAGCAGGGGGTGGTGGTGTATCAGAGGTGAGCAGGGCCTCTAGAGACTGGGAGCTTGAGAAGCACCCTTCTCCTACTGACAGAGGACCATCTACTGGGCCAAAGAGGGAGGTGCCATAGCTATGTAAGGGGCCAGCAACCCCAGGATGCTGCAAAGAGAAGCCAGAGAGACTGCTCCGAGACAGCAAGGAATGGGGAGATGCAAGATTGAGCCCGTCCAGCAGCTCGAGATCTTCGTTGAGGGTGGGAGGGACACCTCCTGCATAGCTGCTGACTGAGGCTGGCATTTCCTCTTCCGCCAGCACCTCAGACTCTGGCCTCATTGGGGACAGCCGGGTGCTGACAGTGCTAGCATTTGAACTGCTTCGTGGACGGAAAGTTGTCCACACATCAGCTTCTTCGCGATTTCGAGAACAAGGACTGCCCGACCACTTGGTGAAGTGGCCCATAGGACTCCTTGGAGTGGCACCTTCAGGTGGAGCTGGTAGTACAGAAGGTTTCTTCTTGGAAGTTTTGCTGCGGCCCCGGAGCAGCTTGCTGCTGCTATCCATTGAGGCAGCCCTGCGGCGGGGCGCCTTGCCACTCTTGCCTCCCTCAGGGTTCAGCATCCACCAAGAGCTCTTGCCAGTGGCCTCATTGTGAACCTTGACAAACTTGCTGTGCAAGGACAGGTTGTGGCGGATGGAGTTCTAGATGGGACAGAGGTAGTAGAAAGGGGATGAGATACGTGTAGGGAAAGGTTGGTGGCCAGCAGTCTAGTCTAAGGGGAAGCTGAGACATAGTAGGAGACTCAAAAGGCAAATCCAGGGGGGAAAGCTGGAGTGATGTTGGGAAGGAGAGGGAGAAGAGACTGTACAGAGTTCCCAGGCTCAGCATCTCCTTTGGACTTCTCTGTTCTGGGGTAGTAAAGACAAAGTAACAACCCACTGCTGAGGAAGGGCCCAATGTCCACCCTGGAAAAGCTACTTCCAAGTCTCTGGGACTCAGAGACTATTGGGAAGATGGGCTTGGGAGTGCTCCTGACCCAGAAGGAACTAAGTTCAGATGGGGAAAAGTATTCCACAGCTCCAGTCTTTTCCTTGAATGCAGGCTTGGACTGAAAATACAGGATGGTGCTCATACCAGCCCAGGAACGACCCCTGTCATGGGCCCGTACTCTGAACAGGATGGAGGGCTGGACCCTCAGTGCAGTTAGTGCTCCATTCTCCACTGGGTCTTTGGGCCACCCAGCTAACAATAAGATTGAAAGACATCCCCCATCCTAGTTATATTTCTGCTGATTAGGACACACTTTCAACACTTCAATGAGATATAATCTCTCTCTTTTCCTAGGGAGGGTGTTCCCTGTCTAAATTCTACTACAGGCTAAGCTTAAATCCTACCTCTTTCAATAAAGTGTATGTTTATCTTCCATAAGCCAAATTTTGTGTGTTTTTTATCTGTTCCCCACAATTTTAAAATTTATATGGTCATGTAATTATTCTTGTCAATTGTAAGCACCAAGGGTACAGACAATGCCCTCTGGTTCCACTGTCACCAGTCTCCCCCCTCTCCAGAGTGCCAAGGCCACAGCACATTAAGCTCACAATACATAATATTTGTGGCCTGATTGGTAGGTGACCCCCAGATGATTACAGTGAGGCTCCCCTTGAGGCTCTGTCAGCTCCTGAATGCCTTGGGCATGGGAAGCTACCTGCTTTCTATTCCTCCCTCATTGCTGACATTCTTTCTGCTAAATATACCTTGTTTTTGGTCAGTGGCCCAGGGAGCAAGATAGAGGTTGGCATTTTGTGAGCCCCTGGTGCAGTTTATTTTTACTGGTAGATATATGCTGCCTGCCCCACCTCCTATCTCTTCCTTCCCTCCTTTCCAGCTCTTTTACCTCAAGTCTTCTTAGGAATTTGAGCATAATCTCTCTACCCTTAAGGGCATTTGACATCCCATGTGGAGCTCTTTAGTTTAGAAATAAATTCAAGAGGAGGCTGAGACATGCTAGGAGCCACTAGGAAGCTGAGGCTCTGGACAGTGAGAAACCACTGTGTCTGACTCTTAGATAAGGAGACCCTTTGCCCAAGGAGTATGGCTTGAGCAGCTTCTTGTGCCAGAGTCCTTTAGCCAAATGCTTCCTGGTCTCCCTGGGGCTCTGTGGACTAAGACTCCTGTGCCCATGCTTCTAGCTCCTTCAACGAGTTGCACTTGTCCCTTTACCCTGGGCTCTTAGTAACTGAAGGCCATAGTGCTTTCTGGCACTGTAATTTCCTCCTTTCTCATTCTCTTACTCTGGGTCTTCTGAGAGAGAGAGAGAGAGAGAGAGAGAGAGAGAGAGAGAGAGAGAGAGAGAGAGATGTGTGATGTGCTGGGGGTTGAGCCCAGGGCCTCACATATGCTGTGCAAAGACTTTACTACTGAGCTACACTTCCATCCATATTCACTCTCCTTTCTGCCTTAGAACTAGCACATGGGAGTGGGAGAGGTCAGTTTCCTAGGAGCCTGTAACTCTTTTACGTTTAAGGCAAGGGGAGGGGTGTGACTGCTAAACTGCTCACTAAGCTACCTAACTTAAGCTTTCTTGCTCTAAGGGAGTGCCGCCCCCTGGTGGGGTGGGAGTGACCTTGGCACATCACCAGAGAAGTGAACTCAGGCATGAAGCTTTTTGCTGGGGGACTTTAGGGGCTCTAAATCCCATCTGATTTGGTTTCTCAATCACTTATTTCAATGAAAGCAAGCCATGCTCTCTTTAGAAAAACAGGATTTATAGCAAAACGTGCATTCAAGTCCTCATCCTGATAGTAAGCTAATTTCCCAACCTTTCTGTGCTTTAGTTTCCTCATACACAAAATGTAGAATTTCAGAACTGCCGTGAAGATTAACAAAATGAAAAAAAATAAAAAATGATTCTGGGGTGTGTGTGTTAGGGATTTTGCTTAGAGGTAGAGTGCTTGCCTAGCAAATGCACTACCCTGGGTTCAGTTTCCAGAGCCAAAAGAAAAAAAAATTTCATCAATTATAAAGCCCCATGTAAGTGTAAATCATAAGGAGAGACTACTCCCACAGTATAACTGACAACTCATGCTCATTTTTTCTACCCTGGAAAATGAACCTAAGAGAAAAGAAAAACAGCTGTGTAGGCTGGGTCCAAGGAGGGGAGCTCTTTATGAGCTGAGATTGTGGCATGGCAGTTTACCCAGAAATAGTGCCAAGGGTCTCAGTCAGCTGTCCCTTCTTCTGTTCTGTTCCCCCCTTCACATACTGCAGATCTGTTCTCTCACTCTCTAACACCTACAAGACGATCTTCCGCCCATTCCATCCTGTCTTCAGTACTTTGATGCTAATCCTTGCCACCTACAGAGGTACAAGGCATTGATAGGGTTGAATCCCCCAATTCCTTAATTTTGTGATAAGAGCCTGTATTTTTCAAGGTAAAATTTTCAGTATTATCTTGGAAGATCTTTTCCCAGCTTCTTCAAGAAAGAGCAAGGGAACTCCCAACCTGTGCTCTAAAGTCAGAGCAATACCTCCTTTTTCAGGAGTAATATTCCTCAACAATAAAGATTTTTCCCTAAGAGTGTGGATAGCTCCTTCCAAGGGAGAGTTTTGGCAGTAGAGGGTAAACTGGGACTGAAAGCAGCTCATGGCCCCCTTTTTACCCTTAGTACATAAGGTCAGCTACCTTTCTCCATGAATATCACTTCTTTTTCTCTCTACTGCCCACTCCCCCTAGGATAGAGCCATCCTTGAACAGTTCCTCTACACTGAGGTATTGGGAGGCAAGCAGGGAATCCGAGTAATCCCACAGGAATGGGCCAAAAGGTGTTGGGTGGGAGGTGGGGGAGGAGGCAAGTCTAGGTTCGGGTGGAGAATCCACACAGTTCCTGCTGTACATAGGATAAAGACTTCTCTGTGGGAATAAGTGTTTGGAGCAGCTCAAGCCAAAGTGCTGGGAGTGCTGAGCAGTAAGTAGAGAATTCGATTTTCCTCAGGGCAGAGACAGTGTCTTATTCATCAGTGATCCTCCCGCATCAAGCTCGGAGTGTGGCATATACTATGTACTAAGTAAATGTTTGTCTAACTGAAGACTGAGGTGGATCTTTGGGCTTCCCAAAGGAGGCGAGAGGCGGTAAAAGGCGCCCCCAGACTGGGAGTAACCACAAGGGGCCCAGGGGTGGATGGTGTTGGAATGAAGGTAAGGGGGTCATAGTTACCTTCCATCCTGCTGAACTGTTGCTGTCACCCTTGTCCTTGAAGTAGGGCACCGTGCGGACCATCCACTCATAGATCTGGGCGAGTGTCAGCCGCTTCTCCGGGGCGCTTTCAATGGCCTGGCTGATGAGTTCTGCATATGACTGATTTCCCCAGGCATTCCGGCGGGAGCCTCCCTTCCGAGGACCTGTTACAGCCCCCAGGATCCCCGGCTGGGGGCCCCCGGCCGGCTCTGGAAGCCGAGAGGGCAACAGGATCGGCTCGGAGGAACCCTCCGAGTGTACCTTCTCTCCCAGACCTGGCTCCACCTCGGACGGTTCTGGTGGCTCGGTAGAGAGCTCTGGTCTAGGAAGGGGCCAGGTGCAGGATCGGGGACGGCTCTGGGGTTCGAAGTCGGGATCGAGGTCTATGATCGCCGCAGCCTCTGTGGCTGACTTCTTATTCTCTGGATCCATACGTGGAGTTGGACCTCTGCGGCTCAGCGTTCAGTGAAGCCGGCCACAGTCCCTTACCATGCCTCCCCCCAGGGGGGAAGCACCGAGGGTCAGAAGGCACATTCCTGCCAGTCCTCAGAAAGTCACGGACTTCCCCCTCGCCCTAGGACTCTAGCCCCCAAACTGTCCCTTCCACACAGTTTTCCGATCCCCTTCCCGACTACAGCCTGCAGCCCCGGAGCTCTTCTTCCAGACACCACCTGTAACCTCTGCCTAGAGAAGGCACTTTCTGCAACCTCTCACTCAGCTTCCTGCTCTTTTAAACCAGAGGCAGCAGAACCCCTCATACATTGCGCTCCCATCACCGAACGTCTCCTCAGCTCAGTTCCCTCCCCCTTTTAAGTTGCTGCCCCCCGACACTCCTCCCAAATTTCCTCCACCCGGATCGCTGCCCTCCCCCACGCCCCGCGCCCCCCCCCGCGTCACTTGTCCCTCCCCTGACTCCCTTTCCCCCCGCCTCTTACCTCCTCTTCACTCCTAATAGGGTCAAGGGTCCCGCCGCTCCAGCCTCCCTTATTCCCGCACCGAATCCCCAGTCGGAACCCCCCCACCCCCCGCCCCCCGGGTTTCCCTTTTGTTTTGCTCCAAGCAGCAGCCCCCGCCTGACGTCTCTGTTTACCACTCGTCGGGGTAGCCATCTGCGCACGCGCCTCGAGAGCCGGTTGGGAAACCGAGTTCTTCAGTCTTGCCACACTGGTCGGTCACGAGGACTACATCTCCCGTCTTCCCTTGCGAGCAAGAGTACGATACCGGCGGCTGGAGAGCAGCGTGGCAGGATATGGGGAGGTGGAACTTTAATGATTAGAGGTCGTCCCGGACTCTTTTTCTGTTCTTAAAAATCATTTTCCTCCTTCTCTACTTTTCCACCCGCTCCCTTGTGTTTCGGGGTCGCCTAAGTGACCGTATTGAGAGACGCTAGACTTTTCCGTCCCTCTAGTTAAGAAAGCAAAATGAAAAAAAAAACAAAACAAAAAAAACCCCAAAAAACAAACCAACCAAAAAACTGTTGCCCCTATAAGAAGCGGAGTATTAAGAAGCAAGGACCGGACTAGAAAATAATACATATACACGTCGGGGAGTTCGATCACCTAGATGGTTAGCTGGTAGTGGTGGTCTCCCTTACCCCCTCCACCCACCATAAGAAGTTTACAGGGACAGACTCTCGCCAGTTTCCTCCATGGGCTCTCCTGGCCTCCTTAAAGTATTGATATTCTCTGGTTCCTATCTTCGACGGGTTTCACTTCTCATTCAACAGGTCCCCAACTGAACTTTGTTTTATCTCTTTTTACACCCACACCCTTACCCTCTGGCCTCAGAATTTGGTTAGTGGTTGTCCTGGTCCTCTCAGCTTTCGGAGCCACACTTACCTTCACTTTTTTATCTCCTTAACGTGATCCTTCCAAATTCCAGTTGGAGATACTAAATTAGAATAGCATCTTAACTGGAGCTCTTTTCATCCGTCTTCTCCCCACTACAGTTTATGTTCTATGCTGCCAACAAGTCTGCCTTTCTAAGACGCATGCTTGGTAATTACAGCTAAAATTTATGGAGCACTATGTGCCAGTTCCTTTACCAGCTTTAGCTCGTTTGCTCCTCACATCAATCTTGTAAGGTAGGTTCTACTGTTATGCCCATTTTATAAATGAAAATGTTGATCTCAGAGATCAGGTGACTTACTCAAGGACACAGGTGAGAGCTGGTATCTGTCACTTATAGGTGATGGTGTAATTTCCCTGCTTCTCTCTGATTTTCTCCATTACCCATGTACTCAAGTTCTGGCAGAGTTCTTCGTATTCAAATCACTTTCCACTTTCTCTGCCTCATCTTTCACCTACATGCACTAAGTGCTAGTTAGCTGAGTTTTCCACTATTTCCTGGAGATATCATCTCCTCATAATTCCCTTTCTCTCTGAATCCTGTCATTGATTTTTGTTTCATTTTGTTTTTTGAGACAGGGTTTCATGTAGCCCTAGCTGCCCTTGAACTCATTATGTAGCTGAGGATGACCTTGAATTTCTCATCCTCCTGCCTCCATGTCATTGCTCTTATCCCTTCCTCAACCCTCCTTTTTTGAAATGTTCCCTTTTCCCCTCACATGCAGCTCATTGTCCCATTTCTGTGTTTTCAGGTACCTCAGGCAAACACATTTTCTAGCAACAAACCACATTAGTTTGCTTGTCTGGTCTGTCTCTCTCAATAAACTGTGAGCCTCTAGAGGGCAGAGACAAGTCTTATACATCTCTGTGACCTCAGCTCTAGGTCACAGTAAATGTTGAATGAATGAATAGGATCTGGAACACTTGGACATTAACAACTTTTAAATTTTATTTATTTATTTATTTTGATTTTATGTGTATGAGTGTTTTGTTGTTGTTTGCTTATTTTTTGGACAGGGTCTTCATGTAGCCCCAGATGACCTGGAACTCACTGTGTAGACCAGGCTGGCCTCAATTTCACAGAGATCTGCTTGCCTCTGCCTCCTGAATGCTGGGATTAAAGGCATGTGCCACCATGCCTGGCCTTATTTTGTTTTATGTGTATGAATGTTTTGCCTACATGTATGTAAGTGCACCACATGTGTGCAATGCCTGTGGAGGCCAGAAGAGGGTATTAGATCCTCTGGAACTGGAGTAACAGTAACAGTAACAAAAGATAGTTGTTAGCTGTCACGTGTGTTCTTGGAACTAAACCTGGGTCCCCTGTAAGAGCAGCCACTGCTCTTAACCACTGAATCATCTAGAGCCCCAATACCCATTTTAATGACTTTTTAAGATTAATTTATTTATTTTTAAATATTTTATTTATTATTTTTATTTTATGTGTTTGTGTGTATTGCCTGCATGTAGACAAGTGCACCCATGTCGTGCAATGCCTTTGGAGGATGAAGAAGCTGTCGGATCCCCTGGAACTGGAGTTATGGACAGTTGTTAGATGCCATATGGGTGCTGGGATTCGAACCCAGGTCTTCTGCAAGAACTCTGTGTGAGTGTTTTGCCTGCATCTGTGTAAGTGCACCTATGTTGTGAATTGTCCATGAAGGCCAGAAGAGGGCATAAGATCCATGGAACTGGAGTTACAGATGTTTATGATCTGCCATGTGGGTGCTAGAAACCAAATCTGGGTCCTTTGCAAGACCAGCAAATGCTTTTAACTGCTGAGCCATCTCTCCAGCACCAGAGCATCTTATTTATTGAACTGGGAACTCACTGATTGGGCTAGACTGGTTGGCCAGAAAGCACCAGGGACTCTTCTGTGTCTGCCCCTTCCCCACAGCTGGGGTTATAGATGTACACTGAAAGTCCTGCTTTTATATGAGTGCTGGGCATCCAAATTCAGATCCTCATGCTTGTGCAGCAAGCACTTTACCTATGGAGCTGTCTCCCCAGCCCATCCATATTCTTTTTTCTTTCTTCATGCGTTTGTCCCCTACCTGTAGACAGCCTAGGTGGTATAATAGAGGGCCATATGTTACTACCTGAGGTCCAGACTAGAGAGGTGAGACATAGTTGCTCATGATACCTGTAACATCTTATACATATGCTCTTCCTTCCTGCAGCCCTGCTTAGAGTACTTGATAAGTGCTTCATGAATCTCAAATTGGGTAGCTGAGAGAGTCTGGTGGGCATTATGTTACAAAGAGCTATCCTCTAACTGAAACAGGTGTGGTGACAGATCATACAGAGTTGCTGAGACAGGGAAATGGCAGGGCGGGGCAGGCATCTGTCCTGGCTTGAGTTATGTCTTGCATTGTCTCCCTTTGTGCATTTGTTTGAAAAGGTCCACCTCTCCACTACCTCATGTCCATCACTCCCCTTAAATGTTCAATTCAAAGCTCAAAACTTGGGTGTTCTTGGAAACCTTCTCCTACTAGCCCAACCTGATAGATCACTTATCTGCTTTGCACCTCCTGAACCTCTGTGAACTTGGTATATATTCTTGGATTTTGTGCTTATAGTTACATGGCCTTTCATTTCGTGGGAGTATTGTCTCACCCACTAGACTTCAAACTCTTCCATCAATCAACAGATTATTTGTTAAATCTTCACAAGATGAAAGTATATCTTGAACCTTTGGAGAGATAAAAATGATCATATACCATAGGACCATACGTTTGAGGAGAATGAGCAAAAGGATTGGTGGAATGATAAAAAATCACCATGACTTGAAAGCTACAAAAGTCAGCATACCTTACCTCATTGCTGTGGAAATGTTAGAATACATGTTATACAAGCTGGAAATGGTGGTGCATACTTGTAATCTCAGTGTTTAGGAGGCAGAGGCTGGATCACTCAAATGCAAGAGTAACCGGGTCTACACAGCCAGTTCCAGATCAGCCAGGGTTACATAGAGAAAACCTGACTCAAAAAAATAGAACAAGAACAAGAAACAAACAAACATACACAAGCAAAATTAGTCAAGAAACAGAGTCAGCAAAGTGGCCGGGGAAAATAGAAGAGATGTTGGTGAGAAAAGAGGACTAAAAGGAGGCTGTCATAGTGATGATCAGATATGCAGGACATGAGAGTCAAAGGCTTTTGTCTCACAGTTCATGCTCTCAAGTGGCTCCTGATTCACCACTTGTTTTTTTTTCTCTCTCCTGAAGGTCATAGGGGTTTGGCTCTCTTGACTCTTTCACTGGCTGCCACCACCCACTCTTCTACCTGGGAGCCACCCCCCAAGCTTGCTGCCAAACCGGCTCTATTAATTTGAATGAAGATAGACATTTCCCCACTTCTTTGTTTCCCTGCCCAGCTCTGAAAAAATATACAACCCCCACCTAGAGTTTTTATAGGATTTTTGCTAGTAACCACAGGGAAAGATGCATCGTTGTCGTAGCTCCATTAAGAACTAGTTGAATAATGATACAAACTACACTAGTATTAATAAGTAACATGTACCTGGGTTTTGTTAAGTATTAGGCATTTGCTAAACATGTTACACAAATTATCTCTCTATCTTTATTTAATATACTCAACTATATAAGCTAAATGCTATTACTATTTCCTTTCTTCCTTTTCTCTTTTTTCTTTCCCTTTTTGATTTTATTTTGGTGTTTTTGAGAAAGGGTCGCCCCGTAGCCCCAGCTAGCCTGGACCTTACTATGTAGACCAGGCTGGCCCTGAATTTACAGAGCTCTGCCTGTAAATCCCCAAGTGCTGGGATTAGAGGCATGCGCCACCACACCTGGCCCTTCTTGATTTTTTGAGACAGTCTCATTTAGCTCAGGCTGGCCTGCACTCACTAGGTAGCCAAGGATGACTGTGAACTCCTGATCCTCCTGCCTCAACCTCCCAAGTGCTGTGATTACAGGCATGTGCCACAACACTGGACATTTTTTTCTTTCTTTTTTAAACCTAAGATAGTTGTCTACACATATGCAAAAGAAACAAAAATAAGAAAAAGAAAGACTAAAGGTTGTAGCTTAGTTGTAGAGTGCATGCTTAGCATGTGTGAGGCCATGAGTTCTGTGCGCAGCGCAGCAAAAAAGGTCAGGAAGAGTTTACAGTACATGGAAACATGCTTATATTTTAAAGTTACATGAAAAGAGTCATATATAATAGTTTATATATGTTTATAATTTCATAATTTAAGATATGT
This sequence comes from Nannospalax galili, assembly GCF_000622305.1. Lineage (NCBI taxonomy): Eukaryota > Metazoa > Chordata > Mammalia > Rodentia > Spalacidae > Nannospalax > Nannospalax galili. Next base: position 1,978,058 of record NW_008357686.1, read on the forward strand.
TGGAAAATTATAGGAAAAAATGCCATGAAGTCTTTCCAGTGGGCTGTCTTTCCTCCTTTTAAAAAATATTTTATTTATTTTTAATTAGTTGCCATGTGCGTGCAGGAGCAGTCAGTGCTCTATGATCACTGAGCCATCTCCCCAGCCCCTGTCTTTCCTCCTTTTACTTCTTCCCATTTTTGGAATTTAGATACCTTTCTTTTTTGAGACAGGGTCTCCCTGTAGCCACAGCTGCCCTAGAACTCATTATGTAGACCAGGCTGGCCTTGAACTCACAGAGATCTTCCTGCCTCTGTCTCCCAAGTGCTGGGACTAAAGGCGTGCACCACCACACCCAGCCCTAGATACTGTTTTCAAAAAAATATTTTATTATTATTTTTTTATGTGTATGAGTGCATGCGTGTGTACAAGTGCACCCGTGTTGTGCAATGCCCATGGAGGTCAGAAGGAGGTGTCAGATTCCCCTGGAACTGGAGTTATGGATTGTTGTTAGCTACCATGTGGGTGTTGGGAATTGAATCTGGGGCCTCTGCAAGAGGGGTCAGTGGTCTTAACTGTTGAGCCATCTCTCCAGCCCTGGATTTAGATACCTTTTTAAACTTTTTAATTTATTTTGTGTGCGTGTGTATGCCTGTGTATGCCACAGTGCAACTGTGAAGGTCAGAAGATTATGTCTGTCCTTCTACCATGTGGGTCCTGGGACTTGAACTCAGATCGTCAGACTTGGCAGCAAACACCTTTACCTGCTGACTCATCTTTCCAGCCCTAGTTAATTAATTAATTATTGCTATGGCATCCTGGCTGGTCTTGTACTCATCATGTATCCCATGCTGGCCTAGGATGTGTGGCACTCCTCCTGCCTCAGCCTTCAGAGTGAGGCAGGTATCACAGGCATGCTTTGATATGCCTTGCTCTTTTGCTTTCTTATAGTTTTCCAATTTACTGTGATTGTATGAACTTCAAATTTTCTTTTTTATATTTATTTCTTTATGTGTGTGCACACATGCCCCGCAGCATGTGAGGACAACTTGTGGGAGCTGGTTCTCTCTTTCCACTATGTAGCTCCTGGAGATTGAACTCAGGTCATCAGGCTTGATGGCAAGCACCTTTGTCATTGAGTCATCTTGTCAGCCCTTGTGTATAACTTTTTTTTTTTTTTGAGACAGGGTCTCCGGTAGCCCCAGATGACTTGGAGCTTGCTATGTAGACCAGGTTGGTCTTGAACTCACAGAGATCTGCTTGCTTCTATCTCCCTAGTCCTGGGATTAAAGGTGTGTGCTAGCACACCTGGCCTCTGTATGTAACTTTTGAACTGGGGGAACTGCTTTATATTTTGCCTCTTTCTACAAGGGATTTGGAGCACCATGCTAAAAGAAGAGCACAAATGTCGTAAGATTATAAAAATAGAAAATCAGAGACATGGAAAGGAAGAGGAACCCAATTACAACTACTGAACATTAAATTCACCTTTTTGGGTGGTGAAAGGAAGTGGGGGTATGCATCAAGTTACACAAGTCTTGTTATCAGGAAGAAAGCAGCAGAACATTCCGTAAGAGAGAAAGAGATTTTCCTGTCACTAAACTCTTTTCTCCCCCAATTGAAAAGACAGGACTAGAGCAAACAAAATTGTTTTTACAAAACAAAAATACTTATAGTCCCATTGCCGTCATAGAATTCTCATCTTTGCCTGTCGTCTTCCAGTCCTTGTCCATAGGCACATATAATTTTGCATGGCTGCAATTAAAGTCTATGTACCATTTTGCACTCCTGTTTTTCTATGAACATATCATAAACACGTTTTCATATTTAGTCTTCCATAATTATAATTTTTAACAGCTACATAATGGTCCATTGCTGGTACTAAATTCCATAAGAAATATCTGATGTGGGATTAACATAGGGTACAATGTCCTCAGTAACAGTTTTCAAAGCCTACACAGAAGAGATTTCCATATTACTTTCTCGTAACTACCTTGGCTGAAAGCCAAGGGCATAACATTAAAACACTTCTGCAGGGACTGAGCTCAGATGGTTCAGACAAGTAGCCTTCTGGTGTGCTAACTTGATCTGAGGACACAAATTAAAATGCCACCTAAAGGAGTGGATGGACAAAATGTCCCTTACAATATATTCCATAAATATCTCTTCTCACAGCCAGCCTTTTGACAGGCCCTCGGAGGCCAACCCCATTTATTCTCTGATAGAGGCCAGAAGTAGTGGTATGCTCTGTTGTTGACTGAGTCGGGATCCATATGTTTTGAAAGTCAGATGAACAGGTGGTTGGGTGACAGGGTTACCACTCTGGCATGAAAGTTGAGAAGCCCGATTAGTGTTGTTGCCTGTATGGAAGTTTCCTTCATGTCCCTATGGAGGTAGGGTACAGGTGACGCCAGATTTGTTTTTTAGGAAGTAGCTTTTGGATCTGAGTTCTCTAACACAGAGGAGTTTTTTTTTTAATCTGAACACTTTTCAAAGCCCATAAACAGTCATGTGTTCTCTCTATAAAAGGGAAGTCTTAAAATGTTCCAACGGAACCTCTGGTTTTAGGAACTGTAGTGTCCCACTGTGTCAGTATGAATTAGCTACTGAGTGAGGTTTTATATTGACCAGTTGAATTTTGGAGGTTGTCACTAAGGGCAGTACAAAATTTTTACATGAATGATGCCAAGCTGTTATTTCTATCACTATTTCTGTGTGCCAGTACCAACTGACTCTTAACTTCACCTAGGGCCAGTGAGATGGCTAAGTTTTTAAAGTGCTTGCTGTACAAGCCTGACAACCTGAGTCTAACCTCTGGAACCTGAATAAAGGAAGGGGAGAGGGAAGGGATTCATCCCTTTTTTCTTTTGGTTTTTTTGAGACAGGGTCTCCCTGTAGCCCCAGATGGCCTTGATATCACAGAGATCTGCCTGCTTCTGCTGGGATTAAAGGCAGGTGCCATCATGCCTGATTTAGCCTTTTTTTTTAGATTTATTTTTATTATTTTTAAGTATGTGTATGTCTGCCTGTGGGTATGTACATGTGTGTTCAGGTGTCTGAGGGGACCAGAGGAGGCATTAGATTCCCTGGAGCTAGAATTACAGGCATTGTGAGCTACCCAGCCTGGGTGCTGGAAACCAAACTGGGGTCTTCTGCAAGAGCAGATCCTGATCACCTCTCAAAGGTCTCACCTTTTTTTTTGTCTTTTTGAAGCAGGGTCTCCCTGTAGCCCCAGCTATCCTGGAACTCACTATGTAGACCAGGCTGGCCTTGAACTCACAGAGATCCACCTGCCTCTGCCTCCCAAGTGCTGGGACTAAAGGTGTGCACCACCACGCCCTGCATGTCTCACCTTTTAAAACTATTGAATTGGGGATTAAATTTATAGTACATGAACTTAGTGAACATGTTTAAACCATAACCACTGCTTTGTGTTTTTTTCATAAGTGACCATATTTAGAAATCTTTTTTTTGTCTTTTGAAACAGGGTCTCTTTGTAGCCCCAGCTGGCCTAGAACTCACTATGTAGACCAGGCTGGCCTTGAACTCACAAAGATCTGCCTGCCTCTGCCTCCCAAGTGCTGGGACTACAGGCATGTGCCACCACGCCCGGCTTAGAAACCTTTTTTTATATTTAAAAACTCTTTTTTATTTTGGCCTTTTTGAAACAGGGTCTCACTCTAGCCCCAGCTGGCCTGGAACTCACTATGTAGACCAGGCTGGCCTTGAACTCACAGAGATCCACCTGCCTCTGCCTCCCAAGTGCTGGGACTACAGGCGTGTGCCACTACACCGGACTTAAAATCTCTTAAACATTTATTTTTTATTTTATGTGTATGAGTATTTTGCCTGTGTGCATGTAAGTGCACTGTGTGTGATGCCCATGGGGGCCAGGAGAGGGTGTCAGATACCCTGGAACAGGAGTTAAGGACTTTTGTTAGCTGCCATGTGGCTGCTGGGAATCGAACCTGAGTTCTCTGCAAAATCAGCCAGTGCTCTTAACTGCTGAACCATCTCTCCAGTCCCTTAGCAACTCTTCTCACACAAATATGTTGTTGAAATCTGTCCTTATTGACCTATCTAGCTTGTTCCCTTTAACTTCTATATTATATTTCATATAGCTAATATGCCACATTTTATTTAACCATTCCCTAATGAATTCTTTTTTTTTTTTTTTTTGGTCTTTTTGGAAGAGGGTCTCCCTACAGCCCCAGCTGACCTGGAACTCACTATGTAGACAAGGCTGGCCTTGAACTCACAGAGAATCACCTTCTGCCTCCCAAGTGCTGGGACTAAAGGCATGCACCACCACGCTCAGCCTCCATTCCCTAATGAATTCTTATTTTTTACATTAAGGAAAGGGGGCTAATCTCTTACATTGCTTTACTTTCCCCCATGCCATTCTGTGTACACCAGTGCAAAGGGACAACCTAAGTAAGAAAAAATAAATCACTCTACATGCAAATGTAGAGATGCCGGGTTCTGAGATCACCATTCTGAAAGTCTAGGTTCACAACGGTTTTCAATGGAACTTTCTATAATGATGTTTTCTATCTGTTCTATATCTGTGCTGCTCAGAAAGATAGCCAAGTGACCACATATGACAACTGAACATTTAAAACATGGCCAAAGCAATGAGAACCTGGAACTTTCTTTTTTGTTTGAGACAGGATCTCATGTAGTCCAGGCTGGCCTCTAACACACTATGTATCTGGGATGACCTTATATTCCTAATCCTCCTGCCTCTACCTCCTTGTTGCCAAGATTACAGCCTTTTATGAATACACCTGGCTGCCTGGAAGTTTCTGAATCTAAATCTGGTTACTTGTAGCTAGTGAGTATCCAACTAGGTAGTGAAGAGAACATTCTTTTATAAATTGCATCATCAAAACTCTAAGACAATTGCACTACCCTCTAAAGGTTAATGTCTTTGTTCTCTTACATGCTGGTCTCTTAGGGTTGTCTCCATTTTCCTGACTTCAATGCATTAAAAGATGAATTATCGGGGCTGGAGAGAGGACTTGGCACTTAAGAACACTTGCTGCTTGCAGAGGACCCAGGTCCAGTTCCCAGCACTACATGGCAGCTCACAACCACCTGTAACCCCAGATCCAGAGGATCTAAAACCCTCTGTGCTGGATAGCTTTAGTGTCAACTTGACACACTTGGGTTGAGGGAGCCTCAACTTGGGAATTGCCTCCATTGGACTAGACTATGGCCATGTCTATGGGGCACTTTCTTGATTGTTGAGTGATGTGGGAGGGCCCAGCCCACTGTTTGTGGTGCGACCCATGGGCAGGTGGGCCTGTGTTGGATAAGAGAGCAAGCTGAGCAGGGGCCAGGGGAGCAAGTCAGTAAGCAGGAGTCCTCCATGGCCTGTGCTCCAGCTCCTGCCTCCAAGTTCCTGCCCTGAGTTCCTACCTTGGGCTCCCTGATGAACTGTAACCTGGGAGATGTAAGCCGAATAAACCCTTTCCTCCCCAAGTTGGTATTGGTCAGAGTGTTTTGTCACAGCAATGGAGAGACAAACTAGGACACCCTCTTCTGATCTCCATGGGCTCCTGCACACACATGGTACAAACACATAAAATAAATAATTCTTTTTTTTTTTTTTAAAAAAGATGCATTATCATACCGAAAATACGATGGAAAATCTCTCTTTCTGGGAAATAACCATACTCAAATCAAACTACGTAGAAATTCATCCCAATACCTTAACTTGACATTTAATAAACCACCCCCAGTCATTCCATTAGCTCACTAAAAGCTTTGAGGATGACAGAGTATGTCCCAAAGTCAACAAAAAAGTATAAACATCTTACAGAAATGGTCTTGGCTAAGAGTCAGCATTGTTCAGCTAGTTTGGTTGTGTGTCATAAATGGGGTTTAGACCCAGAAAGAACTAATATGCTTTCTTGTTTTCTGTATATGCCTCTGGGGCTCCATGAATCCCCATCCAGATCTCCTTTATCACCAGAAATTTCCTGGCTGTCCCATATAGCCTGTGAAATCTATAGCTCACATAGACAGGCATGTGGTTACGCAATTTGCTGCCAAAGTAGGCTCCAGAATGTCCAGATCTAGTGTCCAGTTGATCTTTCTTGGCTGTATCAGACAGATATAACAGCTTATATGGACTGAGGAAATACATAGCCTGCCCTTGGGAGGAATAGGAAGAGGCTCAAAGGCACAGATACATACAGTCTTAACAAAGACAACAATAAAATAACATGAAGCTATGCTATGTCTGTTATAAAAAATCCATTACTAGCTCCTCTTTTTCATGTGAGTCTTGATCTACGAAAGTGTACCTATCCTCTTGTCTGTCTGTTCCCCTCCCATTTCCTGTTCTTTAATGTTTACTTTTTTCTGATCTCTGCTTAGTCCTTTTTTTCCCTCTGTTTCTGGCAGTTTTTACTGCTGATCTCCTTTCTTCTTTTCCTGGGGCCAGTCTTACAGCATCCTTCAAGAAGATCATGTAGTCAGTTAATCTGTAAGTGGTATCAGACCATTAAGATATAAGTTAAAGAGAAAGACTTAAGCGCAGTCCTGTTTTGTTTGTTATTGTGGTTTGATGAGCCAGGGACCTTCCATCTACCCTAAGACTTTTTTGTTTTAAACTTTTAAAAATAAAGTCCTTCCCCTTAAATACATCTTTACTAAAGAAAAACTATGATGAACATAAAAAATTTCTCATGGGGATTGGAGAGATGGCTCAGTGGTTAAGAGCACTGGCTGTTCTTACAGAGGACCTGGGCTTGGTTCCTAGCACCCATATGGCAGATAACTGTCTGAAACTCCAGTTCTAGGGGAATCCGATGCCCTCTTCTGACCTCTGCAGGTATTACACAAAATGGATGTACTTACATATGTGCAGACAATATACTTATACACATAAAATAAAAAATAATAAAAATATTTAAAAAATTCTCATACTCTTTCTACCCAATGAAAACCACAGTATTTAAAGGGCTGGAGAGATGGCTCAGCGGTTAAGAGCACTGACTGCTCTTGCAGAGGACCCAGGTTCAATTCCCAGCACCCACATGGTAGCTAAGAACCATCCATAACTCCAGTTCCAGGGGATTCTGATGCCTTCTTCTGACCTCTGCGGGCATTGCACAACGCGGGTGCACTTACATACATGCAGGCAATACACTCAATACACATAAAATAAAAATAAGGGGCTGGAGAGATGGCTCAGTGGTTAAGAGAAAAAAAAATCCCAGCAACCACATGACAGCTAACAACTGTCTGTAACTCCAGTTCCAGGGGAATCCCACAGCACTCTTCTGTCTTCCATGCGGCATTTCAGGACACGGGTGCACTTACCTACATGCAGGCAATATATGCATACATATAAAATAAAAATTAAAAATAAAATATTTTTAAAAATATTTATTTTTAGGATGGGGTGGGGTGATGCATGCCTTTAGCACTTGGGAGGCAGAGTCAGGTTGATCTCTGTGAGTTTTGAGGCCAACCTGGTTTACATAGTGAGTGCCAGAGCTACATAGTGAGACCCTGTCTCAATTCCCCCCCATTTTATTTTTATTTTTAATTTTGTGTGAATGTCTTTGTGTGTTTGTGTCTGGATATGTGCACATGGGTATAGGTGACCAAGAAGGCCAGAGATATTCGATCCCCCTCAAGCTGGAGTTATAGGGTGTTGTGAGCTGTCTGACATGGGTTCTGGGAATTGACCTCAGGTCCTCTGCAAAAGCAGTATACACTTGTAACTGCTGAACAGTCTCTCCAGCCCCCATAGTCAAGTTTTTGGTATTTCTTTCCAGGATTAGTTTTTCTTTTCTTTTCTTTTTTAATAAAAGGAAGAGTTTATTTAGCTTACGATTCCAAAGGGGCAAGAGTCCATCACGTTGAAGAGGCATGGTGGAAGAAGTAGCTGGAGTAGAAGCAGAAGCTAAGCTCTCACATCTTCAAGCAGGTACAGCAAGCAGAGCCCAGGATTAGTTTTTCATTCTGTATGGATTTTGAATAAATGTAATCACATTATGCATATAATTTTGTATTCTTGTTTTTTCCACTACATCTACCTTCTGCCTTTGCTCCAGATTTCCTTATCATGCTGAAATTACTTTTCAGTGAGTGCCATTGAATTATATATTCCATATCAGTAAACACTGTCTCTCTGTCTCTTTCCTTCTCTCCCTCCTTCTCTCCCTCCTTCTCTCCCTCCCTCCCTCCCTTCCTTCCTTCCTTCCTTCCTTCCTTCCTTCCTTCCTTCCTTCCATCTTTTCTTCCTTTTTTCCTTTTTTCTCCTTCACTCTCTTTCCCTACTCCCCTCC
>NW_008357686.1:1986364-1994126 GCF_000622305.1 Nannospalax galili
TTTTTGGGATTGTTTCACTCTTCCTAGATCTCACTATGTAGCCTAGGCTGTCTTGGAGGTAGAGTACTTGCTTAGCATGTGTAAGGCCCTGGATTCAACTCCCCAACATTACAAAAAATGAAATATGTATGTCAGCAGTACCAGAAGGAGAGTGAATAGTCCAAAACATTACTTAAAGAAATAATAGTTGAATACTTCTCTAACTTGGAAAAAGGCATACATATCCAAATTCAAGCTCTACAAAGCTCAAGCAGAATAAATATGAAGAAAACTATAGCTACTTGTCTATCTACATTATAGTCAAACTGCTAAGAACCAAAGATAAAGAGAAAATCTGGAAAGCATTCAGACAAGAGCAACACTGTATTCAAATCACCATCAACTTCTCTTCCCTAACTGTGGAGGAGAGTTCACACAGTTCTGACAATCTATCAGACTCAGACCACCTTGCACTACAGGCTGGAGGCCAAATGCTGGGTCAGTGATGGGAGGGACCACAACCTAACAGGACTGCTCACTTATGTATACCATCTTGTCCTCACTTGAAACCTAAATCCCGTACCAGGATCCCAGAAGGTGGACTTGGGGTGGGGGGTCACTGCACCATTTTATTTGTTCCTCTCACAGAGTGACCAAATTGAATAAATTTCTCTCCTCTGCTTTTCACTATTTTCTCTCTTTTTTAAATAGATTTATTCATTTATATTTCACATGTGTGCTTTGTCTGCATGTTTGTAAGTACACTATGTGCATGCAGTGCCCTTGGAGGTCAGAAAAGTGTGTTGGATCCCTTGGAATTGGAGTTATGGATGGTAGTCAGCCACCTTGTGGGTGCTGGGAACAGAACCCGGGTGCTCTGGAAGAGCAGGAAGCACTCGTAATTACTGAGCTATCTCTCCAGTCCCCTCACTATTCTCTCTTTAATTGGCATGCTGGGGACTGGTGGTTGGGGCTTCCAGAGTCCAGGCTTTGTTCCTAAAAACCCTGTTGACACTATCACTTCCTCTTTGTGGCAGGGCTTGCAATTCACCAATCTGTTCATTCATTAATTCAACACTTATGCAGTGAGCCCAGAACTGTGATAGGAGTTAGGGTTAACAAGAATAAGAAAAACAAGACATATTTTAGACCCTTGATGTTATTCTACAGATCTCAGAAGCTTTGTTTGTTTTTCTTCAATCCTGTCTTTCTCAGATCTAATACTTTTTTATTTTCTTTTGTTTGGCCTCAGTTTCTCTCTGTAGCCTGGGATGGCCTTGTACTCTTGATTCTCCTGTATCTGCATCCTCCCCAGGCTGGCATGCATCACTATTCTAGGCTCTGATTTGATACTTTTTATTTAGCTTCAAGTTTTTTGACTCCATTGTTATTTTGTTATGTTATTGAGTCCATCCAGTTAATTTCTCACTTTATAAATTGCATTTTTCAGTTCTAGAATTTCCCTTTATTTCATTTTCCTATTTTTTATTTCTCCATGGAAGTTTATTTTTTGAAAAATTTACTACCAGTGTATTTTTTTTCTCTCTCTCTAAGGTTGGCCTCTATTAGTTGTGTTTTCCTTTGAGAACTGGTCACATTTTCTTGATTCTTCATATGCTGAACAATTTTAGAAGTCTTCCTGGATGTTTTGAATGCTACGTGTCAGAGAGCCCCAGGATTCTGTTCTATTCTCTGAAGAGTTTGAATATCTTATTTCAGCAGCCACTCAACTTGGTGGGACTCCAACTGTACTCTGCCTTGTTGGTGCTGGGTAGATCACAGAGCACAGTTCTTTCAGTCTCAGATGGAAACTGCTTAGTTTGTGCTATGCATTTCATGGTTCATCTTGAGAAAAATGTACACAGATCATTTAGACTTCCTTTTCTCAGAACCTCTCCTTTGTGAGATAACTCCTCACTTTCCGAGAAGCGTTTGCTTATCCCAGGCTCTGTTTTCTAGTTCTTCAGGCTGGAAGGATTTCCTTAAAGAGTTTAGTGGTCTGGCCTGTGATTGCAGCCTGCCTTCAGGCTAAAGACAGAAAAACTCACCTGGTGCAGATCACTTTCAAGTTGCAGGTGTCCTCCGGAAGGAAATCTGCCTGTTTTTCTTCATTCTCTAGAACTTTCAGGTAAGGTCACTCTCAATCTCTCTGTCTCTGTCTCTGTCTCTGTCTCTGTATCTGTATTCAGACTTTATAGGTGTTACCTATTCAGAGTTTTTGCCATTGTACTGAGACTAGAAACCGTGAGAGATTATAACTTACTCTATATTTCCAGGAAGAAATCATAGCCATAGCCCTCAACTGCTCTCTTTTTCATCTTCACAATTCTCTGTGGCATAACCTCTGCTATTCTCTTGTTTTAGAGAAAAATGACTAACTTGCCTACTTTCCCCCTTTTTCCATTGCAATTTTCCTGACAGGAGAGAAAAAACCATGTCCTTTGGCTTTAGGCTATTGAAACAATGGGTGTTAAAGAATTAAAATTTCTCCAGAATCCTATGCTGAGGAGGAAAAGCTGAAGCCTTGGTATCGACCAGAGGAGGAACTTGCCTCCCAGGAAGAGATTTCACACCATTCTCACAACTTGTCAAACCACCTTACAGTACAGTCTGGAGCCCAGACAATGATGGATCAGTGATGGGAGAGACCACATTTTGACAGGACTGCTCACTTATGCATACCTATTGTCCTCAGTTGAAACCTATATCTCATACCAGGACTCCAGAAGGTGGACTTGGGTGTCACTGCACCACTTTATTTATCCCCCTCACGATGTGGCCACATTGGATAAATCTTTCTCTGCTTTTCACTATTGACTTCTGTCTTTAATTGGCATACTGGGGACTGGTGGCTGAGCCTAGCTTGTTGGGGCTTCCAGAGTCCAGGCTTTGTTCCTAAAAACCCTGTTGACACCACCACTTCCTCTTTGTGGCAGGACTTGCAATTCACTCTCTGTTCATTCATTTATTCAACACGGTATGTACTGAGCCCGGAACTGTGGTAGTACCTAGGGCTAACAAGAACAAGAAAAATCAGTTCTTCACTGAGGAAGCTGCCTTCTAGGTCATCAGAGGTCTGGAATTTGTAGCTCAGTTGTAGATTGCTTGTCTAGTATGCAGGAGATTCTGGGTTCAATTCCCTTACTTTCCACCAAAGAGTGCTGGATGTCTGGCTTCTTAGGCACCAGATAGACAACTTTTCCTCAGTCTTATCTTCCATCAACTCTGGTGATCAGCCTTTCCAAAGTCTCTCTTTTGTCTTCCCGTGCTTTTCCCGTCTCACCATTTTTATTTTTTTTCTCTTGATTTCCCAAGTGGAGGAATTCTCAGAGACTTTGTCTTTGGCTCTGTTCTTCTCTTGTCCTTGGCAGACTTTTTTGCCTTGAAAATGCTAAGCAAGTGCTCTGCCACTAAGCTACATCCCCAGCCATCCATACCATGTTAGACTTAATCTTAGTGTTTCAACTGCCACATCTATGCCCAAGATTGCCTCAGGCTGAAACTTGAATTTCAGCTGTTTGTCTCTGCACGGTTCTCTAACAATTATATTAAGCTATGTGTAGTCAAAAATCCAGTTTATTTTCCCTCTGAACCTATTATTTCTCCTGTATAATTTTTTAAAGGGAATCTGAAGCCCTCTTCTGACCTCCGCGGCATTACATGACACGGGTGCACTCACATATATGCAGGCAATATACTCATACACATAAAAAATAATAAAAATGTTTAAAAAGATTTATTTTTATTTTATGTGTTTGTGTGAGAACCTGAGTATATGTATGTACACTGTGTGTGTGTGTGTGTGTGTGTGTGTGTGCCTGGTGCCTGTGGAGGCCAGAAGAAAGCATCAGATTCCCTGGAACTGGAGTCTCAGGTGATTGCGAGTCACTGTGGGTGCTAGAAACCTGGGTCCTCTGCAGGAGCAAGCAAGTGCTTTCAACTGCTGAGCTTATTTCACTTAATTCCTGACAGTGGTAGCAGAGTTAAAAATAAGAGCTGCATGGGGACTGTTGAACTGAGTAGGATGGCTCACTATGGGGAAGGCTCTAGAGTGTCCCTTCCTATATTGTGATTCTATCCCATTTCTAGCACACTGCCATTTATTTCTTTGGAGGAGTTTATAATGGAACCGAAGGAGACAAAACAATTGTGTTGCAACTGGTCCTGACTTCCAATGACGCAGGAATCCAGATTAAGAAAAGGGTGTGCATTGGAGTAGTAAGAGAAGACTTCATGGGGCTGGAAAGATGACTCTGCAGTTAAAAGCACTTGCTGCTCTTTCAGAGGACCTAAGTTTGGTTCTCAGCACCTACATCAGGTAGTTCGCAACCACCTGTAACTTCAGCTCTAGGGTAATCTGACACCCTCTTCTACTCCCCACCCCAGGGCACCTACACTCACATGGCATACACATCCACCCACACCTACTCCCACCCCCCCACCCCACCCCCCATGAATAAAATTAAAAATAAAAATTTTTTAATCATTTTAAGGGACTAGAGAGACGGCTCAGCAGTTAAGAGCACTGGTTGCTCTTGCAGAGGACCAGGGTTCAATTCCCAGCACCTATGTGGCAGCTAACAACTGTCCTAACTCCAGTTCCAGGGGATCTGACACTCTCTTCTGACCTCCGCAGGCATTGCACGACATGGGTGCACTTACATACATGCAAGCAATACACTCATACACATAAAATAAAAATGAATAGGAGCTGGAGAGATGGCTCAGCATTTAAAAACACTGACTATTCTTGCAGAAGATCCGGGTTCGAATCCCAGCACCCACATGGCAGCTAACAACTGCCTGTAACTCCAGTTCCAGGGGATCCAACAGTCTCTTCTGTCCTCCGCAGGCATTGCATGACACAGGTGCACTTACCTACATGCAGGCAATACACCCAAACACATAAAATAAAAATATAAATAAAATATTTAAAATAATAAATAAACTATTTAAAGAACTCTTTTTTAAAAAAATGTCATGAAGAAGAGAATCAAGCTAAAGTCCTTTAAGTTAGAAGCTGCCTTGGCTTTCATTTCTGTCCCTACAGCCTTATTCTCCATACACTGTAGAAACCTCATAAAGCCTTTTAGAGTGATTTTGCAATATTATTGTTTATTGAGTACACATTGAGTTCATAGTTCTTCACTAAATGATGTGGGGGTAAACCAAGATTAGATGCAGTCTCTGACCTTTTTCAACCAATCAGTCAACTGACAAATATTGACCGAGTGCCTATTATTTGCTATACACCATGCTAGAAATTATGGAGGATACAAGATGTAAGAGGAATATAAAACATAGTCCCTTTTCCTTAGGGAGTTTGCAACAAATATGGTTGGTAAGATGAGACTTATAAAGCCAACTAAGAATGCGAATCAAAGGCAAATAATGTAGCAGACAATACATATAAAAATTTAAAGTACAGATTACTATAGACTGGATGGATATGGAAGCGTTATGGAAGACTGGAAATTGCACGGGGCTTTGAAGGATGGGCAGAAGTTAAATAAGCTTGAAATTCCCATAGTTAATAAGACAGAATTCAACAGAGGATTTAGGCTGAAGACCAAAGAGAACAATTGTCGAGGCAGGAAGAGGCCGTTTACATTTGATCTTAGCCAAAAGGCCTAGAAGCCATAGGAGGAGGCAATTTGTATGAGAATCTTACTGGGTAGTTGTTAGTGTCATTCTACCCTTTCCCATTGCAAGTTCATCTGTTTTGGTCTTCTTTTCCTTTTGCAATCTTTTTTTTTCCCTTTCCCCCTTTGGGTGACATACAGATATAATCTTTATTTTCAGAGAGGCATGTTAAAAGCCTGTTCTCAGGTTCAGATCTCAGATCATTTCACTTATTAGCTGGGTGATTTAGAGCAAGTCACTTTATGTGTCTGTTACCAGACACATAAAGACACCTCTGTGGAAGATGGAAGCCAAACTCTTGTCAGCTGATGACTTAGGTCTTTAGTAACCCGCATAAACATCCACATGCTTAGGTCACTTGACTCTTTCTCAGATTGTCCTCACCCTTAGGTGATCCATAGATGTCTAGTAAAGTAAATACAATAGGCAATTTAAATAGACAAGTTGAACATTTAAAGAGCACTTTGTCAACATAGAGAGGAAGCTGAAAACTTTCAGGAGGGATTTAGTTGAAATAGAGAGGTGCCAGGAGAAATTAGGTTTAAATGAGGTTCAAGAAAGGGAGAAGTCACTACGAGTAAGATAGATGGGAGTGGCTGGGAAGAGCAGGTGTGTGGGGGGGTTTCATAGAAAGGTTGCTAAATCCCAAATCCAGATCTACTAGACTACAGATCATGCTAGACTACAGATCATGTGCATGTGAGCACATTTTGTTTTCATCCTTGCATTACTTCTTTTTTTTTTTTTGGTCTTTTTGAGACAGGGTCTTCCTGTAGCCTCAGCTGGCCTGGAACTCACTTGGTAGACCAGGCTGGCCTTGAACTCACAGAGATCTGCCTGCCTCTGCCTCCCGAGTGCTGGGACTAAAGGCGTGCACCACCACACCCGGTTGCATTACTTCTTTTTATACTCAGACCCAGTACCCTCTCCTTGTAAGCTCCAACACCCTGCTCCTGAGAACATAAACACCCCAGATTCTAAGACTTCTGATTTTCCATGTCCTTTGGACAATCTGCACAGAGAATAGGAAGAAATTCTTGTTGGTACATTTCATAACACTGAGTGCAAGATTATAAAATCTTTTTGAAGAAGAAAAATCTAAGGGCAAGAGGATGGATAGGTGTCTGTTTAAGATATAATGTTGCCTGTAGGCAGGATGATACACAAATGAAACTCCTTCTGATATAAAGATGTTAAATCTTGATTTCTCATTTTTCCTAATTCTTGACTTCTTTTGGCAGAGAATGAATGTGGTCAAGGAAATGCAATAGAGAGGAAAACAGACATCAAAGTTCTGATGTCATCTGTTTGCTAAGGGATTTGACTGGATATTCTGTGTGTTTGTGTGTGTGTGTGTGTGTGTGTGTGTGTGTGTGATAACTGAGGTCAAAAGGATAATTATGCTTTTCCGAACATCACTTGATAACTCAGCTGTATCTCCGAAGAAAAACAAAAAAGGTATATGTGCGTGTGTGTCTTTGTGTCTTTATGTATGTATGGGACCCAGCTGTTACCAGCTGTTATCACTTTATTTATTATTGCAAAGGGTTTAGTTAGATTACTACCTTTTACTCTCCTCTTTCTATTCCCATGAAACCTTTCTCTTAAAAAAAGACCATGCTAGCCAGATATGATGGTGCATACACATAATTGCAGTACTTGGAAGGCTGAAGCAAGAGGATCACAAAGTTGAGGCTGGCCTGAGCAACCTAGAGAGACTACCTTCTTAAAACAACAACACCAACAAAACCCCCAGCCAAACAAAACAAAAGAAAGAATAAGAAACAAGAGCATGCAAGTTCCTCCTCTGACTGGCAGCAGGGCTTGAGCCTTTGCCTTCCCCCAGTGTGGGGTTCCTGGAAAAATTTTAATTCTTTGGGATCTATTATTTCAACAGTCTGACAGCACAAGCATCTCTCCTTAGAATATCTTCTGTCCTGTGAGGGCAGTAACAATTCCTCTCTCTTTGTTTTTAGATCTGAGTCTTCAGGGAATTAGGTTGATATACTAGACTTGTTGTTAAAATTCAGATTTACCAGAAGGGCAGATGGGGGGAATAGATGGGGGTCCTGACAACACAGTGGACAGTGGCAGGGATGACAGAGTATGGAGGCTCTAGTGGGAAAGGAAGGCTGTCTAT
>NW_008357686.1:1994216-1999602 GCF_000622305.1 Nannospalax galili
AAGTGGAGATCTTTTTTAAACGTTGGAACCTCATTTAATTTTATGTCTTATAGAGTTTATAATGAGTTAAGGATTATATAAGCGTAATAATTCATCTGTAAACCTAAAAATGTACAGCCAATTTTGAAAGAGATGTACCCTAGCTCAGAAAAATTGTTATTGAATAGGTTAATGCTGTTGTAATGAAATGCTTCTTCTAATAAACAAAAACAAAAACAAAAACAAAAAAAATTCATGGAATATGCAGGTGCCTGAAGCAAATATATACACAATGCCAGGAAGAGATTTCACACAGTGTGACAACTTATCAGACCACCCTATTGGACTTGATTGGAGTCAAGGCAATGGTGGGTCAGTGGGACCATACCTTGATCAGGACTGCTTAGTTATATATACCTCTTATCCTCTATTGAAACCTAAACTTCCTGTCAGAACCCTGAAGATTAAAAAAGAAAAGAAAGCCAGGAGTGGTGGTGCACGCCTTTAATCCCAGCACTCGGGAGGCAGAGGCAGGTGGATCTCTGTGAGTTCAAGGCTAGCCTGGTCTACAAAGTGAGTTTCAGGCTGGCTGGGGCTACTGGGAGACCCTGTCTCAAAAAAGACCAAAAAAAAAAAAAGAAAAAAAAAGAAAAGAAAAAGGTCATGCATCTGCTCTTTACATCTCATTGTGAATTTAACTTAGATAATTATCCTAGGGTTATATGATTGTACACCTTACCTCTTGCTCACTTATATATTCCAGTTTTTACTGTCTATTAAATCATTCCCCCAAGCTGCTAAACACATCCCAATGTGTTCTGTCCTTATAAAACAAGTAACATTGAGTAACTCAGCCGCATCTCCTAAGAAAAACAAAAAGATGTATGTTAGTGGCACATGCCTGTATCTCAGCACTTCTCGAATGGAGGCACCAGGATCAGTTTAAGGCCAACTGTAGCTACATAGGGAGTTTGGAGCCAGCCTGGTGTACATGAGACACTGTCTCAAACAAAATAAATAAAACAAAATAGAACAAAATCCAAACTCCTACCACCCCCCCAAATAAAAAAAAACAGCAAAAAAAATTCTTTCTTTGACAACACAGCAATACATTGCTCCCTAGCTTTTGACAGTGCATTGATTGCTTTTTTGCTTTTTAGCTACCACATCCCTTTCTTAGGAAAATATTTTAAGACCTTTGTCTCCAAAATGTTTTTACTTCTCTTTTGATTCAATTCTCAATCCATTTTATCTGGGTCCTATTCCCAGTATGCTAGTTTATTTTTATTTTTTTGGTCTTTTTGAGACAGTCTCCCTATAGCCCCAGATGACCTGGAACTCGCCATGCTAGCCTTGAACTCATAGAGATCCGCCTGTTTCTCCCTCCCAGGTGCTGGGATTAAAGACATGTGCTACCATGCCCGGTTCAGGGCTTATCTTATTTGACCTTTCTACTGTAGTAAACACTGCTAAACACCTACTTGTTCCTTCTGGAAACTTTCATCCCTTACCTTCAGATCACTATTGTCTCCTAGTTCTCCTGACCACTCTTTCTTGGTCTTCTTCATAAGCTTTTCTTTTTTAAAAAAATATTTTTAAGCCAAGAAAAAATATATAATTTTTTTATTATTTTATGTGTATGAATGTGTTGCCTGCATGTTAGTGCCCTCAGAGGTCAGAAGAGGGAGTCAGATCCTCTGGAACTAGAGTTACAGACAGTTGTTAGCCACTGTGTGGGTGCTGGGAACTGAACTCTGATCGGCTGCAAAAGCAGCCAGTACTCTTAACCACTAAGCCATCTCTCCAGCCCCTACAAGTTTTTCTTCTTATGCCTGTCCTATAATATTTTTTTTCTCAGAGGCAAATGGAGTTCTTTTCTGATTGAAAAAAAGGAATATAGGCCTGGGGATCAATAGTAGAGAACTTGCCCAGGATGCATGAAGCCCTAGGTTTAATCCTTAGGACTGGAAAAATATATATGCATACATGTCTTATGTTCAATCTCTAGTACTGCAAAAACAAACCAAACCAGGAATATAAGTCCATTCGTCCACAAAAGTCATCCTAGGGACTAGACGTGTTGCTAAGTAGCAAATCACTTATCTTGCTCTGAATTTGATTCTCAGAATTCCCCAAAGTCAAATACTTTATCTTCCAGAAAATTAGAAATAAAACATAAAGTTCAACTGAAATCTCATCACCCAGAAGTTACCACTGTTATTATTTTGGTGTATATCCTTCCAGACTTTGAAAATTATTATGGATATTAAATACATTAGTCAAATGGTATCCTGTGATGATATTTTACAAGCTTCTCTCAGTTTGGGGGATGTTGCTTTGAGATGAGGTCTCACTTTGCAATCCAGGCTGCCCTGGCCTGTAACTTGCTGCAGTTCCTGATTTTGCCTCCCAAGTGATGGGTTTACAGGCATGTACTACTATCCTATCTGGATTTTTCTCAGTGTGTGTGTGTTTGTGTGTGTGGTGTATATGTGTACTTGTGTGCTTGGGTGCATGCATCCGTGTGTATGGAGGCCAGACGTGGGTGTTCTCTATCACTGTTCACCTTGTTTTTTGAGACAGGCTCTCTCACTGAATCTGGAACGTACTATCTAAACTGGCTAGCCAGAAGGTTGTCTCTCAGTGCTGGTGTTATGTGTGCCTTTATGTGTGTGCTGGGGATCTGAACTTAGGTCCTTTGTGTGCAAGCCCTTTACCCATTGAGCCATACCTTCATATCAACAAGCATAGAACATTATTTTAGTTATGTTTTGGGTGTTGGGGGTTCATATCTGCTTAGCACATGCTCTACCACTTAGCTATACCCTTAGCTCAGAACTTTTCCCGCCCAGTGTTGGGGATTGAACCTAGAGAAATCTGTACCACTCCAGCTATATCTTCAGCCCTCAGAACACTTTTTATTTTTATTTGTTTCTATGTACTATCATTGTGTTGTGTATGTGTATGATGTGTGTGTGTGTTCTTGAGGGGGGCTATGTACATACCATGGTTAGAGTATTGAGGTCAGGGAACAGCTTTTGGGAGTTGGTATTTGCCTTCAACCTTGTTGACACAGGGTCTCTCTTTTCTGCTGCTGACTGCACACTCTAGGCTAGCTGTCTCTGCCTTTCATCTCTTGGCTGTGACTACACATGCACACCATTGGGGATCGAACACAGGTCGTCAGGCTTGTGCTGGTTGTTTTTATTTTGAATTATATTTAATTATTTGTGTGTGTGTGTGTGTGTGTGTGTGTGTGTGTACTTGTGTGCCACAACACTCATGTGGAGGTCAGGGGACAAGTTGCAGGAGACATTTCTCTCCTTCTACCCTGGAGAAGGATTGAATGCTTGGCAACAAGAGCCTTCACCCACTGAGCCATCTCACCAGGCCCTAGGCTGTCCTCAAAACTGATGGTAATCCATCTGCCTCAGCCTCCAGAGTGCTGAGATTATAGGCATGAGCCACCATGCCCTGTTCTCAGAACATTGCTTTAAAGAGATTTACAAGAGAACCTTGAATCTAGCAGTTTACACAAGAGACTGTGTTTGAAGCACTCTACCAACTGAGCTACATCCCCAGCCCAACACTGTGTTTTACCATGGAAGTGACTGAGATATAGTCTTTTTTTTTTGTCTTTTTGAGACAGTATCTCCCTGTAGTCCCATCTGGCCTGGAACTTGCTATGTAGACCAGGCTGGCCTGAAACTCACAAAGACCTGCCTGCCTCTGCCTCCCCAGTGCTGGGATCAAAAACATGCATCACCGTGTCCAGCCTAAGATACAAAGTCTTATAGAATAGAAAATCAGCTACCTCTTTATAAGACTTGTCATATACATGAACTGATGAATATGGCACACTGGCACATGTCTGTAGTCGCAGGGACAGGGAAGCTCAGGTGGAAGGATTGCTTGACTTCAGAAATTCAAGACCAGCCTGGGCAGCAATGTGAGACCCTGCAACCATAAAAATATTCACAAGTTAGAAAATAGCTTAAAATATTACATGAAATGTATAATTATTTACTATTAGAATTAGGATGAGATCCTTATATTATTATATTTATACAATTAGCTAATTATTTCTTCAGGAGAAGATGCTGGAAGCAAATTTTATTTTTGGTCTTTTTGAGACAGGATCTCCCTGTAACCCCAGCTGACCTGGCACTCACTCAGGTAGACTGGGCTGGCCTTGATCTTACAGAGATCCACCTGTCCCTGCCTCCCAAGTGCTGGGACTAAAGGCGTGCACCAACCTGCCCAGTTTACGATTTTTTTTTCAGTCAGGGCTAGACTTAAACTCTTTTTCTTGGTAGGGTGAATCTCATGTATCCAAGGCTAGCCTGGAACTTGCTGTGAAGCCATGGATGACCTTGAACTTCTGATCCTCTTTCTTCCATCTCTCTAGTGCTGAGGTCATAAATATGGGACACCACACCCAGTTTCCACTGAGGCTGGGGATGGAACCCAGGGCTTCTAGCATGTTAGGCAAGCATGCTACCAACTGCGCTACATCCTCAGTCATGCTCTTAAACTCTTGCTCCTTCTGTTTCCACCTCTCAAGTGCTAAAATTACAGGGGTGCCATCCATATCTAGAAAAATACACTTTCCATCTCTTGAATTTTTGGTATTTTTGAGACAAAGTCTGGTTATGTAGCCCTGGTTGGCCTGGTACTCAATATGTAGTCCTGGCTGGTCTTAACTTTGCGAGAATCCTCTTGCCTCAGCCTCCTGAGTGTTGGCGTCATAGGCACGCACCTCTATGCCTGGTTAGTACGTTTTTTACTTTTTTTTTTTTTTTGGTCTTTTTGAGACAGGGTCTCCTTGTAGTGGGGCTGGCCTGGAACTCTCTATGTAGACCAGGCTGGCCTTGAACTCATAGAGATCTGCCTGCCTCTGTCTCCTGACTGCTGGGATTAAAGTCATGCACCACCATGCCTGGTACCTTTACTTTTAAAATTTTTTAGCCAAGTGTGGTAGCTTAAGCCTGGAATCCCAGTACTTGGGAGGGGGATGCAGGAGGATGAGTAGGCTTTCAAAGCCAGCCTGGGCTACATTAGACCATGTCTCAAAAATTGTTCTTTAGCCAGGAGTGGTGGCACATGCCTGTAGTTCTAGCACTCAGGAGGCAGAGGCAGGCGGATCTCTGTGAGTTCAAGGCCAGCCTGGTCTACATAGTGAGCTCCAGGCCAAAACTGGGTATGGTGGGGTACTCCTGTATGACATTTTCTTAAGTCAGTGTTATTGTTTTGTTTTGAAGCATATGGCTAATTTGTTTCCCAGAAAGACTGTAGAGATTCACACTCCCATCCAAACTGTGACCTCATAATCTTTTAAATCTGTTCTTGCTTCTTTATGTAGTTCTTCTACACTATATTTTAGCTTTAAATTTATTATTATTTAATT
>NW_008357686.1:1999685-2002907 GCF_000622305.1 Nannospalax galili
TTGTTAGCTGCCATGTGGGTGCTGGGATTCGAGCCTGGGTCTTCTGGAAGAACAACCAGTGTTCTTAACCACTGAGCCATCTCTCCAGCCCCATTAAATTTATTATTTTTAATTATATGTGTGTTTCTCTGCCTGTCTCTCTATCTCTGTCTCTCTTTGTCTCTCTGTCCCTCTCTCTCTCTCGGTATGTGCACATGTGTGCAGGTGTCTGTGAATGCCAGAGGCCTTGGATCCTCTGGAACTGGAGTTACAGGCAATTGTGAGCTGCCCCATGTGGGTGCTGGGAACTGAACTTGGGTCCTCTGCAAGAGCAGTACGTGCTCTTAAACCCTGAGCCATCTCTTCAGCCCCTTCTAGGCTATATTCTGGTGACTCCTAAGACGCTATCCCTGACTATGCCCTCAAGCTCCAGGCAAGTATTTCCAGCTGCCAGCTAGACATCTACACCTGAATGTCTTATAAAGAATCTTGATTTATTTAAACTGAACATGTTCTCTTTCCTCCCAAATGTGCTCCTCTTTTGTAATTCCAATCTTGATTGATGGTACTTAGTTATATAAGTCAGAAAGCCAGGGGTCATTTTCAATTCCCTCAAGTCTCCTCCACCTCCAAATAGTAACAATAGCTAATAGTTACTAAACACTTAAATTTGTTGACATATATTTTATTTCATTAAATTCTCATAGCAGTTGCAAAGGGAGATTTTAGCCTTATCATCTACATTTTATAAATGAGGAAAACTATTTGCATAATTTTCTCAAGGTTATACAGATAGGAAACAGAGATTTAAATCCAGTCAGCCTCAATTCATGGTCCACACATTTAATTAAGCCCTATACTATATTATCACCATACCTAATACAAATCCTATTTCATTTTTCTGTCACTCTCTCTCTCTTTTTGCGGGGGATCTTTTTGAGGCAATGTCTCCCTGTAGCCCCAGCTGGCCTGACATTCGCTATGTAGACTAGGCTGGCCTTGATCTCACAGAGATTCGCCTGGAGTGCTGGGACTAAAGGTGTGTGCCCCCATGCCTAGCTTCTAGCACTCTGTTTTCAAAGTTTTCTATTTAATTTTATTTATGTGTATGTGTGTGCATGCCTGCTTGTCTGTATGTGCACCACATATGTGCAGGTGCCTGAGGAGGCCAGAAGAGGATCTCAGAACCCTTGGAACTGGAGTTATAGACATTTGTGAGCTGCTGATGTGGGTGCTGAGAACCAAACCCAGGTACTCTGCAAGTGCAGCAGGTGCTCTTAACTGCTGAGTCATCTCTCCAGTCCCCCCATCGCTCTCTTATTTTCAGTTCTTTCATAATTAGTCGTATTCAGCTTAAATACATTTCCCCATATTACCTGCAAAATAATTTTCTAAAATGTATATCGGATCATAGCCTCTTTCCCTTCCCTTCCCTTCCCTTCCCTTCCCTCCCCTCCCCTCCCCTCCCCTCCCCTTTTGTTCTTTCATTTTATTTATTTTTTTGGTCTTAAGATCCTTCAGTGGCTCCCTATCACCTATCATAAAGTCAGAGACACTCTGCTTAACACAGAGGGATCACTCTCCTTTGCCCATCCCTAGCCATTCTACCTCTCAAAACATTTCCATTACACAATCTGAATTAGTGATAACTGCGTAAAAATACCACAGTGCTTCTTCTAACAATGGCTTGAATATGTCATTTCCTGTGCCAAAATTACCTTTCCCATTTCGACTACTATTTATCCTTTATGCGTTTTGTCAGTTATCTCAGCTGTTTCTTTCTAAAGGAAGTCTTCCCCAATTCCTTCAAATGTATTTTTGTTTTGTTTTGTTTTGTTTTGTTGGAACAATCCCTTGAACACATTGTGTAACAGAGGCTGGCCTTGAATTCCTGATCCCTCCACGTCCACCTCTCAACACATAGCAAGTTTGAAACCAGTGTGGGCTACATGGGACAATATCTCAAAACCAAACCAAAAGCAAACCAGTACCAAACATTTCTAATATTTCTAGCTGGGCATAGTGACTCAGACCAGTAATTCGAGAACTCAGGAGGCAGAGGCAGGAATACTGCTACAAGTTTGAGGCTAATTTGGCCTACTCAGCAAGTTCCCTGCTAACTAGGGTTACTTAGTGACACCCTGCCTATATATGTATTTTTTTCCTCTAGATGTTCTCATGTAGGCACGTATTATATTCCATCATGGGTAGCAAGCAAGCTCATGGCATTGCCAAGAAGTTCTGCAGAATACAGACTTATAGGCTATGAAATAAATGTCCTGAAACTTGTGTGAGAAATGAGCACACTTGGAATTAACATTGATGTGGTAACATGTGAAGAACAAAGATATACTCAATATTCCTGAAAAGCAGGAAGGAGAAATCTTTGTTTATACTTATTCTAGTTTGCTGCTCTCCTGGCACCATATGTAGTGCTTACTGAATGCTCAAGTGTGTGTAGCTTAAACTGAAACTATCAGTAGCACAAGTGGAGAGGTTGCAGTCTCCATTCTTGGCACTTTTGTCAGCACCCCACCCTCCAGAAACCATTCTTCTATTTTCATAGAAAACCCGGACTTATTCAGGTCACCAGGCTTTGGCCTATCACCGTAGGATCTTAGCATGTGGGGCAGTGCCCACTGCTGATTGATGCGCGGCAAGAGACAATTTCTTGGGTGGAGGAGCGGGGATTGGTGGAGCCTGCCAGCGGTGGATCGCGAGGTATTGGATACAGCGTATAGGAGATGCAGGTTCCGGGGCTGCCACCAAAAGCACCCGGAAGCCTGAATGCTACTTTCCCAGCACCGGAGGACCAGCAGTCAGCACCGCAGCAATTCAGAGTGCAGGGCCCGGAACCCCAGAGGGCGTGCGCATGTGCGCATGCGTATGCGCGTGCGCAGCGCGGCTGTTGGGTGGGTTGGTTGGTTATTTTGCAAGCGGGAGGGGCCCTGCGCGCTCTTGCCTCCGGCCTCTGTCCCCCACCCCCCCCCCTTCCCCGGTCCCAGTCTCTCCTTCGGAAAGATGTCGGACACGGCAGTGGCTGACACTAGGCGCCTTAACTCGAAGCCTCAGGACCTGACCGATGCTTACGGGCCGCCAAGTAACTTCCTGGAGATAGACATCTTTAATCCACAGACGGTGGGCGTGGGCCGCGCGCGCTTCACCACCTATGAGGTTCGCATGCGGGTGAGTCACGGGGTGAGGGAGACAGCTGAGGGAGGACGGCGCGGGGCGGGGGTGGAG
>NW_008357686.1:2003006-2031555 GCF_000622305.1 Nannospalax galili
AGAGGGACTTCGGGCGGGGGGGGGGGGGGAGGGAAAACAAGTACTCAGAGGAAGAAGTGAAGTGAGGCAGGGTGTGGAAGATGGACAAAGATTAGTAGGGAACTCAACTAGATAGGAATCGTAATTGGCGGAAGGACGGAAGGGAGTGGTGATGGAAGGCTGAGGGATGGAAAGTCGCGATACATCGCTGGGTCCCGTATAACTAAACTAGGTTATGGGAAGTCGTTTCTAAGAGGGAGGGCAGAAAGGCCCGGCTTCTTCCGAATGAGGTCTCTCTGGGATGATGGAGTTAAGCAAAACCTTGGGTTAAAGTGAAGTTAGAGTCTAGGAAAGGGAGACCTCTGAATTGTGGGAGCAGAAGTTTAAAGGAAATCTCGAGATTGAGTGCTTCCATGACTTTTTTAAGATTAACATCTGAAGGAGAGAAATGTTTTATGCTTAAGTTTTCTCAGGTACCACAATACTGTGTCTCACGTGAAACCTGGCCCTGCACTGGGATTGGTGGAATTGTCAGTTGCTGCTCTCATCCTCTGCTGATCCTTTAGATTTGAAGTATCCAAAATGTTTACTTCAATTTTCATTGGCTCAAACTTGAGTTCTCTGTATATGAAGGACCATATGCCTCTTCTAGCCCATATTAATCTTTTGGATTCTGTCTCTGGTCTGTAGTTACCTTAATACATGACATTTCAGAGCTGCTCTAGGAGTAGCCTCTTCCAATGTGCACCACAGAGGACTTTATTTTCTTAGTCCACAGTGTTTAGTCCATAGTGCAAGGATGGAATGTGCACAGAGAGTACATGGTTTGCAGGTATTTTGGCTCAGTTGAAGTGGTTATGGGTCAAAAATTTTAAGAACTATTTTCTAGTTTTTCTTATATTTCTTCTCAGTCTAGAGATCCAGGATGTTCTTTGTGAACAGTATTCTCCTCAAACAGCATTGAAGATCAGTGCTCTCATTTTTAGATGAATGAGAATGTGTGTTCTACCTGTGCTTTGAAATCTGAGAGATGGTGCTCTCCAATTTCCAAGTGTAGCCAAAGTCCAAAACAAAGGGAAAAAAGTAAATAGCAAAGCATGAGAAACACTTGTCTTACACAGTTAAGAACTATTTGAAACTCTCTCTTTGGAGAAGAATGGAATTTAGATTCTTCAAAATATGATAAAAGAGAATTGTTCGTGGGAGAGGGGTTAATTAGCTGAGGGGACCTACCTGTAACTTGTTCAGCATAAAGACTGCTGTGGGGTTTTGGAGACTTTGTCTTGATCCATTACCTAAGAGCCTTAGGGACTATGAATGAAATAGTTTTTTCCTTTGGGTATTCTAATAACATCAAAGACTGTCCATCTTGTTCCTACTGTGGGTCAGGCACTGAACTTGGTTTTGAGTTTCTGTATACATTTTACAAAGTGGAAACCAAGAAAGCATGCAGTTTAGGAATTTGCTCAAGTACATATAACTGTATCAGACAGGGCTGGGATTTGAATCCAAATCTTTGATCCCAAAGTCCATGCTCTTTCCATTACTTTCTCAAGGCTCAGTTGCAAAACTTCAGTATGCAGAAGGTACACTGAGCTTTTTATCAGTCCTACAATTTCTAATTATATAATGATGATGGAATTGATTGATGGTGGTTCCTCATTCTGTGGGGTTGAGTCAGTTTGTCTGTATTAACTTATATAGGTGCGTAGGGTTTTACTATTTTTATTGAACTCCAGTTTTGGGGAAAATTGATAAAGTCATTTGTGTTTATTTTCTCTGGTGTGGGGGCTTGAACCCAGGCCTCATGCATACTGAGCACTCTATCATTGATCTATACCTTCAGCTCCATATAATAAATATTGATGAAGCTATTCTCTTTAATTTTATTCAGGAATGGGTCCTACCTGCATGAGGAGTCTAGGGAAGTGCCATAGTGAACTCACATGATTTTGTGTGTGTGTGTGTGTGTGTGTGTGTGTGTGTGTGTGTGTGTGTGTGTAGTGTTTCAGATGTGGACTTGAATTTTGTTTCTCTCCTCTCCCTTTATTTTGTGCTGATCAGAGTTAAAAGACCCTCAATATCCTACATTACACAATTCTGCCTTCCTCGTATGGGTTTGGAGCTCAAGACTATATGTAGTAGCTTCTTAGGTGGCTGGGTGCTGAGATGGAAGGACAATATTTTCATATTGGGGTAATGAAGAATAGAATTTTCTTTAGTCAAATGAAGTCAACAAAATGACAGTAGTTAATCTTGCTGTCTTGGAAGAATCTGCTCAGAATTTGTTTTGTTTAGTCCTTTATTGGCTTCTGTGAAAGCCTACTAGTTTGGGGAACACAGTATCTGTAACGAACTCCAATGGAAATCTAGATTCACATAATACCAAAGGTCTTTTTTCTCTTAGGAGATTCTGAGAATTTTCTTTCTTTGTATTTTTGGGACAGGGTCTCCTTTATTTTGTGCTGATCAGAGCTAAAAGACCCTCAATAGCCTACATTACACAATTCTGACTTCCTCATATGATTTGTAGTTTGGAGCTCAGGAATATCTGTGTAGTAGCTTCTTTCTTAGATGTTTGGGTGCTGAGATGGAAGGACATCACAGCTGGCCAGGAATTGCTATATAGACCAGGCTGACTTCACTCTCACAGAGATCCACCTGCCTCTGCCTCCCAAGTGCTGGGATTAAGGTAACCACTGAGCCATCTCTCCAGCCCCTCTGATGGATTATTTTAAACAGTTAATACACGTACATAGTACAAAATCCAGAAGATACACTATATAAAAGAAATCTCCATATGCTGCCACCAGAGGTTTCTCTTTTGAAGAAACCAGTTTTCAATTTTTTTTTTCTTTTTGAGACAGGGTCTCCTTGCAACCCCAGCTTGCTTGGAACTCACTATGTAGACCAAGCTGGCCTCAGTCTCCTGAGGCCTCCTGAATGCTGGGATTAAAGGCGAGTGCCACCATGCCCTACCAAATTTGTTAATGTTTTAAATTACGTTTTTACATATTTATTTTGTGTATGTTGTGGAGGTAAAGGGGGGCAACGTGTGTCAGAGGACAGCTTTCAGGAGTTCTCTCCTTTTACCATGTGGGTCCCAGGGATCATATTCAGGTTGAACTCAGGTAGTGAGACTTAGTCACAGATGCCTTTACCTGCCAAGTCATCTCACCAGCCCCCAGTTTCTTATTTATTCTTTAGTTGTTGTTGTTGTTTTGAGACTGGGTCTCATGTAGCCCAGGATGGCCTCAAAACTCTCTGTGTACCTGAGGATGACTTTGAACTCCTGATCTTCCTGTCTCTATTTCTCAAGTGCTAAGATTACAGGTCTGAACCACCATGTCTAATTTCTTGTTCATTCTTTTAAAAAAATTTTTTATTCTCTGAGAATTTCATAAAATGTATTTTAATCATACTTTCCCCCACTCCTCCTCCTAACTCCTTTCAGATTCCCTCCACCTCTCTACACCCCCAAACTTCAAGTCCTCCCTTTAAAAATAACCCATGTACTCCTGAGTGTGGGCCCATCTACTAGCATGATGGGTCTACCAGGGGAAACGCCCTTAAAGAAAATGGACTCTCTCTTCTCCATCTTGTTTATTCTTTTAAAGAATCATTTGTATGACTATATATATTTATCAAACTTCATTTCAATCTATTGATATTTCTTGGACCTTGAAGATTTTGGATAGAGTTGAAACTAATGTCAGTTGGCCAGTTATTTGGCTGGGAAGACAGTTTCAAGATTTGAGGACTGCAGAGATTGATGTGTGAAGCTCTAGAAGAACTCCAAGATGTTCTTCCAAGATGTTCTTTTCTTGCCAAGAAGCAGCTGGATAGAAAAAAGTAGTGGTTCCTTTTATTACCCATTCACTGGTCTTAATTGGCTGGCAAGAAATATGCTCTATATGAATACATGTGTTTGGCCATTTCCATTTAGAACTTGTAAACAGGAGTGAAGATTTTTTTTCTGTCGGGGGTTTCTCTTGCCACTAGTCCCAAGGGAGTCTTCTCAATGATTTAAGATGTAGGAATGAGTCATTTATATCAGGGTAAGCTACAGTAAGCTAAGCTTAATAATGGCCATTCATTCTGCATTTCTTAGGTAAGGGGATAAAAAGATGCATAGAGTTTCTATTGAGTAATTGAGTATTGAATAGCTTACATTTTGGGAGAAGCAAAAGTTTTCAAGGTTGTCGATCTTAAGATCATAATTTAGGAAGGCAACACACATATGTATAAAACAGCTTGGAGAACACCCAGTAATGTGACAGGTTGATGACAAAGTGTGGCAGTAAGAGCATCAGAAGTTCAAGGTGATCCTCTGCTATGTAGCAAAACCCTATCTTAGAGGTAGGGATGGGAGTGTATTTCAGTTGGTAAATGGCTTGCGTAACATACATCAATCCCTGGGTTCACGTCCCAGCACTGCAAGAACTGGGCATGGTGGTGCACTCCTGTAATCCCAGCATAAGGAAGGAGGACCAAAAGTTCAAGGTCAGCTTCATAGGGAGCTAAAGCTAGCCTAGGTTAGAGATCCTTTCTAAAAAAGTATAAATGTCAGAGGAGTTCAGAGGGGAAGGAAGACCACAGTATATCCAGTTGGTATTGCCAGGAAGATTTTTCTGAGTGAAGTAAGAATTGAGCTAGGACTTACAGACTAGAAAAGATTGGAATAGGAAAGCAGAGAGAGGCATACATTGGTGGTCTAGAGAATGATCTAATAGCCATGCTTTCAGTTTTGAATGAGTGAGTTTCTTAAGTATATAGCAAGCCAAAGTAAAAGAATAAATAGCAGCAGGCATGGTGGTGCATGCCTTTAATCCTAGCACTTGGGAGGCATAGGTAGGCGGATCTTTGTGAGTTCAAGGCTAGCCTGGTCTGCATAGTGAGTTTCAGGGCAGCTGGGGCTACAGGGAGACCCTGTCTCAAAAAGACCAAAAAAAAAAAAAAAAACCAAAAGAGATAGATAGCAGAACACATCATCAATTCAAGCACTCAAAATATCCAGCAGAAATCGATTGGGGAAGCCCCTTTAAGACCGCCAGCTGGAGTTCCCGATAGAAAGTTCCAGACAGGGCAGTGTCCCCTTGGGTGAGGCTTCCAAGTAAAAACAGCAACAGAATGGTAACTTCATGGAATTGGGTGCTTATAGCATCCAGCAGAAACCAACTGGGGAAGTTAGGCAGTCAGTTGGAGTTCCAGATTGAGCTTTTACACCATGGATGAACTTCCCATGGCTGAACTTCTGTTTTGGTGTCTCTTTCCCACTGCAAGCCCTTTATATCATGGGGTAAACGTATTGGAAATAGTTTACCTTCTAGTTCTTCTCAAGGGCACAATTTTTTTTGAGACAGGGTCTCCCTGTAGCCCCTGGATGATCTGTAGCCCCTGTTGGCCTGGAACTCCTTGTGTAGACCAAGCTAGCCTTGAACTCACAGAGATCCACCTGCCTCAGCCTCCTGAGTGCTGGGACTAAAGGCGTGTACCACCACGCCCGGCTAAGGACACAGTGTTTTCACTCTTGGGCTGTTTTGCTGTTCTCTTCCCTCCCTATCATAGAGTTAGAGGGGATAAGTTCAGCCCCAGACAAGGGGCCTTGGAGAGCTCTTTAAGACAAACATGCTTGCATCTGAAATGACAACCCTTGTGAGCTGGAACAGTAAATGACGATTTACCAATATAATGTACAACATGTGACTGTGAGTCTGTCAGATTAATTTTAAGCAGCAAAGGACTCTGTGTGTGTGTGTGGGGGGGGTGGGAATCAAATCCAGGTATTTATACAGACTATATAAGTGCTTTACCACTGTGCTATATCCCCTGTCTCATAGGAGCTGTTTCTGCATTGAAACTTGTCCAGTGGTTCTGATAGGTTGCTCCCATAAGCTGAATATTATTTACTGCCTTTCTTCATTTTTGTTGGTTATTGTTTTTGAGATAGGGTCTCACCATGTAGCCCAGGAGGGTCTAGAATTTACTGTGTAGCCCAGACTGGCCTCAAACTCCTGATCCTCCTGTCCTGACCTCCTGAGTGTTGAAAGTACATGCCATAACACCTGACTTCTCTTAATTCTTTCTTCCCTATAGACAAACTTACCTATCTTCAAGCTGAAAGAATCCTGTGTACGGCGGCGCTACAGTGACTTTGAGTGGCTGAAAAATGAGTTGGAGCGTGATAGTAAGGTACAGCTCATCCCCTGATTAGTACTCTTGGAGGAGGAGATCTACATGGGATCAGAGGATATAAGCTCACAGTCCATAGAATCTTGAAGGGAGTAGAAAGGGTGAACACATTTTTATGTACTAAATCCTAATTATTGGGTCTGGGAGCTAAGCATTGAACCTTGTGGGAGTTAAGTTTAGGACAAAAAAACTATTATTTTAAAGTTTTGTGTGTCCATGTACTTGTGTGTGTGGGGGGGTATATGGTATATGGTATATGGGCATATGGGCACATGCAGACCAGAAGAGCAGGGTGGGTGTCCTGCTCTACCATTCTGTACGTTATATGTTTGAGACAGGGTCTTTCATTGAACCTAGAGCTAGGCTCTAGTGATCCTCCTGTCTCTGCACCCTCCCCAGCCTGACTTTTTTTACATAGGTCCTGGAATCTATTCAGGTCTTCAGGCTTATACAGCAAGTGCTTTTACCTGCTGCACCATTTCCCCAGTCGAGTAGTATTTTTTGAGTATTACTTTCCTTTGTGGCTAGTAAATTCTTATAGGTGCTAAAATGTAGACTGTCAAGAAAGGCCTAGCTAAATGCATGGATGGTGCTAGATTATTAAAGAAGATGAAGATTGCTTGAGGTTTATTTCCTTTCTTTTGAGATGGTAAATTTTAAACAGTGTTAGGTCAGTCAGAGCCGTCCTGACTATTCTAGGGTCTTAGCTGGCCCTGGAGCATGATGGATCTCAGGCCTAAAAGAAATGAGATATATAGCACTTGGGAGGTAGAGGCAGGAGGTTCAGAAGTTCAAGGTCATCCTTGGCTACATAGACAGTTTAAAGCCAGCCTGGATACATGTAACCCTGTTTCAAAAAATAAAGGAAGGAAGAAAGGGAAGGAGGAAGGAAGGAAAGGAAGGGAAAGAAGGAAGGGAAGAAAGGGAAGGAAGGAAGGGAAGGAAGGGAAGGAAGGAAGGAAGGAAGGGAAGAAAGGAGGGAAGAAAGGGAAGGAAGGAAGGGAAAGAAGGAAGGGAGGGAGAGAGGGAGGAAGGAAGGAAGGAAGGAGAAATTCAGTGCTTTACCATCTCATTCACTTTCTTGGCCTCTCCACCTGGCTGATATTTGACGTCTGCCTGCAGATTGTAGTACCGCCACTGCCCGGGAAAGCTTTGAAGCGGCAACTCCCTTTCCGAGGAGATGAAGGGATCTTTGAGGAGTCTTTTATTGAAGAAAGGAGGCAGGGCCTTGAACAGTTTATTAACAAGTAAGCCAAGTTCCTGGCTGTTCTGCTTACTGCTTTTGCCATCGTGAGATCTCTCTTTCCCTCTCTCCCCTTCTCCCTTTCCCTCCCCCTTCTCCTTCCTTCCATACTTCCCTTCTTCACTTCTTTTGCTGGGGATTGATCCCAGGACCTTGCACGTGCCTCTAAGCTTTACCCCCAGCCTGTCATGGCCTTTCTGTATTTTTGTCTGCCTTGTCTTTTTGCAATAGGTACTATGATGTCATTGGCTGACTGGACAGTAAAACTCCATTCCTTTGAATGAATTCTGATCCTGTATGTCAAGGCCTGAGAATGTTATGCATGTTAACCCTTTTAACTTCAGGTTCCCCTACCATGTCCTTCTGTTCCCATTCCCCTCTACAATATTATGGTTTAGATAATACCCCACTGCTGTTCTTTAGAGGCTCAAACCTTAGTGCTGACCTTGTCTTTTCCTTCACATTCCTTTTCCTGTTCCAGTTCTCTCTCCCAGATACTACTGATAGCTATCTTGGTCTCTTTATAGAATTGCTGGGCACCCACTGGCTCAGAATGAACGCTGTCTACACATGTTCCTGCAGGAAGAGGCAATTGACAGGAACTACGTCCCTGGGAAGGTGCGCCAGTAGGAGTCCTCTCACCACTTGCCCTCTACTTTTCCTGCTGAAATGACATTGGTTTTTACACTAAGCCTCTCTCTCTCTTTGATCTAAAGTTGGCTGCCCATCCCCTGGCCTGATAGACTGTCTGGCACTGTGCCCTTTGGTACCAGACTCCACCGTGCGGGCACTCTGCTAGTGTCCTCTTCTCTGAAGAGAGGTGGGAAACCACAGGCAGATGCTCTTTGTTTGGGGTTGGGGTGGGGGAGGGATTGGACCAGAAGGCAATTTCTTGGGCATTTTACCCATGCCAGAAGGCTAACAGTGGGGGAAGGGAGGGTTGTGCTGGTAAGGCACTTGGATACATACTGATGCTGCAAGTCTAGGGGATTTTTCTTGTTCTTAGGTTTACCAAGAGCTCAGAATAGGGGAAATCCTTGCCTTTCCTACCTGCATGAAAATTTTCCTTTTGGGGGAAGGTAGTAGAGACCCAAAACCTCTCATTTTTTTCTAGTCCTGATCCCAGTTTTCTCAGCAGTTTCTTTTGTTGATTTTTCTTTCCCTTGTTGCCTTTCATGGCAGTAATCCTCCTAGAATCTAAGCAGACTGTTATGTGGAACAGGGTGTATGTATTTTCTGAACCTGTCATCACAGTGACTGCAAAGTCAGAAGAAAGCCATAGGGTAGTAGGGGAGCTCCTATTGCCTAGCCCCTCTCCCTTTGTGGCTCCCTGCTCTGGCTGTCTGTTTTTTGCTTACTAGCTGATGAGTCTGTATGGGCCAGCAGTTCTCCTCCCCAAGCCCTTGCTACTTTATGGGTTAGCTTTTGGGGTTTTGTAGTTTGAGGAATGAGAGCAACTCACCACTGCCAGGTGACTCCCTGAATGGTGGGAGTGGGTCATGTTGTAGGTTCCTCTAGGTTGGAGGAAAGAGCAACACCACTTTCCTCCTTCCATTTTTCCTTTCCCCATCCCATTTAGTGCTGCCCCAAGGGTAGAAGCACATAAACCACAGTTTCTGATTTCTCCTAAGCACTTTGAGCTGTTAATGGGGCTCAGGGACAAGAGTTGTCGCTGC
This sequence comes from Nannospalax galili, assembly GCF_000622305.1. Taxonomy (NCBI): domain Eukaryota; kingdom Metazoa; phylum Chordata; class Mammalia; order Rodentia; family Spalacidae; genus Nannospalax; species Nannospalax galili. Next base: position 2,012,097 of record NW_008357686.1, read on the forward strand.
CTTCCCCAGCTTGGTCACAGGGTTATTGAGCTGCCTGTACTTGTTTTCCATGGAACTCCAGTGTCGTCCCTAGAAATTGAATTGGGGCTAGTAGTTGGGTATGGATTTCCCAAATCATAGAGGCTAAAGCAGCTTCTTGAGGCTGGCAACAGCCCTAGGCTTTGGTTTGGGAGGTGGTGGTTTGTTTGCTGGGGCCTGCTCTCTGTCAAAGTGGTGGGATGAGAGCAAGTTAACTCTGGTGCCAGGAGAAAGATGGTTCTTGGCTTAGACTCCCTATCATGGAAGGATTGGATCCTTGGGAATCCTTGGGGAAAGAATTGCTGATTCTGGTGTGACCCTGATCAGAGAGATCAGGATTAGGTTTTGACATGGGATTTGGAGCTCATCTAAATGTTGAAGTTCCTTGAGATAGATTTAGCTCTCTTTATCTGCTGAGCCTGTGCCAGGGGCTGAGCAGCCCCTAGAGAGAGGCTCTACCCCCTTTCCCACCTTGCCAGTGTTGGTGTGTTGCTGCCTTTTTGATTTGTATCCTCTATTACAGATTTTTTAAAAGATTTCTTCTTTTATTGTGCACAAGTGCTGAGACTCTGAGGCCCCATTTCTGCTGTGTATATATCTTGACTCGGGGCTTTTGTTCAGCAAACTGTTCATTCTTCTGTCAGACAATGTCATATTCAACTCTGTTCATATTAAAGCACTGTGAAGCAAGCCTCCGTTTTCCTCCTTAAGTTGTAAATTTACTATTTCCTAGTGTTGAACATATGGTAGGTATTATTCAGAAATCATACAACATGGCCACTGTCCTAGGGTGATAAGTTTTGCATTTGTATTACATTACAAAAAAGCAGAACTCTTAACTGCTCACTGTAGGTTGTCTATGGTTTCTTGTAACTTGCAACTGACTTTGTCACATAGGTAATGCATCTGCTTACAGGAAGCAGCCATTGGTTAGGTCAGGTTTAGCAGATTTGATTTGATTTTTAAGCTTGTGGATTTGAGCTAATTTGAGTAGAATGCATTTATATTAGTTATGTGCATATATGCATTTGTAATATGTGTGCATGGACACATACATAATAGACTCATCCTCTGATGCATCCATATTCTGCTAACGGTATTTCTTTCATAATTTTTTAAACCTCAACTGAGGTTGTATTGTTTTTCAGATAAGATTTGATGCATACAGAAAGGGAGTTGAACTCTTGAGAACTTAAAAAATATTTTTATTGATTCTTTGAGAATTTCATATAATGTATTTTGATCATATTCAGATCCACTTCACCATCTCTACCCTCATCTTGCTAAGCCCCCAACTTTGTGTTGTCTCTTATTGTTTTTAAGGCCTATTGAGTCTAATTTGTGCTCCCCAAATGCCCTTGGTACTCCCCCTGGAGCCTGGTAAACCGACCCAACGTCACACCCTTAAAAGAAACTGACTCTCCTTTTCCTAGCAGCTATCAATTGCCAGTAGTTCCTCAGCTAGGACTTTTGATGGGTGGATGTTTTCATTTAATATGTTCTCAACTAGTTTCTTAGACAGAGTGAGTTTCAGGAATGGTTAGAATAAGAGGAAATAGGAATTTTTTATTTGGAAAATCAAGCTAATTTTAGAGCTGTTTTTGATGGCACACGCCTGTAATTCCAGTACTCCAGAGGTGGACTCAGGAGGATCGGGAGGAGTTTAAGGCCAGTTTTGGCTATATATAGCGAGTATGAGGCCAACCTAGTCTCCTAGTCTACATCTACATGGGACCTTGTCCTCTTAGAAAAGCTACTTTTAATGTAGTTCAGTATGGAATAATGGTATAGAAAATGATGTGTTTGAAAGATCAGGAAATTAAGGAGACTTAACAGTGATATTTGGTCGTAAGTAGATGAGTCTGACAGAATTAAAGAAATTAAGAGGTTTTTGATTATTGAAGAATGAAATGACTAAAGATATCTGAGGGAATAGGAAGAATGGAGATTTGTGCGAGATAAAGAAAAGGAAGAATAAAGGCACGAGGCCTTCATAGACAGCAGTGCTTTAGAATAAACTGGACATTAACTAGAAAATGTCACTACAAAAGTAATACAATTTTGGACAGACAGCATTAAACTGGATTGGGGGTGAGGTAGGGTAGGGTAGTTATAGTATAAAATAGAATTATAATCTATTTCTGCATAAACCTTAAATTTTTCAGAGATTACTATACAAGACAGGTTTAGGCACATCTAGGTAGTTAGCCCCCCTTTTCTATTGTTCTTTTATCTGAAACGGTTTCATTATGTAGCCCATGCTGGCCTGGAACTTGATGTTTAGCTGAGGGTGACTTCAAACTCATGATCCTTCTGCCAAGCTTCTGGGTGTTAGCATTGTGCAGGTGATTTCCTCTTTTAAAAATATCAGGCTAGTGCCAGGCGTGGTGGTGTATACCTTTAATCCCAGTACTTGGGAGGCAAAGGCAGGTGGATCTGTGAGTTCGAGGCTAGCCTGGTCTACATAGTGAGTTCCAGGACAGCTGTGGCTACAGGGAGATCCTGTCTCAAAAAATACTACACACACACACACACACACACGTATGTATATCAGGCTAGTTCAGTTTTCTCTTTTTGGAGGAAAATCAGCCATTTTAGCACAGTCTTATAAACAACCCTAAATCCAAGTCCTTTCACTCATCCATACTGAGGAAAAGTGGTTTCTTTTTACAGGACGTTCAAGTTTACACATGTATCTGACTGTTTACTGCCCTTTATTCTTAGACCAGAAACATTATATTGGGTTTACAGGGGCTACCAACAAATTTTATACATAGCTATACTTAAAAGAAGCCTCTGTCTTATTCCAAAAGATGCCTTATCTATCCTTTGACCCATTCTTTGTAATGAGGAGTTGAGCTAGGAAAGGTGGAAGAGGTGAACAACAGGCTTCTCAGGAAGTTTTGTATGATACATATCCTAGGTGAGACACTATGTTGAAATACTTGCTGTAATAATTTAAGTAAAATTACCTGCTGTGGAAATACAGACCAGCTGCTCACTGAAATGGCTATTTCTTCATATCCTTGAGGGCTGTTGAGTCACTCCTGGTGTTCTCTGAGGCACAATAACCATTCTGATTTTTCCTCACTTGGCTCATTTTTTAAGCCTTTTATAATTCTGAAATTTCTCTGAAGTCTTCATATGTCTCTAAGCGAGGGAATATAAAACTGGATTAATAGAGCTCAAGGTGAGGTGGTTGTTATTCCAATTATGTATCATAGTAGTCAAGCTTATTTTTATTTACTATTTTTGGATTTTTGGAGATAGGTCATGTAGCTGAGACTGGCCTTGGACTTGCTGTGTAGCTAAGGATGGCTTTGAACTCCTGATCCTGCTGACTCTGCTTCTCCGGTGCTGGGATTACAGGCTTGCACCCTGCCATGCCTGGCTGAACTTCCTTCCTTCCTTCCTTCCTTCCTTCCTTCCTTCCTTCCTTCCTTTTTTTCAAAAAGGGTTTCACTATGTAGCTCAGACTGGGTTCCATCTCACAGAGATCTGCCTGCCCCTCTATCCCCAGTGCTGGGACTAAGGTATTCAGCTGTGAATGGGGACCCAGCAATGCTTGGCAGGAAACAGCAGATCTCAGTTATTGCTCTCCAGGGATGCTGGGATGGATGTGACAAGACTGTGGCATTGCCACTTGCCAGAGTGTAATCTCAGGCTCTGCCTTCATCTGTAAAATAGGAACACACATCGTGCCCTGTTCTCTTGAAAGGAAAGGGTTCATGACTCCTACAAAGGCCTGGTGGCCAGCAGCATGACAGGACCTGGGGACTGTTGGGCCAGTGGCAGGTAGGGGATGGCAGCAACTGATCTAGAATTCACACAGCCTTTTCAAGCTCTGAAGTCCCAACACTAGAGTCTGCCTGTCAGTTCTGCACCTGTAGCCTCGGGCATAGTTGGTGTCCAGGTGGCAGGGCTGATGTACCTGGCCGCTGCTGGAGATAGCTGTGCTGGACCCCAGGCAGTGGCAGCTGTGCAGTCAGAGAGCCAGTACTATCCTGTAGTCAGAGATGGGGCTGGAGGATGAGGAGGAACTCAGGTTCCCTGAAGGGCTACACTGGAGCCAGCTATAGTGAGAATCTCACTCTGTAGTCCAAGATGGCCTAGATCTCACTATTTACCCAAGCTGTCCTCAAACTCACTGGTAATCTTCCTGACTCAGCCTTCTGAGTGTTTTAAAATATAAATTCTTAAGAATAATTTTGTTTGTAGTTCTCTCCTTCTTCCTTTCTGACCACCCACTGTCCCTCATCCCTCATTCCTCTGATCTCTTTTTGCTTTGCTTATACAATGAGCAATTAATTTCTTTTTGGTTTTAGAGACAGGGTCTCCATGTAGCCCCAGCTGGCCTGGAACTTCCTAGGTAGATCAGGCTGGCCTCTTATCTCACAGAGATCTGGCCGCCTCTGCCTCTTGAGTGCTGGGAGTAAAGGCGTGCACCACCATGCCTGGGAAACAACTGTTTCTTAATTTTATTTTTGTTTTTCTCTTTCCTTCTCTGCTGTATTTGTGTGTGTGTGTGTGTGTGTGTGTGTGTATAAGTCTATGCTCTTTGAATAGAGAACTCATTCCTTATCAATATCACAAAAGTGTTCTTTAAATCACTATAGGCTTCCATTTATTAAAAAATTTAAAAAATATTTTATTATTTTTATTTTATGTGTATGAGTGTATTGCCCTGCATGCATATAAAATTCGTAGCTGCCATGTGGGTGCTGGGAATTGAACCCGGGTCCTCTGTAAGAGCAGTCAGTGCTCTTAACTGCTGAGCCATCTCTCCAGCCCCTACAGGCTTCCTTTAAATAGATGATTTCTATGGTGGCTTTATTTATTTGCTTTTAGTTTTACTCTGTAACCCAGGCTAGCCTAAATCTCACTATGTAACCCAGGCTGGCTTGGAACTTTCATCAATCCTCCTGCCTCAGCCTCTTGAGTGCTGCCATTTACTGGTGTGTGTCACCATGCCAGGCTCCTCTCTAGTGGTTTCAAGTATTTGTATGTATATTATCAATTCCTTTAGAGAGACTGAAGGTAAAGGGGTAAATTGGCCAAGGCACTATCAATTAATAATAGATTAGAAATTAGGAGATGCCTTTAATCCCAGCACTTGGGAGGCAGAGGCAGGCGGATTGTTTTGAGTTTGAGGCCAGGCTGGTCTACATAGTGAGTTCCAGGCCAGCTGGGGCTACAGGGAGACCTTGTCTCAAAAAGACCAAAAAAAAAAAGTTTAAAAAAATTAGGAGAAAACTGGGGCTGGAGAGATGGCTCAGTGGTTAAGAGCACTGGCTGATCTTGCAGAAGACCCAGGTTCGAATCCCAGCACCCACATGGTGGCTAACAACCATCTCTAACTCCAGTTCCAGGGGATCTGTTGCCATCTTCTGACCTCTGTGGGCATTGGATGACATGGGTACACTTACACACATGCAGGCAATACACTCATAAACATAAAATAAAAAATAAATTTTTTTAACAAATAGAAATTATAGCTCTTAACAGTAAAATAAAGATTCACAGAAATTCGATTCATGTAGTTTTAAGTAAATATATCAATATTTTTGGTCTAAGTGCAGTAAGCTCGTCAACATTTTTGCTTACAGAAGTATATACATTTTAATTTTGCTAATGTATTTTTATTTTAAAATGCAATAACTTTTTTGTTGAGATTCAGTTTTTCAACATCTGTGCTAATGGAAGCAGATACATTTTACTTTTCTTGAGTATTTTTCTAACATTTAAATATAGGAACATCTAATATTCCTAAGACAAGAGTATTTTTATAATACGTCAATAGACTGAAGACTTGGGGAACTCTGAAAGGAAGCAGAAAGAGTTCCAGGGCTAGTATAGAAACTGGACTCTTGGAGCTGGCTGGAGTTGGCTAGAGGACCTTAGACAAATTGCCCTGCCACTTGGGCCCTTTTTCTCAACTATAAAATGAAGAGATTTGATTGTGATCACATGTATTTAGTTGGGTTTATAGTTGCCCTAAATTTCTCTTACATCTTCTGGCTGAAAATTTTCAGTAGCCACCCCATACCTATGTGAAGCTATCTGTGAGTGTGCATGTGTATATTTTGAGACAAGGTCTTGCTATGTAGACCACACTGGCCTCAGACTTTCTGTGATCCTTCTGCCTTTGCCTTCTGAGGGCTGTGATTATAAGCATGTGCTACCACGCCCAGCTATGGAGTTATTCCTATTTAAATTACATAAAATATAACTGTTGATCTGATTACAAATGAACCTGTTTTGTTTAAAGTTTATTGTGGTAAAAATTCAAAAGTAATTTATGTACACTGGCAAAATTTAAACAAAAGTGTGTAAGTAAAAACTGAAAGCTTTCTCCTTAGTCCTCCCTAGTCTCATTGTCCAAAAAGAACTTTCAACTTGGTGTGTCTTCCTAGACCTTCCCTCTTTCCTTCCTCTCTGCCTCCCATACACAAAAATATCTAGGAGTATCCCTATACACACACCCACAGCCACACCCTCACGCATTGTGTGTGTGTGTGTGTGTGTGTGTGTATAAATGGGACATTATTTTACTACTATGCAACTTAATTTTTCACTATGCAATGTATTGTGTGTTTCTTCTTGCATTACTACATGGAAATTTACCTCATTTAGACAAATGAAAAGAAAAATGGCATAGCATTTGATAGTATAGCTCTATTACAGTTTAGTAATTTGCCTATTGGTGGAAACTTGTCTCCAGTTATTCACTATTATATAAAATGCCACATATAGTCGTGCTCCTGAGTTTAAAGATTTCTGTAGGATAGATTTTGAGAAAAGGAATTTCTGAGTAAAAGGGTGTGTGCAATTTGTACTTTGATAGGTAGAGCTAAATTATCTTCCTAAAGATATAGTTTAGACCCCCAGCAATGTCAAATGAGTGTTTGTGCCTCACTTCCTCCTAATGATGAAATTCCTGTTTTCACATAAGAAGCTTCCCTGCCTATAGTAGTACAAATTTAAATAATTGATCATTTTTGGTGAAAATGATATTTTCATGATTTTAGTTTGTATTTTCTGATACATTAATTGTAATAATGCCAATCATTAGGGCTTTACAAGTTTCCCTACACTTGTAATTTTGGTCATTCTAGAGCAGTATCTGTTTCTGTCAATTAAGGATTCTTACCACTATAACTACAAATCGACCATTACTCCTAGTTGATGACCCTGAATGTTCCTAAGTTTCTTCCCACCATCTTTTGGGGGAAAAGGAAATCCATTAGCCTGGTGGCACTGGTAAATTAACATTAAACGAGGGATTCTCAAGACAAGTTCTTTTGTTTAGATTAGCTTTCCAGAGCAGGACTAAAGCTCAACCTCCATGGAGCCACACAGAAATAAAATTTCGCTTCTTGGGCTCTCCTTCCTGCTTAGGCCTCCTCTTTAGTTGTCTTTCCCAGATTCAAACCTTAAATCCCACAAAGCGCCTGAACAAGGATTGGGGTCCGGGTGACCAAGAGTAACTTGGCAACGTGATGAGTTAAATAGGAGGCTGAGTTACAAGATCCTGCTCTTCTGGTTGGCTGTCAGAAATGAGCAAGCATCTAATTGCTTGGACACTGGGACGCACATTCCCTCTCCTGATTGGCCTTCTAGTTGAGGGGTGGGCCATAGGGAAATCGACTGGTATGGGAAACCACTGAGAGCTCTGTGGCGCTGCTTTACAAAGTGAAGCCCCCCACTAGCCCTGAGATTGTCTGCGGGTACCTGTGGCTGGATTAGCGACTGCCCACCCACAGCCTGCCACCTTGTTCGTGGGCTTCAGAGTACCTCCGGTTGTGCTCCAGCTGACTCAGGTTGTAGGTTTTCTAGCCACGGTGCCCATCTCCTCCCATCAAGACCAGTCCAGAGCTGCCCCTTTGAATTGGTCACTGAGATTCTTGTTCAGTCTGATCCAGGCACCGAAAGTTTGCTGGCTTTGTTGATACCACCAACAGGATTCGTGATGAGAGCTACAAAGGCCGGGAGAGCTAGAGAAGCTGTGCTTGGTGGCCATGAAGATCTTTGTATTAAGTCCCTGTGAAGAACAGATACCTGGCATTTGCCATTCATGTGACTACTACTGTTTCAACCAGTCATTGCCTCTGTCATCAGTTCTACTCTGCGTACCTTCCTAGCTACATAGATAAGCCATCGTTATTATGTTTTTATTTCTACAGAACTGCCATATTTTACCTATACTACAAGTTTTCTCATTCAGTGTTTTGGAAATGTTTGTATTTCTGCACATCTAGATTTGCCCCATTAAAAAAGGACATGATGTACCTAAAATGACTAGAAAATGGTTTATTTAACTTTTTTTCTTATTGGTACACTATTAGATATTTTCTTCCTTCCTTCTTTCTTTCTTTCTTTCTTTCTTTCTTTCTTTCTTTTCATTTCAACTCACCTCTGAGACCTCTCTAGCAATCTCTTACATGTATAGGATACTCCAGTTAGGTGAGATGGGGTCTCCCTGTAGCCCCAGCTGGCCTGGAACCCACTATGTAGACCAGGCTGGCCTTGAACTCACAGAGATTCACCTGCCTCTGCCTCCCAAGTGCTGGGATTAAAGGCGTGCACCACCACGCCCAGCTACTACTTTCATTTTTCCTTTTTTAATTACTAGGTATTAAATTTTACAAGCAGTAGTGTTATGAACATGCCTGAATTTGTCACTTTCTCAAACTGTGATCACAGGACTCTGTTGTACTCCTAAGAATTTGTTTAGACAGGTGTATTCAGCATATTTAAAAAGTACTGTAATAACTAAACTGATGTTTAGTAAATATGTAAACTAAAAAAGGTATAATTGTATTTTAGAATGTAAATTCGAAGTTTTATATGTCTACTATGATTTTTGAGTATTATTTACTGACAAAACTGTACTACCTAGCTTCAACAATACTGTGCAGTTTATCACTGTTGCTATAATGTGAATTGGCACTAACTCCTTGTCCAAATTTTCCAGTCTACAAAGTCCTTCAGTGTAATCATGTTGTTTTTTTGTTTTAAAAAGCAATGCCAATAAAAAACCCAAGAAAATATTTTAAAAATTTCATTAAAAGAAATATGACCATTATATAAACATGAATATTTTAAAATAAAGAATAACTTACCCAAAGCTAAAAAATCAATGCAAAGCATAAATTTGACATGTTTTTGAAGTTGCACTGATGAATTCTCATATCTGTTTCTGTTTTTAATCTTGTATATATTGTTTTGTCACACATATATTCTTGTGGCAAAGATATGTATGTACATATCTACTATATATAATGAAATTTACTCTTCTAACTTGTTTTTTGAGATGGGGTCATACTTGTGTAGCCAGTGGCTGGCCTGCTACTAACTATGTAGCCCAAGCTGACCTTGAACTCAAGGCAATCTTATTTTGGCCTTCCAAGTGCTGGAACTATAGGCTTGTGTCACTATACTTTTTTGTTTGTTGTTGTTTTGAGACAGGGTCTCACTATGTGACTCTGTATGGTCTGGAACTTACTGTGTAGACCAGGCTGACTTTGAATTCACAATGATCCTATTGCCTTTGCCTTCCAAGTGCTGGGCTGGCAGGCATGCACCACTGTGCCTGGCTATTCTAACCATTTTTAAATGTACAGTTAAGTGGCGTTAAGCACATCTGCATTGCTACACAACCATCACCACCATACCACCGTGCATCTCAATAATTCATCTTTCCAACTGAAACTCAGTAGCTTCCCATTGCCCAAAGCAATGACCATTTTAATTTATCTCTTTGAATTTGACAATTACAAGTATCTTATATAAATGGGATCTTACTGTCTTTTAAAATTAAAAAAATTTATTTTTATTTTATGTATTTTGCCTGCATGTATGTAAGTGCACTGTGTGTATGTTACCCACAAAGGCCAGAAGAAGGCATTGAATTCCCTGGAGCTGGAGTTGTTAGTTGGAGCACTGTTGTTAGCTGCCATGTGGGTGCTGGGAACTGAACCCAGGTCCTCTGCGAGAGCAGTCAGTACTCTTAATGGCTTAGCCATTCTCCAGCTGCCATTTTAAAGTTTATGTATGTGTTATGCTTGTGTATTTGTGTGGGCATGTGTGCTCTTGTCTATACGTGTGTACATGTGTATGTGCATGCAAGCGAGAGGATAACGTTGGATATCATCCTTAGGAATACCATGTACCTCCTTTTGAGACAGGGTCTCTCATTGGCCTAGAACTCACCAATTAGGGAAGACTTGCTGGCCAGCAGACTCCAGGCATCCTCCTGTCTCCACCTCCCCAGCACTGAGGATACAAGCTCATACCACTCTGCATGTCTTTTTTATGTGGGTCTTCATGCTTGCTAGGCAAGAACTTCTATCTCCCCAGCCTTGTTTCCATTTTTTTGGCTGTTGTGATTCAACCAGAAGACAGATACAGCAATTGATGAAATTTTTTTTGATACAGGGTCTTATGTAGCCCAGGCTGGCCTTGAGCTCACTGTGTAGCCACCTCCCAAGAGGTGGGGTTCCCAGGTATGTGCCACCATGCCCTGTTTAAGCAGCCCTAGGGTTTAAAGCTAGGTTCTCATACATGCCCTCTACGTACTTGTGCAAGCACTTACCAACTTAGCTACATCTCTACCCCTGAGGAAAATCATTTAAAAACTTTTTAAAACTTTTTTTTTTTTAAGGACGGGATCTCTGCCAGGTGTAGTGGCACACACCTTTACTCCCAGCATGGGAAGGCAAAGGCAGGTGGATCTCTCAGATCAAGGCCAGCCTGGTCTACGTACCAGGGGACCTTGTCTCAATAAACCGAAGCAAAGCAAAGCAAACCAAACCAACCAAAGCAAAACAAAACAAAACAAACAGGGTCTCACTATGTAGCACTGGCTGACCTGGAACTCACTATGTAGACCATCAGGCTGGCCTCACTTTTTCAAAGATCTGCCTGCTCCTGTCCCCCTGCCCCTTCCCCTGTGCTGGAATTAAAGATGTATACTACCACACCTAGCTAAAGACTTTTTAAGAAATATTTTTTTATTACTTTGCTTATTCATTTTATTTTAAATTACACTTATACATTCATTCATTTATTCTGTGCTGCAATGTGTGTGGTCAGGGGACAACTGACAGGAGTTGGTTCTCTCCTACCATGTGGGTCCTGGGGATGGAACTCAGGTTGCTGTGCATGGTGGCAAGTTTCTTTACCTGCTGAGTCATCTCACTGGTCCCTTATTTCTCTTTTTAATTGCATGTATATGTGTGTACATGTGTATGTGCACATGAGTGCTGGTGCACCCAGAGAACAGGGAGTTGGATCCCCTGGAACTGGAGTTACAGGCAGTTGTGGGCCACCTGAGGTGGATGTTGTGGACCGAACTTGGGTCCTCTGCAAGAGCGGTATGTGCTTGTCATTACTGAGCCATCTCTTCGGCCCCTAAAGACTTTAAAGAATATATATTATTTATTCTTTGAGAATTTTATATGCATATACAATGTATTTTGATCATATTCATCCTTTCCTCCCCCTCTAGCTCCTCTTGGATTCCCCCAGTCCTACTCCTCCCAGATACCCCGTTATATCCCCTTCCAACTCCTTATCCTCTTATTTTAGATAACCCACTGGGTCCAATTAATGCTGTTCATATGTACATGGGTGTAGGGCCATCCACTGGACCATGGGCAGCCTGCCAGGGGTCACATTCCTAATGAAAAATGACTCTCCCCTTTTCAGTAGCCACTAACTACCAATAACTCCTCAGCTAGGGGTAGGGGTTCATCAACCCCCCCCCCATGCTGGAGTGTTGACTAACTTGATCATGTGCAGACATTGTACAGGCAGCCACAGCTGTTATGAATCCATGAGTGCAGTGGCCATATCATGTCCAGAAGACACTTTTACAACAGCTCTTTCCAGCCTCTGTCTCTTACCATCTCACTTCTTCCTATAATACTCCCTCAGTCTTTGTGTGTGTGTGTGTGTGTGTGTGTGTGTGTGTGTGTGTGTGTGTGTGTGTGTGTGTGTGTTGTATAGATGCTCCATTTAGGGCTGAGCACTCCTCAGTCACTTATTTTCTGCAGTTTGATCAGTTGTGAGCCTATATTAACTGCTGTCCACTGCAAAAAGGAACCTGATGAGGGCTGAAAACTGCAGTACTCTATGGGTATTAAGATAAGGGTTTAGGGGGCTGGAGAGATGACTCAGCAGTTAAGAGCACTGGCTGCTCTTGCAGAGGACCTGGGATCCGTGTTCCCAGCACCCTCATGGTGGCTAACAATCGTCTGTAACTCCAGTTCCAGGGGATCTGACGTCTTTTCCCTTGTAACTCCAGTTCCAGGGGATCTGATGTCTTTTTCTGGCCTCCACAGTCATTGTGTGACATGAGTGCACTTATACACTTGCAGACAATACACTCATACACATAAATCAAAATTCTTTTTAAAAGGTAAGTATTGCCGGGCGTGGTGGTGCACGCCTTTAATCCCAGCACTTGGGAGGCAGAGGCAGGCAGAGACTACATAGTTCCAGGACAGCTGGAGCTACAGGGAGACCCTGTCTCAAAAAGACAAAAAAAAAAGATAAGTATTTAGAAGGCCATTTGATACTGTGTCTATTTGGTAGGTTTCCCCCTGGTTCCTATGACCTCCCCGGCCACGGGTTCTTGGCTAGATTTACAGTACCAGGCATGCATTCCTTCTCGTGGAGTGGGTGTTAAATAGAATTAGAAAGCTTAGAAACTTTTTTGTTGTACCAAGGATAAAAAATATTTGTCTGGGGCTGGAGAGATGGCTCAGCGGTTAAGAACACTGATTGTTCTTGCACAAGACCCGGGTTCAAATCCCAGCTCCCTCGTGGCAGCTAACAACTGTAACTCCACTTCCAGGGGATGTGACAACCTCTTCTGTCCTCCGTGGGCATTGCAGGACATGGGTGCACTTACCTACATGCAGGCAATACACTCATACACATAAAAAAATAAAAATAATAAAATATTAAAAAAAATTTGTCCAATACAAGGTTGTTTCTGAGTGGTTTGTCAGTTTTATACTTTTTTTTCTAAGATAGGGTCTCACTATGTAGCCCTATCTGACCTGGAACTCTCTATATAGACAAGGAAGGCTTCGAATTCACAGAGATGCACCTGCCTCTGCCTCCTGAGTGCTGGGATTAAAGGCGTGCACCACCATGCCTGGCTCAGGTTTAGACTTAAAAATTTATTCTTTGACAGTTTTATGCATGTCTCTAATACATTCTGGTCACATTTACCCCCCACAAAGTTTTATTCATTAAAAAATTATTATTATTATTATTATTTTATGTATATGAGTGTATTGCTTGCATATGTGTACGTGTACCCGTGTTGTGCAATGCCCGAGGAAGTCAGAAGAAGGTGTCAGATCCTTTGGAGCTGGAGTTATGAATAGTTGTTAGCCACCATGTGGGTGGTGGAGATTAAACCTGGGTCCTCTGCAAGAGCAGTCAATGGTCTTTACTGAGCCATCTCCAGTCCAGTTTTATTCTTTAAACTGTTTCGATTTTTTTGTGTGATTGCTAAGAAATATTTATGTACTATATTTTTTTCTAAATAGGTAAATAATTGTCCCAACACTCTGCAATGATTTGAAATGCCACCTTTATCGTATGCCAAATTTCATTATACACCTGAGTCTGTTTCTGGGCCATTTGTTTTGTTTTGCTGATGTTTGCTCTTATGCCAATATCCCACTTTTGAAATTACTATCTTAGCTTTGTTCCTTTTTTCTGAAACACAGTCTGGGTTTGTTGATTCGGTTGTTCTCAAAGTTGTGTGCTCAAATGATCCTCTTGCCTCAGCCTCCTGAATACTTGGACTACAGATATGCACCACCACATCCAGCTTGCTGTAAGTTTTGAAATGTGGCATTCTTCTCTTGTTTTCAAACATTTCTTAAATAATTTAACTTATTTTTCTCTCAAAAGTAATTTTTAGAAATATCCAATAAATTCCACAGAAAATCTTGAGTTTTTTTTAGATTATATTGAATTTTCACCTTAATTTTGAAAGCGGTTATCTTTATATTATAGAGTTTTCCCAACCACAGGAATGCAATATATCCCCTATTTAATCAGGACTCATTAATGATGTGTCTTTCCTTTAGGTTTATATATGTAATATTTTATGTTATGTGTATGAGTGTATTGCATGTGTGCAACTGCACCCATGTTATGCAATGCCCGCAGAGGTCAGAAGAGGGCATCAGATCCCCTGGAACTGAAGTTACAGATAGTTGTTAGTCACTGTGGCTGCTGAGAATTGAACCCAGGTCCTCTTTAAGTGCAACCAGTGCTCTTAACTGCTGAGCCATCTCTCCAGCCCTGGCTTTTATATATATTGTCATTTTGAGACAGGGTTTCCTTGTAGCCCCAGCTGACATGGAACACACTATATAGACCAGGCTGGCCTTGAACTCACAAAGATCCGCCTATGTCTGCCTCCCAAGTGCTGAGATTAAAGGCATGTGCCACCACATATACTTTGTAATACCATGTTTACTCACCTTTCTCTTTCTGTCTTTTTGAATGTAGGGATTTTTTTAAATCTCGGTATTTGCAATATCTGACATAGAATAGGTTACTCAGATGGACAATTTACATGACAGCAGTTGTTCCAGAATTTGATTAAAAACTGTGGGCTCGGGGCTGGAGAGATGGCTCAGCAATTAAGAGCACTGGGTATTCATGCAGAAGACCTGGATTTAAATCTTAGCACCTACATGGCAACTAACAACTGTCTGTAATTCCAGTTCCAGGGGATTCAATGGCCTCTTCTGTCCTCTGTGGGCATTGCAGGACCCGGGTGCACTTATATATATATACATGCAGGCAATACACGCATATACATAAAATAAAAATAATAAATAAAATATAAAAACCCCCAAACCTGTGGGCTCCACCCCACCCCAAATGTGCAGGGTATGTACAGACTTTTAAATAAAGCTTCAAAGGATAAGCAGGCATGCTTTCTGATGCCTGTTCATAAATTTCAGGTTTGAGTACCCAGAATCATAAGTGATGTGCTGGATAACAGTAGTTCTATAAATTGTTGTGGGACTTTAACTACAGGCTATCATGAAAAGCTTCATAGCAGCTAACAGTTTTTGGCCAGAGACTTGTGAGTGTATAGGAGTTTCTTGGATTTTACATGTGTGCTTTTGTACATGTGAATGCACTTTTAGATTTATGGAATTGGAACAGTTGGATCAAATTTATGATCATTAAAAAAGATGATGCATAGGGATGGGAAGGCAATAACCAGAATATTACATACATATATGAAATTGTCAAAGAACAAAATGTTTGATAAATACTGCCAATTTTTTGTTCTGGAACTTTGTTCTAAAGTATATTCTTACCAACCATTCATGAGTGTCTATTTTCATGTACCTTGCCAAGGCTGGAACATTATGAATTTGAGTAAATTTTGTTTCATAAGAAAAGTCTTGGGGCTGGAGAGATGGCTCAGTGGTTAAGAACATTGGTTATTCTTGCAGAAGACCCAGGTTCGAATCCCAGCACCCACATGGCAGCTAACAACTATCTGTAGCTCCAGTTCCAGGGGATCCAACAGCCTCTTCTGTCTTCTGCGGGCATTGCATGACATGGGTGCACTTGCCTATATGCAGGCAATACACGAATACACATAAAATAAAAATAAATAAAATAAAAAAGTCATGCCCCTACAACAAATAAATGTAATAAAAAGTTAAAAGATAATGTTGTAGAAGAAACTTTAAAGACATGGAAATAAATTTGTGGCATGGTACACATAAAAAGGAAAGACCGATAAGCATATAAAATAATGTACTTTTTCCAAATGTTGATTCATTAAACATGCTGGAAGGATACACACACACACACAAAAAAAAGAAAAAAGAAAAGTCATTGCCATCTTTACTCTTCTTTACTGCATCCAGGCCATTTCTTTCAACTTTCAGGTTATAAATCTCTCCTTTGGAGCTCATGCCTTTTGCAATGTTTTCTCCCTCCCTCCTTCCCTCCCTCCCTCCCTCCCTCCCTTCCTTCCTTTTTCCCTTCCTTCTCCCTTTCTGTTTCCCTTTTCTCTCTCTTCCTCCCTCCCTCCCTCCCTTTTTCCTTTCTCTCACTTTAAAAAATATTTTTATTGATTCAAGAATTTTATACAATGTATTTTGATCATATTCAGACCCTTCCCCCATCCCCACCTCCACCTTACTACGCACCCCCCAAGCTTCATGTCCTTTATTATTGTCTTTTTTAAAAAAGGCCTATAGAGTCTAATCTGTGTTTCTCAAGTGCTCTTTGGTGTGGGTCTATCCCTTGGAGTCTGGTCAACCTACCAGAGGTCATACCAGTAAGGAAAACTGACTCCATCTTCCAGCATCCATCAAATGCCAATAGATTTTTTGAAACAGGATCTCATGTAGTCCAGACTAGCCTCTAACTCACTATATAGCCATGACTGGCCTTAAACTCCTGATCCACTGCTTCCATCTCTCAAGTTCTGGGATTATAAGAGTGTACTGTCTTGCAGGCTTGAAGTATTATTTATTTTATTATTATTATTATTATTGGTCTTTTTGAGACAGGGTCTCTCTGTAGTCCCAGCTGTCCAGAAACTCACTATGTAGAACAGGCTGGCCTTGAACCCACAGAGATCCACCTGCCTCTGCCTCCCAAGTGCTGGGATTAAAGGCATGCGCCACCACGCCCGGCTGTTGAAGTATAATTTTAAATGGCTATGAACCAGTTAATTGTGAGGATGTAACATAATATGATCTTGGTGGTCATTTAGTTTGCTTTCAATTTGTTGCTCCTGTGATGAACATTCTATTCTTAAGAATGCTCTTTTTTTTGTCTTTTTTGAGACAGGGTCTCCCTGTAGCCCCAGCTGTCCTGTAACTCACTATGTAGACCAGGCTGGCCTTGAACTCACAGAGATCCACCTGCCTCTGCATTTTTAATATTTACTTCTTAGAATAAAATGTATTACTTAGTAGTGCATTTACTAAATGGAATTTAATTACTTCAAAATTGTCCCATTGTAGGAATATGCCACAGTTTATCTCTTCTCTTATTGATGGGCATTTGGACCATTTTGGTTTCAGGCTTATCATGAATAAAGTGACAATATACATTCTAATACAAGTCTTTTTTTTGCCTCAAACTTACTATGATGTTGATCTTTTAAAAAAATCTTATTTTTTATTTTTATTTTATGTGCGTATTGCCTGTGCGTATGTAAGTGCACCTGTGTTGTGCAGTGCCCAGAAAGGTCAGAAGAGAGTGTTGGATCTCCTGGAACTGGAGTTACAGACAGTTTTTAGCTGCCATGTGGGTGCCCAGGTACTCTGTAAGAGCAGCTAGTGCTCTTAACCACTGAGCAATCTCTCCAGCCCTGATGTTGATCTTTTTAAAACTTAAAAAACAAAAATGGGGGTATGATACCTTTAATACCATGCCTTTAATACCAGCACTCGGAAGACAGAGGCAGGTGTATCTGTGTGAGATCAAAGCTAGCCTGGTCTACATAGCAAGTTCCAGGCCAGCTATGGCTATAGGGAGATCCTATCTCAAAAACAAATAAACAAAACCTTAAAATTAGTGTGTTTGTATAGTACAGGTGCATGCACACCATAGTAACGTGTAAGTCAGATGACAACTTTTCAGGAGTCAGTTCTTGCCTTCCATGTTGTTGAAGCAGGGTCTCTCTTTTCTGTCATCATGCAGCCTACTCCAGGCTAGCCTGTGAGCTTCTGGCTGATTCTCTTCTCTGTCTCCCATCTTGCCTTAGGAGTGCTGGGATTACAGAGATGTCCCACACTGTCTGGCTTTTTTTTTGTGCTGGGTTCCAGGGATGGAACTCAGGTTGTCAGGCTTGTGCAGCAAGTACTTTTAACCACCGAGCCATCTTCCTGGTCACCAAGATTGGTCTTGAACTTCTGATCATCCTGCCTTCACCTCTCAGGTGCTGGGATCACAGGCATGTGCTACTATGTCCAGTTTATGTGGTATGAAATTGAACCCAGGGCCTCATGCATGGAAGGCAAGTACTCTACCAACTGAACTATACCTCAGCTTCTTACAAGTCTTTTTGTAAACATATGTGTAAAACCCTGGGTTTGATTCCTACCACTACAAAAATTTTAACTTAAAAATTATTGATTTATAAGAGTTTTAAAAAATATATTAATTCTTTGAGAATTTTGTACAATGTATTTTGATTATATTTAACCCCCTCTCTTCTCAGATTCATCCCCACCTGATTTATAAAAGTTTTAAAAAGATTTTCTGGTCTAGGGGCTGGAGAGATGGCTCAGCTATTAAGAGCACTGGCTGCTCTTGCAGAAGGCCTAGGTTCGATTTCCAACATCCACATGGCAGGTAACAACTGTCTGAAACTTGAGCTCTGGGGCATGTGACACCCTCTTCTGGCCTCTTCGGGCATTGCATGACACAGGTGTACTTACATGGAGGTATAATCATACACACGAAAATAAAAATAAATAAAACATAAAAAAATACTTTCTGGTCTTAAGTTCTTTGTCAGAGTTCTGTTTTACAGATGTTTTCTCCACATCCATACTTTCCTATTCATTTTCATAATGGTGTTTTTAATGAACTGGGTTTTAAAAAAAATTTATGTGTATAAGTATATTGCCTGCATGTATGTAAGTGTACCCATGTCGTGCAATGCCTCTGTAGCTCAGAAGAAGGCCTCAGATTCCCCTGGAACTGGAGTTATGGACAGTTGTTAGGTGCCATGTGAGTGCTGGGACTTGAACCCAGGTCCTCTGCAAGAGCAGCCAGTGCTCTTAACCACTGAGCCAGCTCTCCAGCCAAATGAACTGGCTTTTAAATTTGGTATAAAGTCTAATGTACATGTGTGTATGTGTGTGTGTACGTGTGTATTTGTGTGTGTGTATTTTCTGAGATATGGCCTGTCTGTGTAGCTCATGACTCTCCCCACTCAGCCTCCCAAGTGCTTAGATTGCTTAGATTACAGGAGTGTGCCACCATACCCAGAAAATTTATCATTTTAAAATTAAATTTATAAATTTTTTAACGATTTTTTTTGTCTTTTTTGTGAGACAGGGTCTCCTTGTAGCCCCAGTTGTCCTGGAACTCACTATGTAGACCAGGCTGGCCTCAAACTCACAAAGATCCTCCTGCCTCTGCCTCCCAAGTGCTGGGATTAAAGGCGTGTGCCACCACACCCGGCAAAATTTTTTTTATTTTTTTTTACTTTTTTTTTTAAAATTATTTAATAACCACATGATTAGAAGCATTTCATAACAGCATTAACATATTCAATAACAATTTCCAGAGCAAAGATGCTTCTCTTTCAAAATTAGCTGTAAATTTTGAGGTTCACAGTTAAATAATACAGTTATACAATATTGAACTCAGTATAACCCTTATAAGACATAAAATTGAATGAGGTTTTAAC
>NW_008357686.1:2033139-2052017 GCF_000622305.1 Nannospalax galili
CAGGCTGGCCTCGAACTCACAAAGATCCTCCTGCCCCTGCCTCCCAAGTGCTGGGATTAAAGGCGTGTGCCACCACACCCGGCAAAATTTTTAAAAAATATATTTTATTTTATCATTTTCATTTTATGTGTATGAGTGTATTGCCTGTATTTTTGTCTTTTTTTGTGAGACAGGGTCTCCTTGTAGCCCCAGTTGTCCTGGAACTCACTATGTAGACCAGGCTGGCCTCGAACTCACAAAGATCCTCCTGCCCCTGCCTCCCAAGTGCTGGGATTAAAGGCGTGTGCCACCACACCCGGCAAAATTTTTAAAAAATATATTTTATTTTATCATTTTCATTTTATGTGTATGAGTGTATTGCCTGTATGTATGTGAGTGCACCCGTGTCGTGCAATGCTGCGAAGGTCAGAAGAGGGTGTTGGATTCCCCTGGAACTGGGGTTAAGGATGGTTCATAGCCACCATGTGGGTGCTGGGAGTCGAACCTGGGTCCTCTGCAAGAGCAGTCAGTGCTCTTAACTGCTGAGCCATCTCTCCATCCCCTTAAAATTAAATTTATGTATGTATTTACTTGTGTGTGTGTGTGTGTGTGTGTGTGTGTGTGTGTGAGTGTGTGTGCATTTAACAGAGCCCATGTGGAAATCAGAAGACAACTTGCAGGATTCAGTCTCTATCACGTGGGTCCCAGGGATCAAACTTAGGTCATCAGATTTGGCAGCTGTTGCCTTTACCCACTGAGCCATATCACTGGCCAGAATTTATCTTTTTTATGCCTTTTGCTATCTCTGTTTGGAAACACTTTGGTCCTCAAGTTTGAAAGATAGCCTTCTGGATTTTCTCCTAGAAATTGGTAAATTTAGCATTTATATATTTAATTTCATGATCCATCTTCAGTTAGGTTTTAGATACAGTGTGTGGTTGGGCCCAAAGCTTATGTTTTTCCATTTGGATATTAGGTTATTCAAGCAGTTTGCTTAACACTTTCCTTTACCTTATCCAATATTGCTTTGTTGAAAGTCAAATGACTTTATATGTGTAGGTTTGTTCCTGAGCTCTCTATTCTGTTTTGATGGCCTATTTTCCTGTCATATTCTATTGACTTCCAGTCTTAAAGTCAGGAGTACAAGTTTTCCAACTTTTCAAGATTGCCTTATATATCATAGGACCTTTACATTTCTCTCTTTAAAAAATGATTTCTGGGGCTAGAGAGATGGCTCAGCAGTTAAAAGCATTGGCTGCTCTTACAGAGGACCCGAGTTTGATTACCAGCACCCACATAACAGCTAACAACTGTCTGTAATTCCAGTTCCAGGGGACTCTGATGCCCTCTTATGGCCTCCACAGACAGTGCACAACACGGGTGTACTTACATACATACAGGCAATATACTCATATACATAAATTAAAAATAATAAAATATATTTTAAAAATTATTTGTTTTAATCTCTCCCAAAAAAAAACCTCCCCCTCTCCCTCTCCCTCCCCCCCCTCACCTGTGGAGGCCGGAAGACAGTGTGTGATCCGCTGGAGCTGGAGTTACAGGTGATTATGAACAACCTTACATGGGTGCTGGAAACCCAACTCAGGTTCTCTGGGAGAGCAGGAAGACTCCTAACAACTGAGCCATCTCTCTAGTTTCATAATGTAGCCTAGGCTTGGCCTCAAATTCACTATGTAGCCAAGATTGGCTTTAAACTTGCAGTAATCCTCTTGCCTTAGCCACCATACCCAGCTGTACAGATTTCTGTATGTTATGAAGATAAGTATATGTATAGCAAGAGAAATAAGTAATATTGTCTTTATAACATGAAGAGATTGAGGCTGAGAAAAACTAAATGCCTTGACTCAAGATCATATGAATAGAAAGTGACAGTTGGGGGCTTGTCAGATGACTCAGTAAAGGTGCCTGCCACCAAGTCTCATGACCTGAATTAGATCCCCAGAACTCACACGGTGGAAGGAGAGAACTGACTCACCTAAATTGTTCTCTGACCTCCACACATATGCTGCAGCGTATATATATGCACACACACAATTTTTTAAAATGTAAAATCAATAATTGACAGTTGGGTGTAGTAGTATACACTTGTAATCCTATTTCCTGCTAGATAGATATAGGAGGATCAGGAATTCCAGGTCATCCTCAGGTACATAAATAATACATAGAGAATTGGAGACCAGGCTAGGTTATGTGAAACCCTGCCTCAAAAAAGCCCAAAACAAAACAAAACAAAACAAAACAAAAATAACAGATGACAGAGCAGGGAGTTGAATTCTGGTCTTTATGACACAATATACCATGTTTCTGATACACAGAAGAACATATTTTAATCTCTTAATAATGTTTTTAAGTACTTAAATTATTTACTATTTTTGTATCTTGTGCCAAAAGCTTTAGTTTCAGAATTTGGTTCCTGCTAATTGTCTTGTCAAATTTTTAGAGAACATTTAGTATAGTTTATCCCCCGTTTTGTTTCAGTGTATATTTTTATTTAATTTTTGTGCATTTCATACAGTAGATATTAATCATATTTAGACCCTCTTCTGTATCTGTACCCCCCATAGCCCACCCACAGGATTTTATGTGTTCTGTCATATATGTTAAGGCCTATCAAGTCAAGTTTGTGTACTTAGGTGTTCCTCGGTGTGAGTTCATCCACTGGAGCCTGGTCAGCTTATCTAGCATCACTCCCTTAAAGAAAATCGACTCTACCTCACCAGCCAGTGATCAGCTGCCAATAGTTCATGAGCTGAGGTTGGGGCCTGCTACCCATTTCCCACCTCTATGCTGGGTTTTCTTCTGATTGAGTTTGCATGGGTCTTGAGCATGCTGACACCATTACTGTAAGTTCATATGAGCAAGGTCCCAGGAGCCTGGAAGACTCTGTTTCCTTATGGTCATGCACTACTCCTTGCTCTTACAATCTTTCTGCCCCTTCTTCCACAATGGCCCCTGAGCCTTGAGTGGGTGAGGTTTAAACCACTCAAAATGTTTTTTTAACTTATTACTTTGCAACAGTTGTAAGCTTAAAAGTTGCAGGACTAATATGAAGAAATACTGTAAACCCTTAACCTAGATTCATACATTTTTAACATATTGCCACCTTTGTTTTTAATTGTTTTATCTTCATAGTTTTTCCTACACTACACTGCTAAATGATTCAGCATGTCTTTCCTAAGAACAAGGACATTCTCTTACAAAACCATAGTATAATGGTCACAACGAGGAAAATTCACATTAATGGAGTACTACTACTGTCCATATCAGCTTTTACACTTGTGCCAATAATGTTCTTTTCTTTCTTTCTCTCTTTTTTTAAGCAAGGGCTCACTCTGTACCCAGGCTGGCCTATAACTCACTATATAGTTCAGGGTAGCTTCAGGTTTGTGGTAATCCTCCTTCCTCAGCCTCCCAAGTGCGGGAATTACATCCTGAGCCATCACACCCAGGTGTTCTAATATTGTTTTTATACCATTTTTCCCAATGCAGAATTATATATTGAATGCAGTTGTTATGTCATTTGATTTGCTTTAACCTGGAATATGTGTGTGTTTATGTATGGTATACATGCACCTTCCTTCCTTCCTTCCTTCCTTCCTTCCTTCCTTCCTTCCTTCCTTCCTTCCTTCCTCTTCCTTCCATCCTTCCTTCCTTCCTTCCTTCCTTCCTTCCTTCCTTCTTTCCTTCTTCCTTCATTTCTTTTTTTTTTTGAGACAGGATCTATCTGTAGCCCCAGCTGGCCTGGAACTCACTATGTAGACCAGGCTGGCTTCGATTGATCTCATAGAGATTCACCTGCCTATGCCTCTGTCTCTTGAGTGTTGGGATTAAAGGCATATGCCACCATGCCTGGCTTAAAAGAAAAAAAACCCCCAAACTTTGTAGCCTGGCCTGCCCTCAGATTTACTGTGTAGCAGAGGATGACCTTGAACTACTGATCCTCCTGCCTCCACCTGCTGAGTATGTGTGCACCTCTGCGCCTAGTTTATGCAGTGCTGGGAATGGAACCCAGGGCTTCCTGCTAGGCAAATAATCTACCAACTGAGTTATATCCCCACCCAGAATGTTGACACTTTTGAAGAACACAAGCAGTGATTTTGCATAGTGTTCCTTACTTTGTGTTTGTCTGATGTTTGCTTATGAATAGATTTTGATTATTTATTTTATTTTATTTTTTAGAAATATCACAGGAGTGACATTTTCTTAGGGCATTGCAACAGGAGGGTCAGGACGCCCGTTTGTTTCACTACTGGTGACATTAATTTTAACCTTTTGGTTAAAGTAGAATCTGCCAGGTTTCCCTACTGTAAAGTTATTATTTAATTTTTTAAAAATTTCTTGTATTTATGGTGGGGGGATGCCAAGGCATGTATATGTAGGTCAGAAGACAACTTGTAGGAGTCAGTTCTCTTCTTCCACTCAGGTCGCCAGGCTTGGTGGCAAGTGCCTTCACCTACTGAGATATATTTTTTATTGCTTGGTCTTTTTGAGACAGGGTCTCCCCGTAGCCCCAGCTGTCCTGGAACTCACTATGTAGACCAGGCTGGCCTTGAACTCACAGAGATCTGCCTGCCTCTGCCTCCTGAATGCTGGGATTAAAGGAGTGCGCCACCATGCCCGGCATACTGAGATATTTTGGTGGCCCTAAAGTTACTATTTTTACCCTTGAAATAAATATGCAATTTTCAGGGATGGTTTGTGATTATGAATATCCTGCTCCTCCTTGACATCAACATTTTAACATTCATTGTTGATGATGCTTACCTGAATCAGTTATTATTATGATGTTTGAAAGAGTTATTTTTCTGAATCCTTTATTAGTTATACATTGATTTGTTGACAAGCCACTGTAAAAAGGAACCTTCCTATTACCTCACATATTAATTAATTAATCAATTATCAGTATGGACTTATGGATTCTTATTAGATGAATTATGATTCTTACTGTGATTATTCATTTTGATATTCAAATTGTTCCAGGTTTGGCAAGTGGAGCTCCTTCTATGTTCATTGATATGTCCCTAGCATTCTTTGGCATTAGTTTACTTTCTGGGTTCTGGGACAAGATTATTTCAAGTTTATTTTGGATTTTTATCCCTTTCCTAACCCTGGGATCAGCTGTTTCTTTCAGGAGCCATGGCTCTTGTAAGTAGGAATGATAGTTAAAAGTCAAGATCTGGGTGCTGGGTTTATGCATTGCTACTCACATAGCATTGTTCTGGAGGCTCTTGGAGCAGAGAGACCTAGGAATTGACCTAGTTTTGAATATCTCTGAATATTTCCACCAAGCAAATGTAGGTCTGTGGTTGAACAGTTTATTATTTCAGGAAATGGTTCCAGAGGCAGTCTCCTCCATTGCTGGGCAGCCCTGATATGTGACAACCCTTTATTTGGATTGATTTCCTCTACCTAATTATTTTCTTCTGTAGGCCAAACATCTGTACTCATCATTCTGGTTAATCTGTTCTGTTCACACATCAGTTCATTGGTTCTCATCAGTTCATTCTTTTTAAAGATTGCCATCTAGAACAAAATGCACTATTCCAAGCACCTCTTCTGATCAGTAGACAGAGTGGGCAGATGACTCTTTGTTCTGTACCATGTGCTGCTACTCATGAGGGCAAAAATTAGGTCTCTCTCTCTCTCTGCCACATCAAGCACTCTGTGGATGTAGAGTGAGCATAGAGTTAGTTGAGGTCACTAAGATTTTAACTCTCCTGTGTTTATACATTCAGTATTTGAACATTTGTGTTTTAGGATCATATACAAGTCTTCACTTTGATCTACTTCTCTTTATCTTGTTAAATTTATCCTATATTTCTTTTGATCAAGCTTATTTGAATCCCAAATGTGTCCCAGTAGCATTACCTTATTTTCCAGCTTAATGCTTGTAAATTTGGTTTCTATATGATCGGTATTTTCTTACAAATAGCTGTTGAAAAATACCAAAAAGGGCAGTATGGAGCTCAAACCTTTTTAACCTGACCACAAACTTTCTCAGTGTTGAAACCAACCCATCAGATAAGGGTTGCTGTTGTTCATCTACCTTCATTTGTGGTTGAATAAAGGATCTGCATGAACAGACTTGTCACAATGCTTCTTTGAACCATTCTTTTTCATAGAGTTGATGTTTTAGGATAAATAGGGAGCCCTGTTTGTTATAAGAATGAGGGGAATCAGGCATGGTGGCACATGCCTTTAATCCCAGCGCTTGGGAAGCAGAAGGAGGTAGATCTTTGTGATCTACCAGGACTAGTCAGGCCAGCCAGGACTACACAGTGGAAACTTTTCTCAAAAACAAAGTGAGGGGGGAGGTGGCAAGATGGCTCAATGGGTAAAGGCACCTGCAGCCAAGCCTGACTGCCCGAGTTTGAGCCCCAGAACCCACATGGTATAAGGAGAGAATTTATTCCCAGAAGTTGTCCACTTACTTCTACAACATTGGGATGTGGGTACACACACACACACACACACACACACACACACACACACACACACTAAATAAGCAGAGTATAAGATAAATAATTATTTACCAAAAAAGTGAGGGGGAGTTTGCATACTTCAAACTCACTGTTCTTCAGTCTTCTGACTTGCTCTGTATCTTCCTTAGTGAAAAAGACAAAGAAATATTTCAGGTAGCTAAGGTTATTTCATTTTAATCATAGAATCTTCATCAAATCTAAGGAACTTCAGAAGTCTTTTAGTTCAAGCTTTTAAAATCTTATTAGCAACACCTATCAATGTGCCCTTCTCTTTTAATGATATGCCATTCAATACATACTTAAACACTTCACAAAAAGAAGTGATTTTAGAAAAGTGTTCTTAAAATTTACAAATAAGAATCGTGTATTAGGGGCTAGAGAGATGGCGAATCACTGAAGAGCACTGGTAGCTAATAACTCACATGGTGGCATAACTTAACTCCATTTTCAGGCAATTTGAAACCCTCTTCTGGCCACCATTGCATGTATGTAATACACTTACATACAAGCAAAACATCCGTCCATGTAAAAAATAAAAAATAAAAATTTTAAAAAGAATTTTTATTCATATTTTTAGAATATATGTTGCCCAGGAGATGAAAACCACAATAACGGCTTAAAGAATAAGATAAAATCTGTGTCTAACGTGGGGAAAACTTCTGTACTTGCATCTCATTTCGTTAAGGACATGACTCTCTTTCATTTGTAGAACAATTTAAAACCATGAAATACTTTGACATCTGCAAAATACTTTGACAAGTAAAATAAGACTCCATTCGTTTCATTAGTAGGCCAGAGCTCACTGATTATCTCTGTATGTATCTGATTATTACTAGTCATAATAGGTTGCACTTGGAACCTTGGCACCTGTGTATGTCTATAAAGTAGATTTCAATGTTATGTAATGCTTATCACCTCTACTAATTAACATGTTATTCATATTTTTATCATTGTAATGAAATACTGGATACATACTACTTTTAAAGAAAACAGGAGAGCTGGGGATATAGCTCAGCTGGTACAGTACTTGCCTAACATGCATGAGACCCTGGGTTAGATATTAGCACTGTATAAACTGAGCATGATGGTACATGCCTATAATCCCAGCACTCAATAGGTAGAAGCAAGAGAATCAAGAATTCAAGATCATCCTCAGCTACATGGAAAGTCTGAAGCTAGCCTGGGCAACATAACACCCTGCCCAAAGTAAAAAATAGAAGGGGCTGGAGAGATGGCTCACTGGTTAAGAGCACTGGCTGCTCTTGCAAAGGACCCAGGTTCAATTCCCAGCACCCATGTGGCAGCTAACAAGCATCTGTAACTCCAGTTTCAGGAGATCTGATTCCCTCTTCTGACCTCCTTGGGCATTGCATGACTTGGGTGGACTTACATACATGCAGGCAATACACTCACATACATAAAAAATAATAAATAAAATATTAAAAAATAGAAGAAGTTTATTCAGCTTGCAGATTTGGAGGTTTTAAGTCCAAGTGGCATAGTGCAATCTCTGGCAAGGGCCTACAGCAGATGACAGAACATATGTGGGAGAGAAATCACATCTTGAGCCAGGAAGCAAAGAAAAGGGGAGAAGAAATCTTTGCTCCTTTTGTAATGATTCTTTCAGGAACTTGAGATTTCCATGATAGATATCTAATTCCCTCCAAAGTCATGCCTCCAATGATCTAAGGACCTCTCACCTTATACAGCCCCACTCTTTAAGGTTCCACACCATTTCCCAACACTCCCATTCTGAGGACCAAGCCTCTAACATATAGATTCTTTAGGGATGTTCCAACCACATCCAAACTCTAGCAGATAGAAAAATGTTAGTACCTGAAACACAACAGATAGAAGTAGCTATCTGCCCGGGCGTGGTGGTGCATGCCTTTAATCGAAGCACTTGGGAGGCAGAGGCAGGTGGATCTCTGTGAGTTCGAGGCCAGCCTGGTCTCCATAGTGAGTTCCAGGCCAGCTGGGGCTACAGGGTGACCCTGTCTCAAAAAAACAAAACAAACAAACAAACAAAAGTAGCCATCTGAAAGCATACACCCTAAGGGAGAGTGAAATTTTACTATGATGAAACTAGGATGTTTTTCAAATTTCCCTCAAAGCCCAGAGTATGATCTTTGGAAAAAGCTAATGAAAATGTCAAAATACAGAGATTTTAATTTATCCGCTTTATAACTTGGCCATCTGAAATTGTGTTCTATGAATAAAAGAGTGAAGGGTGGCTTTCTTCGAAAAGCCTAGAAAGGGGGAGAATGGCATTTTGTTTATCTTTTACTGTTTTTCTATTGTTTATTTTTAATTATATATGTAATATGTATGTAAATATATTACTCTTGTAAAAGTGTTAAAACATGGGGACTGGAGAGATGGCTCAGCAACTAAGAGCACTGGATGCTCTTGCAGAAGACCTAGGTTTGAATCCCAGGACCCACATGGTGGCTAACAACTGCCTCTAACTCCAGTTCCAGAGGATCTGATGCCATCTTCTGGCCTCCATGGGCACTGCACAACAAGGGTGCACTTACATACATGCCGGCATAACACTCACACACATTAAATAAATAAATAAATTAATTAATTAATTAATTAAGTTTTTTTAAAAAAAAACTTTAAAACATGACAGGCAAGAGTAAATTCCATTTTACCAATTGTCTTGCCCTCAGTTTTGGTGGTGCAGGATTTTTTTCTTTTTTGAGACAGGGTCTGGCTACATTGTCCAGCTGGCCTTGAACTCATAATCCTCCTGCCTTAACCTCCTGAGTGGTGGGATTACTGATGTACATACTCAACCATACTCAGGACAAGCAGGCTTTTTATAGAAACACATTTAGTAGAAAAAGCTTATCAAGCTCATAATCTGATAATACCATGTCCTTTGCAAATATAAACTTCCTTTATTTTTAAAAATATTGTGATGACCAAGCTGACTCCATTTTGTGCAAACTCACCATCTTAGAAGCTTAGCCACAGTATATTTCTAGCCCAAGGTCAAATAATTGTTTCCAAGAAACCCTGACCCCTTCCTTTTTCCCAGAAGTATGCAGCTGCAGCCATCTGCTCTCTAGCCATATAGAAAACAAGAATTGTTATGATATGACTAACTGCTGATTTTGGCTTCTGTAGTTTGCTTATTTCACTATTTCAGGGCACCCTGACATTTACTCAGTGACCACCCTGTCAACATCCCCTTGTGTTTTTTAGCTTTAAAAGGTCCCTCTCACTTCCCCTCACTACTGCAGTTCTCTAACCTGACTCAGAGACTGCAGTCCAAGCTAGCTTGAACAAAGTTTTTTTTTTAATCTAAATCTGAATTATCTGGTGATCTTTACCCAGTAGTCTCGGGCTCCATAACATTTGGGGGCTCGTCTGGGATTCTGGGGGACTCCAGACTCAGGTCTGTTGATTTGGGTATGACTTGCTAGTGAGTTCGGGGACGGGATGGAGCCCAAACCACAGCTGCCATAAGTTGAAGAGTCACTAACTGGGTACAAGCCCAATACAGGGGTGAGTCCGATAGTGGATTCTGGAGGCCATGGGAGCCCATGGTTGTGACCACCAAAATTACATCAAACTGAAAGCAAAAGTTGCCGGCTGTCGCACTCGTGCTAAGGGCAGGACTCATTAGTGAGTTTTCTGGAGTCTGGACATCTGGGGAGACTTAGGGTAGATTGGTGGCAATTGTAACCCAATCTCCAGGGACAGCAGGAGATGCCCTCCTGTCCCCTCTGGCTAGGATTTGGATGTATGAGTGAAGGTGGCCACCACATGTCTGTAATTGTGTAATTGTCTTGTCTTCTCTGTTTGGGTATTTTGTTTCTTTGTGTTTTTTTATTTTTGCCTGGTGGATTTGTGTTTTATGATGTTCTTGTGAGTTTTGTTGCACATATGGGAGCCAGATCAAGCATGGCCAAGACTCCTTTGAGCTGCATGCTGTGTCACTTCCAGGAGTTCCACTAGGCAGACTACAGAGTTGAGATATCACTGGGAAAGCCCTGTACTTTATGTGATTTGGAATGGCCCTCCTTTAATGTGAGATGGCTGGACTCAGGCCACCCAGAGAGTCTGGCAAGTAGTTACAGGGGATCCTGGTCATCCTGACCAGTTCTCTTACATCGACCACAGGCTCTCCCTCCTCCTCCAACCCCTTCTTGGTTAAAGTGCTATGCCCTTAAACAGGGTTCCTCTATTCTAGTCACTAGGTCACTGAGTCAGAGATTGAGTAAGAACCTGAGTAAGATGGCTGGCCTTTCAGTTCTGTTCCCTGGGGAGGAGGCAGACATACCTCTACCTTACAGTTCACACCCTCAGCTGGTCCAGGACCTGACTGTGTCTGAGGGAGATCCTGCTCCTGTTGTTCCGGTTCTGAGGATTTACCCTGACCTTCCCTCACCCTCACATACCCAGAGCAGGTTGGATTATGCCCTGCCTCAGCTGAGTCAAGCCTCCCGGCTGGAGGTACTACCTCTCAGGGAAGCACCCCCAAGTGGACCCATGACCGACATCAGGGATGGGGAGGCCAATAGACCCAGGGCTCCTTTTATGGTCTATGTTCCTTTTTCCACCAGTGACTTATATAATTGGAAGACCCAGTACCCTCCATTTTCTGAGAACCCACAGGCCCTTACTAGATTGCTGGAAACTGTTTTCCTCACCCACCAGCCAACTTGGGCCAACAGTAAACAACTCTTAGGTACTCTCTTCACAGCTGAAGAAAAAGACCGGATTCTGGCTGAGGCTCACAAGGCTGTAGTGGGCCTTGGAGGGTGATGGGGGGTGGATATGGATATCGATGTTAGAGTTGAATGAATCCTGCCTTCCACTCTACCAGCCTAGGCCCTACAGACTGGAATGAGAGCAGCAGCTAGGAAGCCACCTAATCTTTCAAAGGTAACTGAGGTTATTCAGGGAAGTCAAGAGTCCCCTGCTGGGTTTCTGGAGTGCCTCCGAGAGGTTTATCCGGAATTTACCCCTATAGATCCCGATGCCCCAGAAAACCAGCGGGCCTTTGTGACTCAGTCGGCCCCGACATTCATAGAAAGTTACAGAAATTGGAAGGGTTTGAAGGAATGAACAGGTCTCAGTTATTAGAGATAGCTCAGAAAACCTATAATAATAGAGATCCAGATGAAAAGAAAGACAAGAGGCTGGCCAGGATAATGGTGGCTGCTTTCAAAGAAGAAGAAAACAGAAATTGGAACACCCCAGATGACAGAATCGGTTCAGAATCAAGTTAGAGAAAGATCAGTGTGCATACCGTAAGGAGAAAGGACACTTCAAAAATGAGTGTTCGCAACGCAGGCAAAAGAAAGTAAAGAAGATCCTCAGCCTGGAAAATGCAGAATGAAGGGGCTGGGGCTCCATACTAATGAGCCCCTGGGAGCCCATGGTCACAGGAGAAGTTGGGGGCAAAACTCTTCAGTTCCTGGTAGATACTGGCATGGCTCATTCAGTGCTCACTCAGCCTCTGGGCCCACTTATCAAGGAAAGAACTATCATACAGGGAGCCACGGGGACCAGGGCCTACACTTGGACTACTAAATGAGAAGTGAACCTTGGACAAGGTACTGTGACTCATTCTTTTCTTGTTATGCCAGACTGCCCATATCCCCATATTGGCAGAGACTTGTTGGGGAAACTAGGTGCCACTATCACATTTAATGAAAATGAAGCCACTCTGGAGTTAACACATCTGCAGCCTGCTGTCCTGGGAACTTGTCCCTT
Source organism: Nannospalax galili (assembly GCF_000622305.1). Lineage (NCBI taxonomy): Eukaryota > Metazoa > Chordata > Mammalia > Rodentia > Spalacidae > Nannospalax > Nannospalax galili. The sequence goes on from NW_008357686.1 coordinate 2,045,355, forward strand.
ATCAGATGTATATAAAATACTGGAAGAGAACTCAGGGGGGCTAAACTTAGACAACCCCCTCCTTATAGAATTAATGCAGAAGTTTTCTGGAGTGTGGGTGGAGATTAAATCCCCTGGGCTGGCTTCTCATTGACCACCAATTATCGTTCAGCTTTTCTGTGCTGCTTCCCCTGTGAGAGTGAAACAGTACCCAATCTCGAGGGATGCTACGGATGGCATCAGGAAACATATCTGCTGCCTCAGAGATGCAGGGATTTTGGTTCCCTTTCATTCTCCTTGGAATACCCTACTGCTCACTGTTGTTAAACCTGGCACTAGAGACTATCGCCCTGTTCAAGACCTGAGGGAAGTCACTAAGAGAGTGGAAACCATTCACCCAACTGTGTCAAATCCTTACACTCTGTTCAGCCTACTAGACCCAGAAAAGACTGTATACACTGTTCTAGATCTGATGGATGTGTTCTTCTCTTTACCTTTGGCCCCTGTGAGCCAACCCATATCTGCTTTTGAATGGACAGACACTGAAGCAGGATTCAGTGGTCATTTGACCTGGACTCACTTGCTGCAAGGATTTAAAAATTCTCCCACACTGTTTGATGAGGCCCTGAGTGCAGACTTGCTTGAATACTGCCAAGGGCACCCAAATGTCACCCTCTTGCAGTATGTAGATGATCTTCTCATCACTGCCCATACTTTGGATGAATGCCAACAGGAAACCAAGGAGCTTCTCGAAACATTTCAATGATTGGGTTATCGTGTATCTGCCAAAAAGGCCCAATTATGTGCTGAAAAGGTAACCTACCTGGGGTATTGCCTAGAGAGTGGCACCAGGACTTTGTCTCCATGCAGGATCCAAACTATATTGAATATCCCTGAGACATGTGACAAAAGACAGGTGAGAGAATTTTTGGGGACAGTTGGGTATTGCAAACTCTGGATACCCAACTTTGCAGAAATAGCCAAACTGTTGTATCGACGTATAGGAGGAAATGGTCTCTTAAACTGGGAGGAAAAAGAAAAAAAGGCCTTCCAGAAACTTAAAGTAGCTCTCATGTCAGCCCCAGCATTAGGATTACCTGATATTGCTAAACCTTTCCACCTATTTGTGGATGAGCATCATGGAGTGGCAAAAGGTGTATTGACTCAAACATTGGGGCCTTGGAAAAGGCCGATGGCCTACCTGTCTAAACATTTGGACCCTGTAACCACAGGGTGGCCTGCCTGTATCCGAGCCATTGAAGCCACAGCATTGCTGTTGAAAGAGGCTGGCAAACTAACTATGGGCCAGGAACTGATTATCACCATTCCTCGCTCTGTTGAAATGCTTCTTTGAGGAACTCCTGAGTGTTGGATGTGGAACGCTTCCATCACCCATATCAGGCTCTCTTTTTGTTTTTTTAAAACTTAAAAAAAAAAATTACTATTTTTATTTTATGTTTATGTGTGTATTGTCTGCATGTAGGTAAGTGCACCTGTGTTGTGCAATGCCCGTGGAGGTCAGAAGAGGCTGTCGGATCCCCTGGGATTGGAGTTATGGACAGTTGTTAGCTGCCATGTGGGTGCTGGGATTCAAACCCGGGTCTTCTGCAAGAACAACTGGGGTTCTTAACCGCTGATCAGGCTCTCTTTTTAGACGTGCCCCATCAGGTTTTCACCATCTGCAGCATTGAACCCGGCATCTCTCCTGCCTGACTCTGAAGAGAAGCCCACTCATGACCATGTTCAAGTTACAGATCATTTGCAATGTGAGTGACCAGATCTTCGAGACCAGCCACTAGGAAAGGTAGACACGACCCTATAAACCGATGGAAGCTGCTACGTGGGAGACGGGGTCAGGTATGCAGGAGCAGCAGTGGTGACTCTCTCTGAGGTAATTTGGGCCTAATCCCTGGCCCAGGGAACATCAGCACAAAAAGCAGAGCTGATGGCTCTAATCCAGGAGCTAAGGTGGGGAAACAGTTGTCCAGTCAACATCTCTATAGGTAGCCCGTATGCCTTCTCTACTGCACACATACAGGAATGGGGCCTGCTCACCTCAGTTGGGAAGGAGATTAAAAACAAGCAGGAAATCTCTGCTCTCCTAACAGCCATTTGGCTGCCTGAGAGACTGGCCATCATCCATTGCCCTGGGCATCAAAAAGGAGACTTGGTGGAGGCTCAGGGCAACAGATTTGCTGACACCATGGTAAGGAGTGGCCCCAAGAGCCAGTGGGGCCACTGCAGATATTAGGCCCCCCTTTAGTTCTCACTCTCCTACCTGAACCGGACTTATTGAAAAAACTTGAATACACCACGGAAGAGGAAAAACGGGTCCAACAGCAAGGGGCCATGAAAGTAGAGGATTGGTGGATCCTCCCAGATGGATGCCTTGTTTTGCCCAAAGCTCTAGAGCCACCTCTTCTTTTTCAAATTCACCAAAGTACACATCTGAGATCAACTAAGTTGAAGGAATTAACCAGAGACAGGTATTTCTTGCCTCATCTGGATGAATAAGTTGAACAAATTACTCGCCGTTGTGCTGCCTGTGCCCAGGTAAATCCCAGAAGAGGAAAATCGGCGCCAATGGGTGTTGGAGAAAGAGGACTTAATCCTGGTGAACACTTGGAGTTGGACTTACTGAAGTAACTCTGGCAAGGTTTGGATATCGATATCTATTGGTTTTTATAGATACATTTCCAGGATGGACAGAAGCTTTTCCTACTAGATTAGAAACAGCTAGGGTGGTTGCTAAAAAGTTATTAATGGAGATTATTCCTCGATTAGGTATCCCGTCTTCTTTGGAGTCCAACAATGGCCCGGCCTTTATGGCTACAGTGTCACAACAGGTGGCCAAAATTCTAGGGATACATTGGAAGTTATGTTGTGCCTACCAGCCTCAAAGTTCAGGACAGGTAGAAAGAGTTAACAGAACTATTAAAGAAACATTGACCAAATATCAGGCAGAAACTGGCGAGGGGTAGACTGAGTTGCTCGCTACTGTTCTTTTTAGCATAAGGTGCTCCCCCTATAGGGACAAGCTAACTGTGTTTGAAATAATGTTTGGTTGCCCACCTCTGCTAATTCCTGCAAAAGGAAGGCCACAAGCTATTGAAATGTCTAAACTATTCCTTCCTCAAGTCCCTACAGACCCTACAGCGAGTTTTCCGAGACATCCAGAACCATCTCACACCTCCACCAACCCTACCACTTCTGACTGAACCGGCTCACAGCTTTCAACCAGGAGACCTGGTATGGGTCAGCCATCTGCCTAGCCAGACCTGAGAGCCCTCCTGGAAAGGACCGTATCCTGTGATCCTGACCACACCTACAGCTCTTAAAGTAGCGGGGATTGCATCTTGGATCCATCATTCCCATCTGAAAGCAGACACAACCACTTACTGGGAAGGTAAAAAATGTAAGGCATTGGGAGACCCTCAGCACCCTCTAAAGGTGCGACTCACCCATGTTTCAAACTCGGACTAATTTTAATATGGAGGCCCATGGAAAGAAATATCCATGCCTGGGACCCTAGACAGTTTGAAATCTGGGACTGGGAGCTGGCCCACACACAGACTGGGCGGGTCCTAGCTGTGTTTAGGAATGCCGGTGTTTCAAATGGATTTATGCAATCTCTTTGAGGAAAGCATTCTCACCAAATTGCGCCCTCAGAAAAATGCTGGCTGTGAAAGTGTAACTAGGAAAAGGCTCTACAGTCCCTGCAGTTTTATGTTTGTCCTGAGAATGGACCCAGTCATTGTCAAATGGCTAATGAATATCACTGTGGTAAATGGGGTTGAGAAACTGAGTCCAGTTGGGGCGGACATCGGGACCCCTATATTTTGATTACAAAGGGACCCACGCCCCGTATCTGTACCACAGTTGGAAAATGCAATCCCTTTATTATAAGAGTACTAGTCTGGAATCACCTAAGCTCTCAGGATTGGCTGGGAGGTTGCTCCTGGGGTTTCAGACTATGGGGAAATGGCCCAGACCCTGGAGTCAAGTTGACCATCTATAGAAAACTGCCTCCCCATAGAATTAATCCCATCGGTCCTAAAAACTATTGGTTATGAATCCCAAAATCTGCCTCGGTTCCACGTCGACTACTGCCCAGGTTTCTAAATTTTCCCCAACTCCCCTCATCAGTGTTCACACAAGACCAACACTTAAGGCTGAAAGATTAGATCCTCCCCTCCCATTAGAAGATAACTATGAGCTTACCTTGATAAACTTGATGCACAAATGGATCAACTCTACATCTCCAAAGTTTGGGGAGGACTGTTGGCTTTGCCTGGATTCCAGACCTTCCTTTTATGTGGGGCTAAGGGCCAACTTCTCTACTGACTTTTCTACTACCCCACCAAGTACAGGTTGTAACCTCCATAAGATGAGGCTTCCTCTGGGAGACTTACAGGGAACTGGGACTTGTTTACTATCTTCACAGTATTCTCTACTGAATTCCCCATACAATTCATCTTGTGACTCACATGTTCAAACTAAAATATACTTCCCTGCTCCCAATGGAACTTGGTGGGCTTGTACATTTGGCCTCACTAAATGCATCACGGCTAAACATTTGGAATCAGGTGGTCCTAAAGGAGATTTATGTATGTTGTACTATGTTATTCCGCAAGAATATTTTTACAATGGGGATAAAGGGAGGAGGCTTTTCTACTCAGGACAGACTCATCGGAGTAAGAGGGCAGTACCAGCTTTTCTTATTCCCCTTCTCGTGGGTACTCGGTTTACAGGATCAGCAGCTTTGGGAGTTTCAGCATTAGCCATGGGAGATCAAAATTTCTGAGTGCTAAAGCTTTAGGGTAGATCAGGATCTAGAACATCTACGGAGTTCCATGGGCCAGTTGGAAAAGCAGGTAGACTCCCTAGCCAAAATGGTGCTGCAGAACAGAAGAGGATTCAATTTGTTATTCCTTAGAGAAGGAGGCAACTCTAAAAGAGAAATGTTGCTTTTATGCAAATAACTCAGGCTTTTATAAGGGAAACTCTAGCTCTGGTTAAACAAAACTTAGAATGAAGAGCCAAAGAATGAGCCGAGAGTGCTAATTGGTATGAGTCTCTTCTCCTGGTCCCCATGGCTAACTACTCTCTTAACAGCAATTGCGGGCCCCCTACTCCTATTACTTCTAGGTGTTACTACAGGCCCTTGCATCTTAAATTGGTTGCCAGTATCTATTAAAAAAAGGATCAGTTCTGTTAAGATATTAGAATTACAGGCTTGATACTAACCTGTACCCAGTGTGGATCAATGATTTGATCTGTATGGACCAGAGCCAGTGGGGAATGTGATGACCAAGCCGACTCCATCTTGTGCAAACTCACCATCTTAGAAGCTTAACTACAGTATATACTCTAGCTCAAGGTTGAATAATGGTTTCCAGGAAACCCTGACCCCTTCCCCTTTTCCCAGAAGTATGCAGCTGCAGCCATCTGCTCTCTAGCTACATAGAAAACAAGAATTGTTATGATATGACTAACTGCTGATTTTGGCTTCTGTAGTTTGCTTATTTCACTATTTCAGGGCACCCTGACATTTACTCAGTGACCACCCTGTCAACATCCCCTTGTGTTTTTTAGCTTTAAAAGGTCCCTCTCACTTCCCCTCTCTACTGCAGTTCTCTAACCTGACTTGGACACTGCAGTCCAAGCTAGCTTGAATGAAGATTTGTAAAAATTATTTATTTAATAACCATATAATTAGAAGAGGCATTTCATTACAACAACATTGACATATTCAATAACAATTTCCAGAGCTAAGATGCTTCTCTTTCAAAACTGGCTGTAAATTATTAGGTTTACGTTGAGTTAATAGAGTTATACAATATTGTACTCCACATAAACCCTTTAAGACATTACAGTTGAATTATTATAGTTATACAACATTGTACTCAGTATAAACCCTATAAGACATAAAATTAAATGAGGTTTTAACCTTTAAAAAAGATCTCCATTTCATTATTTAAATACACAGTTTCATACGGAAATATTCATTTTTAATACAATTAACACTAAGATGTACATGCATTTCTAATCTCTATATATCTGATTATTACTAGTCACAGTTGGTTAGTTTCTGAGCTTCAAGGCATCTGAGCATGAATATAAAGTCATCAGGTAGAATTCAATGGTAATGTTTTTCACATCTACTAATTATTAAGGAGCAAATTTTTATGCTTTGATGAATTATTATTTTTTATAATTTTTTACACCCAATTCCCAGATAGCACCCTCCCATAGCCTCCCTCTCCCCAATAGAGTCCTTATACTCTGATATCCATGCTACTGTCTGCTGCGTTGTTGGCTCCCCCAGCCATTCCCCACTACTTGCCCTTCTGGTGAATCTAGTCAGCCCATCTACAGGACTTTGTTTAGCAGGGTTAGCTGTTCCTCATCTAGCAGCCATCAGTTGTCAATATTCCTTTAGATAAGATTGGGGTCTGCTGTTCATTTTCCCAGTTCTATGCTGGGTTACTAGCTGGGAGTCCCTTTGGCCACCCTGGCCAATAACTCAAAAGAAGGTATCACCTATTTGGCATTGTTGCTTGTTATGTAGCTTTAGCTATGCATATGGACTCTTAAGAAATTATTGGTCCCTTTTATCTTTGGTTATACTTTCCTTTTGGGTATTTAAGGCTATACAGTTGGCCCAGAAAAAAACAATTTATG
>NW_008357686.1:2052488-2053172 GCF_000622305.1 Nannospalax galili
GACATATTATTTCTTGATCTGCTATATATAATTTGTCAGTAGGTTGTAGGAGTAATATGGTTCCCTCTGGTTTTCAAAAGTAGCTAGGCATTGTTTATCTCTTGCATTGTCTCACCCCACCATCATGGTTTTCCCACTTAAGGTGCTCCCATTTCCCCCCTTTCTCTCTGAACAATACCCTTCTATGGTCCTACCGGTCTTGAGCGCCTTCTTTCCCTTTATCCCCAAGTTCCTTGTAGACCCTTCCTTCCCCCTCCCTTAAACTAACCTAATTTTTATCCATATCTCCCTTATTAAGGCCTATTTCCTACTGTTCTTCTCTTTCAGGTTCTTTCTTTTCCTTTACCTCCCTGTTTCTTTTCCATTATCCTAGTTACTGTAGTTATGTCTGGTTGCATACTTATTTATCACAGTCTGGTTCTAAGATCCACATATGAGGGAGAACATATGTCGTTTTTTTTCTGAGTCTGTGTTATTCAGGTTCTTTTTTCCTTTACCTCCCTGTTTCTTTTCCATTATCCTAGTTACTGTAGTTATGTCTGGTTGCATACTTATTTATCACAGTCTCTGTCTAGGATCCACATATGAGGGAGAACATATGTCAATATGTTTTTTTGAGATTGTGTTACTTCACTTAGTATAACACTTTCTAGTTCCATCCATTTACCTGCAAATTTCATGATT
>NW_008357686.1:2054822-2061490 GCF_000622305.1 Nannospalax galili
GAAAAGCTACAGTCTTTTGTCGATTAATTTTGTAGCCTGCCACTTTACTGAACGTGTTAATAATTTCTAGGAGATTTCTGGTGGAATTTTTGGAGACTCTTAGATATAATATCATATCATCTGCAAAAAGGGATAATTTGATCTCTTCTATTCCAATTATTACTCCTTTAATCTCCTACTTTGTCTTATTGTTCTTCCAAGAGTTTCAAGCACTATGTTAAAGAGAAGTGGAGATAGTGGACAGCCTTGTCTGGTTCCTGATTTCTATGGGAATGCTTCCAGTTTTTCTCCATCTAGAGTGATGTTGGCTGTGGGCTGGTTATATATGGCTTTAATTATGTTGAGGTATGCTCCCTCCAGTCCAATTCCCCGCTCCTCCATTCTGGTGGGTGCCGCTCCTTCATTCTCATGGGAGTCGAGGCTGCTCCTCCACTTGCCCTGGGCTGAGGCCGCTCTTCTGCTCGCCTGGAGCTGAGGCAGCTCTTCTGCTCACCTTGTGCTACCTCCTGTTGTTGCTGCTTCTGCCCAGTCCCAGACCCCAAAGCTGGTGAGGAGACTGTGTCAGAGGAGCCACATTCAGACAGAGGAGACCAGGTCAGTGACACAGGTCTGCTTTGTTGCAGGAAGGAACAAGCTTATACAGGGGTAATGCTCCAATCACAGCATAGCAAGTAGGATACCTCATTAACATAACAGGTTTAGTGTCCTATCACAGTACAGCAAGTAGGATACCTTATTAGCATCATCTTATTAGCATAACAGACTTAACATCCTATCACAGAATAGCCAGTAGGATGCCTCATTAGCATACTGGGTTTCAGATTACAGAGCCTGGGTTCCTGGAAACCACTTAACCCTGACAGTTGCAATATCACCCTAGGCTCAAGCCTGTCTCCCACAACATTTCATCTTGGATAAATGTGTTAAAAAGGAGGTAAGAGCAGAATGCTCTATGGGGAGGTGACTACCTAATCCTGCCAGAAGCTCAGTAAGCTTCAGAAGTAAACAACTCAAAGACTTCAGGGGGTTCCTGAAACTGACCAGATTCTCTAGGTCCCTCCCTCCCCAAGTGTATATAAGAGATAAGGACATCTGAGAGACACTCAGACAATCTGAGCTGCCTGGAAGAGGCTCAGACCACTTGAGCTGCCCAGAAGAGACACCCTTCAACCTGTCAAGCTGCCTGCAGTTTGTGCAATGTGCTCCAGGTTTCCTGCTTTTATGAGCTGTCACCCAGGCTGGGGTGGTGATCTAGTTACTTTCTATTGCTGTGATAGAAAGACTAACCAATACCAACTTGGGGAGGAAAGGGTTTATTTTATTTACATCTCCCAGGTCACAGTTCATCAGGACAGGAACTCTGGACAGGAACCTGGAGGCAGGAGCTGAAGCACAGACTATAGAGGAGCGTTGCTTTCTGGCTTGCTCCTCTGACCCATGCTCAGCCTGCTGTCTTATTCTTCCCAGGACCACCTGCTCAGAGGTGACAGCACTCATAGTGAGCTGGGCCCTCCCACATCACTCAACAATCGAGAAAATCTTCACAGACTTGCCCACAGGCAAGTCTGATAGAGGAAACTCCCCAATTGAAGGTCCCTTCTTCCCAGGTTGTCAAGTTGACACCTAAAGCTACTCAGCGTAGATGGGTTCTTGGTGATGTAGCTGTGTTTGAGTCATTTCTGCTACTGTAAGTAACACCTCACTTGTACTCTTGTACAAGTGGTACCCTTACTTTCGTCTGTCATTGGTTCCCTATCTAAAGAGAGTAGACATTTGTTCATGTCTTCCCAGGAACAGTGTCATACAACACCCCTTGGTTACATTTAATGACTTCAAACTACCTTGTTCCAGCATCTACTGCTTTCAGAAAGCTAACCGTGCTTTCAGAGCTGAAGGATGCCTCCCTTTGCACACTCCCGCATCTACCATATTGATTATTACAATCCCCTTCTCCACTCCTGAGTTCTTTTTCCTTTTGCTAGTTTAGTACAATATAGGTTTTATCTTCTTAAAATATTCAGCGAATACTTTCTTTTTTAGCAAATCTTGCCATCTAGCTCCATGGTCCTCAATGGAGTGAGCCACTTCTCATGTTTAAATCATGGCTTGGCCTTGAGTTCCTTATGTCTGTACCCAGGTGCCTTTCTGTGACCCAGGACAACTCACTTCCAACTTCATTTGTCATTGCCAAACATGGCTGTTTTCTTCGTTCTCACTCTTGTAACCTGGAAAACTCTCCAATTTGCAACTTGAGATCTCCCTACAATCCCACTTCCAGATCCAGTTCATAAAGGTTCTAGAAGCTCATCTGGCATCATAGAACAACCATCACTTGCCCTAGTACTTGCCCTAATAAGCTGCATTCAAGATGAGGCGCAGCCCCTTCAGAGCACTTTATCCCCAGGAACATAGCACTGTGGAGTGCAGCACACTACCACATTCACAGTAATGAGCCTGGGATGGAGGCGGAGAAGCGCAGAACTCTCCAGCAGAGCCCAGTGCCAGCTTTGTCCTCATTCAGACAGAACCGCACTGAAAAATCAGCTGTAATCCTAATGGGTTTTTCTTTATATGTGACTTGTTGTTTCTCTTTTGCAGCTTTCAGTATTGTCTCTTTGTTTTGTACGTGTAGTGTTTTTACTATGATGTGACGTGGAGAGTTTCTTTTCTGGTCCTGTCTGTTTGGTATTCTATACGCTTCTTGTATTTATATGGGCATGTCTTTCTTTAATTTAGGGAAATTTTCTTCCATGATTTTGTTGAAGATCTGGTCCATGCCATTATCTTGACGTTCTTCTCCTTCCTGTATGCCTATGATTTGTAAGTTTGGTCTTTATATCGTGTCACACAATTCCTGCATAGTCCATTCTTGTGATTCCTTAAATTTTTCATAATCTTTGCTTGAATGGTCTAGTTCTCAGAAAGAGGCTGGCAGGTAGTTCAGGCCCAGGGAAGCAGAAGTAGGTGAGGGCAGGGCTAGGCCCAGAAGCAGTGCTCCTGGGGCTCAGAGAAGGCACTACGTTGGTCTGGATGAAAAGGATCAGGAAGCAACAGTATTGGTTCCCTAGGTGTCTGGGGCCCCAAGACAAGGAATGGGACAGAACTCACACTAGGAGAGACTGGTGGGGGAGAAGGGAGGGTGAATGAGGCTGGGGAGTCAAGGCACGGAGGGCGTGATGGACTTACCTGGAGAAAAGCCTGCTGGTAGGAGAGAGGCCTGTGGTGGGTCATGAATGAAGATTTTTTAAAATCTGAATCTAAATTGAGTCTGGTGGTCTTTACTCAGTAGTTCTGGGCTCCATAACAATATGCTCATAAAAGCCAGGTGTGGTGACACATACCTTTAATCCCAAGCACAAAGGCACATAAAGTTTACAAACAGAAGCAGACCTAAATTCAGCAAAGGAAGGCTTGAGTCTCACACAAGAATCAGAAACTATAAAAGAAATCCACATGTCAAAGTCACGGAGGAAAAATAATAACATGAAAAACCCAAACGATATATCCCCACCAAGTACCAACAGTCCTGTAGAGGAGTACAATGAGAATCCCCTAGAAATAACACAGGACATGACATTCAAAAGAACAATTATAAATATAATAAAAGAATTTGGTGTATTTAAGGAACACAGAAAAAAATAAAAAAACTGAAAGAAGATAGGGATAAACTTCTGAATGAATTCAGAAAAGAGAAATATTGAAGAATACTCAGGCTGAAATGAAGAAGGAAGTGAAACACTCAATAAACCAATTAAAAATGAAAGGAGAAATCCTCATCAATAGGATGAATGAAATGAAAGCCAGAAGAGCCTGGACCAAAGTTGTCCCCGTTCTAAATGACCTCAGATGCCAACCCAGATTACTTTACCCAGCCAAAAATGTCTATTATAGTCGAAGGTGAAAAAAAATCTTCCATGACATAAATATGCTGAAAGAATTCATGTCCACAAAACTGCCCCTTCAGAGAGTTCTGGAAGCAATAAAGAGCTGAAGAAAGGAACGACTATATCCAAGGGGTAACAGAAAGAACCTTAATGAAGATATAACTGTGGAAATGCACAATTACACCGAGAATGTGAACAGAAATCAAAACGACAGGAATCAATACACATCTTTCATTAATAACTTTAAATATCAATGGACTGAACTCCCCAGTCAAAAGACACAGACTAGTTGAATGGATTAAGAAACAAAACCCATCTTTTTGTTGTCTGCAAAAGCCAATCTCACTTTCAAGGACTGGCACTCCTTTAAGGTGAAAGGATGGAAAAAAATTATTCCAAGCAAATGGTACTAATAAAAGAGCAGGAGTTGCAGTTCTAATATCTGACAAAATAGACTTCAAACTAAAACTAATCAGAAGAGATAAAGAGGGCCACTTCATTTTGATCAAAGAAACAATTGACCAAGAAGATATTACAATCATAAACATACATTCACCAAACTCTGGTGTACCCAACTTCATAAAATCAGTACTATGGGACTTTAAGACCCAGATTAATCCCAACTTATTAATAGTAGGGGATTTCACTACCCCATTGTCTCCATTAGATAGGTCAGCAGAACAGAGTCTTAATAGAGAGACATCTGAATTAAACAATACCATATATCAAATGGACCTAACAGACATCTACCAAATATTCCACCCAAGCGCCAAAAAATATACTTTCTATTTAGTGCCCCATGGAACTTTCTCCAAAATCGATCACATAGAGGGGCACAAAACAAACCTCAACATATATGAAAAGATTGAAATAATTCCATGCATTCTATCAGACCACAATGCAATAAAGCTTAAAATCAACACTGGAAAAAAACCTTAGTAACTACATGATCACATGGAGATTAAAGAACACACTCCTGAATGATGAATGGGTCAAAGGAGAAATTAAGAAAGAAAAAGTATTCCTGGAACTAAATGAAAAGGGCAATACAACACAACAAAACCTCTGGGACACATTGAAAACAGTCCTTAGAGGGAAGTTTATAGCTCTAAGTGCTTACGTTAAAAAATCAGAAAGAATACAAATAAACGACTTAAGACACTTAAAAAGCAACAACAAATGAAACCCAAACCCAGCAGACAAGAAGAAATAACAAAAATCAGAGCAGAAATTAATAAAATAGAAACAAAGAAAACAATACAAAGAATCAACGAATCCAAGAGCTGGTTCTTTGAAAAGATAAACAAGATTGACAGACCCTTAGCCCAGTTAACCAAAAGAAGGAAAGAGCACCTCCAAATCAACAAAATCAGAGATGAAAGGGGAAACATCCCAACAGACACCAGAAAGATCCGGAACATTATAAGGGAATACTTTAAAAACCTATAAGCTCCTAAATTTGAAAACCTAAAAAAAATGGACGGGTATCTAAAAGCCTGGGAATCACCAAAACTAAACCAAGAAGAGATCAACAGCTTAAACAGAACCATAACACATAAGGAAATTGAAACAGTAATACAAAACCTCCCGGCTAAAAAAAGCTCAGAACCAGATGGATTTACAGCAGAATTCTACCATTTAAAGATCTGTGTCCAATGCTACTTAATTTGTTCAAAAAGAAAGAACTTGAGGGAGAACTTCCAAATTCCTTCTATGAAGCCACCATCAGTCTAATATCAAAACCAGGTAAAGATACAACCTAAAAAGAAAACTATAACCCATATCCTTAATGAACATAGATGCAAAAAATCATCCACCATAATCAAGTCGACTTTATTCCAGAGATGCTGGGATGGTTCAATATATATAAGTCGATAAATGTCATAAATCATATAAATGGACTCAAGGACAAGAATCACGTGGTCATCTCAATAGATGCAGAGAAGGCCTTTGACCAAATTCAACATGCATTTATGTTCAAAGTCCTAGAGGGAATTGGACTGGAGGGAGCATACCTCAACATAATTAAAGCCATACACAACAAACTCACAGCCAACATCATTCTAAATGGAGAAAAACTGGAAGCATTCCTATTGAAATCAGGAACCAGGCAAGCCTGTCCACTATTTCCACTCCTTTTTAACATAGTGCTTAAAACTCTTGCAAGAGCAATAAGACAAGAGACAGAAATTAAACAATAATTGGAAGAGATCAAATTATCCCTTTTTTCAAATGATATGATATTATACTTAAGAGGTGCCAAAAATTCTACCGTATATCTAAGAGATGCACAAAAATTCCACCAGAAAACTCCTAGAAATGATTAACATGTTCAGTAAAGGGGCAGGTTATCTAAATAATCTACAAAAGTCTGTAGCTTTCTATATACCAATAACATGCAATCAGAGAAAGAGTACATGGAAACACTCCTTTCACAGTAGTCTCAAAAAAAAATCTTGGAATAACCTCACCAAAAACATTAAAGACCTCTACACTGATAATTTTAAATCTTTAAAGAAAGAGATTGAGGAAGATACAAGAAGATTGAAGGACCTGTCATGCTCATGGATTGGAAGAATTAATATGGTGAAAATGACCATTCTACCAAAAGCCATTTATAGATTCAATGCAATGCCAATCAAAATCTCCATGACATTCTTCACATAACTGAAAAAAAAAACATCCTAAGATTCATATGGAAGCAAAAGAGACCTCGGATAGCCAAAGCAGCCACGAGCACTAAGAGCAATGCTGGGGGGATTACTATACCAGATTTTAAGCTGT
>NW_008357686.1:2061905-2064328 GCF_000622305.1 Nannospalax galili
AAAATAAGGTCAAAGATCAATAAATGGGACCTTATTAAACTAAAAAGCTTCTGTATATCAAAAGAAGCAACCAAGGAAGTTGTCTTAGTTTGTTTCTTCATTGCAGTGACAAAACACTCTGACCACTACCAACTTGGGGAGGAAAGGATTTATTTATCTTACATTTACCGGGTCACAGTTCATCAAGGAGCCCAGGGTAGGAACTCAGGGCAGGAACCTGGAGGCAGGAGCTGGAACACAGGCCATGGAGGAACACTACTTACTGGTTTGCTCCTCTGGCCCCTGCTTTCTTATGCAACACAGGCCCACCTGCCCAGGGGTGGCACCACCCACAGTGGGCTGTGCCCTCCCACATCACTCATCAAGAAGATGCCCCACAGACATGGCCACAGGCCAGTCCAATAGAGGCAATTCCCCAACTGAAGGCTCCTTCAACCCAGGTGTGTCAAGTTGACACTAAAGCTATCCAGCACAGAAGTGAAGAGAAAACCCACTGAGTGGCAAAAAATCTTCACCAGAGACACATCTGACTGAATTTTAAAATCCAGAATATATAAAGAACTCAAAAAACAAAGAATCAAGAAAGGAAGCAACCCAATTAAAAGACGGGCTAAGGAGCTGAACAGAACATTCGGAAAAGAATAAAGATGGGTAAGAAGCGTCTTAAAAGGTGTTCAACATCATTAGTAGTTAGGGAAATGGAAATTAAAACCACCTTAAGATTTCACCTTACCCCAGTCAGACTGACTAAGATCAAGAGATCAAATGATACCAAATGTTGGAGAGGATGTGGGCAAAGGGGAACACTCATCCACTGCTGGTGGGATTGCAAACTTGTTCAACCCCTATGGAAAGCAGTGTGGAGAACCCTTAAAAAACTAAAAATGGGGGGTGGAGAGATGGCTCAGCAGTTAAGAGAGCTGACTGCTCTTGGAGAGGACCCGGGTTCGAGTCCCAGCACCCACATGGAGGCTACAAAACCATCCTTAACTCCAGTTCCAGGGGAATCTGAAACCCTCTTCTGACCTCTGTTGCACTGCACGACACGGGTGTACTTACTTACATGCAGGCAATACACTCATACACATAAAATAAAAATAATAAATATTTTTTGACCCAGTTATACCACTCCTTGGCATATACCCAAGGAACTCATCCTATTGCAGAGAAACTTGTACATCCATGTTTGTTGCTGCTCTTTTCACAATAGCTAAGAGATGGAAGTAACTTAAGTGTCCTGCAACTGACGAGTGGATAATGAAAATGTGGTTCATTTATACAATGGAGTTCTACTCATCAGTAAAGAAAGAGGAAATCATGAAATTTGCAGGATGGAACGAGACACCGTTATACTATGTGAAGTAGCACAGACTCACAAAAACAAATGACGTATCTTCTTCATATGTGGATTCTAGCACCAAATCCTTATAAGTGAGTATGTGTCCAGACATATCTACAGGAACCAAGATAAGGAAAAGTAACCAGGGACGTAAAGGAAAAGAAAGAACCGGAGAGAGAAGAACAGTAGGAAATTGGTGTTACCAAGGGAGAAATTGATAAAAATGGGGTTATTTAAATGGGAGAGGGGAGGGAGGGTTATACAAGGAAACTTGGGGATAAAGGGAAAGAAGGAGCTCAAGAGAGGTGGGACCATAGGAGAAGGGTATTATTAAGGGAGAAATGGGAAATATGGGGGCACTTTAAATGGGGATACAATGGTAGAAGGGTTAGACTGTGAGAGAGATAAATAATGCCTAGCTAGTTTTAAAAAACCAGAGGGAACCATATTAGTCCAATAACCTACTGACAAATTATATATACAACTAGTTCAAGGAACAAAATATATGTCTAGTCAAGGTTTATCTGAGAACGTTTGGTTTTTGCCCAAGCTTTATCTACATAGCACATGGTAATTAAAAGTACCAGACTGGTGCTTTGAGGCCTATATGAATTTGGTCAGAGGGACTTAAAGGACAGTTTTTGCTCCTTGCCCTCTAAAGTGGACTAAGTTCCAGGGGACTATGGATCATCTCTCAAAATGTTTTGTAACTGTGGTGAGTCACCTGTCTTCTTGTTCAGGAAGGAGACCCCACCAGATGGAGTTGAACCAGTGTCCAGTCTACAAAGAGGAGGGTCAATACATTTTCTTCCATGCTTCCAAGTGAAGCCAGCCATGGTCAAGCAGGACCTTTGACTTATCTTCACATAGATGAAACCATTAAAAGAAAGGAGCCAGGGGCTCCTCCCAAGCCCATGTAACCCCTGAAGAACAGATCGTCAACCTTAAGAGTAAAATAAATTGGTTTATTTGGGCAAACTCTATGGTCTTAAACACCCCAAAGGAAAGCATAACCAAAGATTAAAGTGATCAATATATTTCTTTAAGAGTCCATGTGTGTAGCTAAAGGCTACATAACAAGAAA
>NW_008357686.1:2064513-2071012 GCF_000622305.1 Nannospalax galili
AGTGGACAGTAACAGGGATGACAGAGTATATGGGCTCCAGTGGGCAGAGGATGCTATGGGAGGGTGCCATTTGGGATGTGGGTATAAAGATGAATAACATTGTTTGGGATGTTCTGTATGAAATACACACACAATTTTTTTTTAAAGATTAACTACCATAAAAAAGAAAAAGAAAATAGGTGTCCTATATGGGCATGGTGGTATACATGCCTTCAATTAAAAAAAAATTAGCACTGACTGCTTTTGCAGAGGACCTGGGTTCGATTCCCAGCACCCACATGGCAGCTAACAATTGTAATCCTACACCTTCTTCTGACCTCCTTGGGCATTGCATGACATGAGTGCACTTACACACATGCAGGCAATACACTAATGCACATAAAATTAAAAAAAATAAAAATATGTAGTTTATCCTGCTTCACATGCCTGCTTGCCTCAAGGGTTACCTTGTATACGTGGCCTAGCATTAGTTCTAGATATGTCTGTTTCCTTTCATAGTCCAGTACACTGGTATATAATTCAGCTAATTGTGGAATTCACTAGTTTGGGTCACTGATCACCGTACTCAACTGCTGTGATGCCACAAATATCTAGGGCTTGATTTTTGTTTGTTTGTTTTTATGAGACAGGGTCTCTCTGTAGTCCCAGTTGGCCTGGAACTCACTATGTAGACCAGGCTGGCCTTGAACTCACAGAAATCTGCCTGCCTCTGCCTCCCAAGTGCTGGGACTAAAGGTGTGCTCCTGGCAGGACTTGATTTTTTTTATATAGTTAGCAACTAAACCTCATTACTTGTAACAGTTTTCTGGCTTGTAGAGAGTTTATAGAATATAAAGACATAATTTTTTAAAGTGTCCCATCAGGAGCTTATATTTTTATTTGGAAGTTTCAGCATGCATGTGAGGCATTTCTTCAAGAAGATATATTATAAGGCAGTTTACAGTAAAGGGTTAAGATGACAGCATAAATGAACAGTTTGCAAATTCGTATCCTACTTTAATTCCTGTCATCTCTCCTTCTCCTTAAGAGAAAAACAGACCAAGGCATACGCTGAGAATGGAAATGGGGTTTAGAATGGCTGAGGTACAGAGTTTGAAATGAGGAAGTATAGTAAATGATGGTGATGTAGGAGCCAGATAGGGGGCCTTGTAATTACTTACAGAATTTTGAGAGCCAGGTATTGCGGTGCACACCTGTACGCAGCACTCTGGAGGCTGAGGCCTTCTTCCCTCTTTCCCTTCAATTCAGTATGATCTGGGTTTTCCCCATTTTGCCATTGGCTGGAAAATGATAGAGGTGGAAGATACAAGACTAACAGGGCTACATGTTTTGTCTTTCCATTTTCTTTTTGAGAGAATCTCATGTAGCCTAGGCTGGCCTTGAACTTATTATGTAGTCAAGGATGATCTTGTACTCCTGATTCTCCATTATCCATCTCCCAAGTGCTAGGATTATAGGAGTGTGTCACCACTCCTGGCTTCTGTGCTAAGGATTAATTAAACCCACGTACTTCTTTGTTTGTTTTTTTGAGATAGTGTCTTACTATGTGGCTGGTTTGGAACTCACTGCGTAGACCATGCTGGCCTCAAAATTACAGAACTCTGTTTGCCTCTGCCTCCTGAGTATCCATATACTTTTTATTACTATGGGACTACCCTGGTCTAGGTCATCATCATCTCAAACATGAACTATTGCCAATGTCTCTTAATTAATCTAACTGCTCCCATTCTTATTCTACCCAGAAATCATTTTCCATATGATATTCAGAGAATACCTTCAAAACCACCATCCCATCAGTGATTTCACAATCTCCTAAAGAGAATGACACGGTTCTTTTTCTTTTTCTTTTTTGGAGACAGTGTCTCACCCTATAGCCTAGAATAACCTTGAACCTGTGATCCTCCTGCCTCAGCCTCCTCAATGCTGCTGGGATTACCGGTGCAGCCATGCCTGGCTCCTCATAGTTCTATAAGTGATTTACAAGATCCTCTGTTTGACTCCTGCATCACCATAATTTACTATGCCTCCTCATCTCAAACTCTGTATGTAGGTCATTCTGAACCCCATTTCCATTCTTGGAGATTGCTTTTCCCTCTTTTTCTTTAATCCAAACCCTCACACATTCTATTTCAATGTCTGGTTTTCCCACTTTTAATGATTTCATGTCTGAACAGTGAGTACAGATTGGTAACATCTTAATCCTGCCATTTAAAACCTTCTTTCCTGCTGGTTTTCGTATCCCTTGATCATCTTATTTGAATCATTTATTACATAATGCATAAAGAAAGATGAAATCATGAAATTTGCAGGTAAATGGATGGAACTAGAAACTGCTACTTCACTAAGTGAAGTAACACAGACTCAGAAAAACAGTCGACATATGTTCTCCCTCATATGTGGATCCTAGAACCAGACTCTGATAAATAAGTATGCAACCAGACATAACTACAGGAACCAGGATAATGGAAAGGAAACAGGGAGGTAAAGGAAAAGAAATAACTTGAAAGAGAAGAACAGTAGGAAACAGGCCTTAATAAGGGAGATATGGACCAAATGGTGATTTTTTTAAGTTCTGTTATTCTTTCTACATGTATTAGCTGACATTTTTTTAAAAAGGCTTTTCTGTTACTGACTAGGCTTATTTGATAACCTAAAATAACAGTTTTTACATGACTGGCAGGCTAAATTTAATTCTTTTGCAATTGTGTTTTCAAAGGTTTATTTAAATTCTTAATTCAGAACTTTGGACACATTTGACAGAAAAAACAACTTGTAAGTAGTGGTTATAGAACAGCAGACAAAGGCAGGAGTGATTCTAGCACTCGGAGGCAGAGGCAGGCAGATCTCTGTGAACTCAAGGCCAGCATAGTCTACACAGTGAGTTCCAGGCTGGCTGGGGCTGCAGGGAGACCCTTTCTCAAAAAGATAAGGAAAAAAAAGAACAGCAGACAAAAGCCCACTTAATCCCACAGGGTAAATGAAACATTACACATAAGTTATAAAAATAGAAAATATTTTTGTAATACAAGTTATAAAACAGAAGAAGACTGAGTTTTAAAAGTTTAACTTGAGTGTTAGTACTTGAGAAAAGCAGTCTTAATTAGAGGAAGAAGTACATGGGTACTTATGGTGATTTCAAGTGATCTGCTGAGTATTTTAAAGGGCTTTTACGGTTTGATGGCACTGTTCTTATGTCTAATTTCACTACAAATTTAAGTCATTTTCAACTCTTTGATAGGTTCTATTACCAACACTTTTCATATTCAACAACTAGGGCCATGATCAGGATGATCTTTGGCTCACAAATGGAGAGAAGCACATTCCCCAATATAAATGAAAGAAGGAGATATGTCTGAATGAAGTACAGTCATCTGAACCCAAGGTAGTGTAAAGCAAAATGAAGAAGTAAGAAAACTGTTCATGCAGGGACATTTGGTATGACCACTCTGTCACAGTGCTATCTTAGAATTAATAATTCTGGGACTGAAGAGAGAGCTCAGTCATAAAGTGCTTGCCATGCCTGATAAATGCCATGGTTAATTTTGTCAACTTGATTGGATTTAGAATCACCATGGAAACAAATCCCTGTATACGTCTGTGAGAGATTATCTAGAATAGGCTAACTGAGGTGGGAGGACCCACCTTAAATATTGGCTGTAACATTCCATTGGCTGAGGTCCCCAACTGTGTAAAAAGCAGGAAGCAAGCTGAACATAAGCATTCATCTCTCTGATTCCTGATTGTGGATGCAATGTGACCAGTCACCTCTCACTCCCTTCCGGAGCAAATGTGATATTTTGGATTAAGAATCTGTGGAAGTGTAACCTTTGCTTTCCTGGGACAATTGATACTGGCTAGCTGGGACTGAAAAATCAGCTGTGATTAACAAGAGACCAGCATTCTTGAGGCAAGATCTTCTGGGAAGTACTTTTTCAGGGTCATCACACAAGAAAGTGTGATCTAGAGGGGCTCAAGGCTGCATCTCAAGCTGGAAGACAAACCTGGGAATGTGTACGAGTCTCCCTGAAGAGAAGCCAGGAGAAAGTGAAGGTGCAGCCTCAGTTGCACTGGAAACCACAAGATTGAAGGGGTCATGGAGAGAACCTGACATTTGGCACTGAGAGAGGCCAGACAAGGCCATTGGTGAAGGTGCTGCCTCAGTTTCAGTAGAGACCCCAGAATATTGGAGATGCCACAACCATGGGACACCTGCCAAGTACAGCAACAGATGAGAAGTGGAGCCAGCTGGAGCCTATGAGACAAGCTGTGTGTGTTGTGGGTGGAAGAGCCAGAGAAGAGGAACTGCCCAAGCTCTTTGGAGCCCAGAAGATCATGAGTGAGTTCCAGATATCAGACACTGAGCTTTTTATACTGTTGGGTTTTGGTTTTGCTTCAGTCTGATTGTAATTGAGTCCTGGTTCTTCCCTTTTACAGATAAGAAAGTATATAACTTATTTTGGATTTTATAGGAGCCCACAGATAAGATTTTGGAGTTTTAAAGAGAGCTTGGACTTTTAAATCATTGGAATTTTTATTAATTTTATTATTTACTAATTTTTTTTGGTCAAATGTGTATGTGTATTGCCTGCATGTATGTAAGTGTACCCATGTCAGGCAATGTCTGGAGGTCAGAAGATGGTGTTGGATCTCCTGGAACTGGAGTTACGGAGGATTGCTAGCTGCTACATGGGTGCTGGGAATCGAACCTGGGTCCTCTGCAAGAGCAACCAGTGTTTTTAACCATTGGGCAATCTCTCCAGCCCCAATCATTGGAATTTTTAAAAGACTGTGGGACTTTAAAAAGTTGGACTGTGGGCTGGAGAGATGGCTCAGTGATTATGAGTATTGGCTGCTCTTGCAGAGGACCCAGGTTCAGTTCCCAGCTCCCACGTGGTGACTGACAACCTCCTGTAACTCCATTTTCAGAGGGTCTTATGCTCTCTTCTGGCCTCCTCAGGCACTGCACTCATGAGGTACACAAATATATGTGCAAATACTCAGACACATAAAAAAACTTAAAAAGTTGGACTGTGCGTACATGTGTTTAGGGCTGACCATTTGAGTTTGAATAACCTATCATGGAGCTCATCCCTGGAGAAAACTGATTCTCCCTCCCTCAGCAGCCATTGATTGATTGTAGCTCTTCATCTAGAGGTGAGACTTCAGAAGAGTTGGAGTGGGGAGTGGGAGGGATGGAAATAATGTAAATACAGCACTCATGTATGAAATTCTCAAAAACAATTTAAAAAGAAACTTGGACTGTGTTTATATTATGATATTAATGTGAGAGCTTGAGGATAAAGAAAAGGTTATGTCTTAATAGCAATGTGTTTGTGTGTCAAGTTGACAAAGGGTCAATTGTGCTGATGAGTTTTTGTCAACTTGACACAAACTAGAGACACCTGGGAAGAAGGAACCTCAACTGAAGAATTTCCTCTATCCAACTGGCCTGTGGGCATGTCTGTGGGCATTTTCTTGACTGAATTGATGAAGGCGGGCCCAGCCCACTGAGGGTGGTCCCATCCCTGAACAGGTAGGCCTGGACTATATAAGAAAGGTAGCTCAGCAAGCCAGGGGAAACAAGCCAGTAAGTAGCAGTCCTCCATGGTCTCTGATTCAGTTCTTGCCTCCAGGTTCCTGCCTTGACCTTGGCTTCCCTTGATGATGGACCTGTAAGCTGAAATAAATAAACTTTTTTCTCCCCAAGTTGCTTTTGGTCATGGTGTTTATCACTGCAATAAAGAAATCAGTCCAGGGGCCTGGAGAGATGGCTCAGCAGTTAAGAGCACTGGCTGCTCTTGAGAAGGACCTGGGTTTTGTTCCCACTACCCACATGGCAGTTAGTAATCATCCCTAACCCCAGATCCAGGGGAGAGAGAGAGAATATGGTACGTGCATGACATGCCACGTATGTGGAAGTCAGGGGACAACTTTCAGTTACTTCTCTCCTTTCACCTTGTTGAGGTTGAGGCAGGGTCTCTCTTTTTTCTACTGTGCTGCATACTTCAGGCTAGATGAACTGGGAGCTTCTGGGTGAGTCTCCTGCCTCTCCATCTTACCATGGGAGTGCTGGGATTACAGATGTGTACCATCACATCTAGTTAGTAATCATCCCTAACCCCAGATCCAGGGGAGAGAGAGAATATGGTACGTGCATGACATGCCACGTATGTGGAAGTCAGGGGACAACTTTCAGTTGCTTCTCTCCTTTCACCTTGTTGAGGTTGAGGCAGGGTCTCTCTTTTTTCTACTGTGCCGCATACTTCAGGCTAGCTGAACTGGGAGCTTCTGGGTGAGTCTCCTGCCTCTCCATCTTACCATGGCAGTGCTGGGATTACAGATGTGTACCATCACATCTAGCTTTTTAATACATAGATTCTAGGAATGGACCTCAGATTGTCAGGCTTACATAGCAAGCACTGTTACCTGCTGAGTCATTTCACTGACTTGCCTTTCTTTTCTTTTCTTTCTTTCTTTCTTTCTTTCTTTCTTTCTTTCT
>NW_008357686.1:2071087-2099984 GCF_000622305.1 Nannospalax galili
TCTTTCTTTCTTTCTTTCTTTCTTCTTTCTTTCTTTCCTTCTTTCCTTCTTTCTTTTCTTTCCTTCAACAGCTTTACTGAGGTATAATTTTTATAATTTATAAAATGCACCCATTTTGGGTATAGAATTCAATAACTTTTAGTAAGTTTGTAGAGTTGTACAACTATAACCACGGTCTGATTTTAGAACATTTTTATCAGACTAAACGATTCCCTGAACTGTTTTATGACCCATCTTCCTTGTTGGTCCTTGTGCCAGGTGACTAGTAATCAACTTGTTCCCCTTATATAGTTGCTGTTTCTAGAAATTTCACACAAATGGAATTATACACTATCACTTTTTTAAAAAATCTGCTTTCAGTTAGCATTAGGTTTTTCTTTTTCTTAGTAGTGAAGTGAGAGTTTTATTGTGGAAAATCCATGTAAATGAATATGTAGAGGTTCATTTATTTTTATTTTATGTGTATGCATGGTTTGCCTGTATGTATGTATGTGCATCACATGCATGCCTGGTTCCTGTGGAGGGTAGAATAGTGCATTGGATCACCTGGAACTGGAGTTGCAGGCAGTTATGAGCCACCATATAGTTGTTTGGAACTAAACTTGGATCCTCTGCAAGAGAAGTAAGTGTTCTTAACTGCTGAGCCATCTCCAGCCCTTAGGTTTTGTGTTAAATTGAGATACAATGAACATATCACAAAATTCACCATTTAAAAGTATAGAACTCAGGGCTGGATAGATGGCTCAGCAGTTAAGAGCACTGACTGCTCTTGCAGAGGACCCGGTTTTGATTCCCAGTACCCACACGGTGGCTGTGAACCGTCTTTAACTCCAATACCAGGGGAATCGGAAGCCCTCTTCTGACCTCCGTGGCATTGCTCAATACAGGTGCACTCACATACATGCAGGCAATACACTCATACACATAAAAAATAAAAATAAAAAAAAGTATAGAACTCAGGGCTGAAGAGATGGCTCAACGGTTAAGAGTACTTAATGCTCTTCCAGAGAATCTGAGTTCTGTTCCTAGCACCCTCATAGTGGCTAACATCAGTCCATAATTCCAGTTCCAGGGGATCCCATGCCTTCTTCTGGTCTCCACAGGCACCAGGCATGCATGTGGTGCACTTACATACATGCAGGCAAAATACTCATACACATAAAATTAAAATAAATAAAATCATAAAATCTTTCCAGGCATGGTGGCACATGCCTTTAATTCCAGCACTTGGGAGGCAGAGGCAGGTGGATCTCTGAGTTCGAGGCCAACCTGGTCTACACAGTGAGTTCCAGGCCAACTGGGGCTACAGGGAGACCCTGTCTCAAAAAGACAAAAAATAAAAATTTAAAATCTTAAAAAATAAGATTTTAAGATTAAAAGTATAGAAATCAGCAAGTTTTAGGATATTCACAAGATTACACAGTCATCATCACCGCCTAATTGCAGGAACATTTTCTTTCCCTCGCTCCCCCCTCCCTCCCTCCCTCTCTTCTTTCTTTTGAAACAGGATTTCACTATGGTAGTCCAGCTACCTGGAACTCACTGTGTAGACCAGGCTGACCTTGAACTTGAAGTGATCCTTCTGCTTTTGCCTGTCAATTGCTGAGATCACAAGTGTGCACCACTAAGCCGGGCACTAATTACACAATATTTTCACACTAAAAAGAAACTCCCCACCCTCTAGCCCTCCATTCTTATCCCCCAACCAGTTCTGGAAGCCACTATGTTTCTATTGAGTTGCCTATTCTGGGAATTTCATATAAATGTGACCATGTAATATTTGGTCTTTTGAATCTATTTCTTTTCATGTAGTATTGTGTTTTCAAGGTTTTTCTATGTGATAGATAGTACATCAGTACATCATCTTTCTTGCTAACTAATGTTCCATTGTATGATTATACTATATTTAAATTATTACGTGTGTGTGTGTGTGTGTGTGTGTGTGTGTACATTAAGCTTGTGTATGTGTGTGCCATGGTGCACATGTGGAGAGGTCAGAGGACAACTTTGTGTTGTCAGTTCTCCCCTTTCACCTTTAGGTGGGTACTGGGGATCAAATTCAGGTTGCCAGGCTTGTGTGACAAGTGCCTCTATCTACTGAGCCCTCTTAACAACACTGATTATACTATATTTTATTCATCAGTTAATAGGCATTTTTGGCTATTTCCACTTTATGATGGTATAATTCATCTTTTGAAGAACTGCAACAGTATTTTCCAAAGTAACTGTATCAATTCACCTTCCTTCCTTCCTTCCTTCCTTCCTTCCTTCCTTCCTTCCTTCCTTCCTTCCTTCTTTCTTTCTTTCTTTCTTTCTTTCTTTCTTTCTTTCTTTCTTTCTTTCTTTCTTTCGTCTTTATTTCTTTCTGGTCTTTTTGAGATAGGGTCTCTCTGTAGTGCCAGCTGGCTTGGCCTTCACTAAGTAGACCAGGCTGCCTCTGCCCCGGTGAGTGCTGGGATTAAAGGCGTGCACCACCACACCCTGCTCAATTCACATTTCTATCAGCAGAGGATAAGAATTTCAATTTTCTACATTCTAGTCACTGTGTTAGCTCTTTAATGGGTAAACATCCTACTTGTGTATACCCATTTTAGAAAAAAAGCTCTGTGTTTTTTTTTAAAATAATTAAACTCAGAGCTCTGATCCCCACTCCCAGAAATTGCTGTGCTTTTTGTTTCTTTTTTTCATTTGTTTAGTGGTTTTCCTGAATAAATTCTACAGATTTATCTCCTTCTTAGTGTATGGCCTATTCATGTTTCAGTTTGGGTGGTTTTTTTTTTTTTTTAATGTGTATGAGTGTATTGCCTGCATCTATGTGAGTGCACCCGTGTTGTGCAATGCTGAGGAGGTCAGAAGAGGGCTTTGGATTCCCCTGGAACTGGAGTTAAGGGTGGCTTGAAGCCGCCATGTGGGTGCTGGGAATTAAACCTGGGTCCTCTGCAAGAGCAGTCAGTCCTCTTAACCACTGAGCCATCTCTCCAGCCTCAAAGTATGCATTCTACCATCGAGTTACATCCTTAGCCCCTCTGTTTAGAAGTTTTCACTATTATTTTTACTTATTTTTGCAGTGCTGCTGACTGAACCTAGGGACTTGCACATACTAAGCAATAGCTCTATTACTGAGCTACATCTGCAGGCCCTGAATTATTTTCACTTCTAAATCTAGTTTCCTGGGTGCAAAATTTAGGTTGTGGTATCTTAGTGGTCAACAATTTGTTAGACGTTGTCCTTGAACACCTTGGGCCAAGATGCCTTCCACCCGTTTGAGATGATATTTTATGTAAGTCGTCAAAGTTTAGAGAGTTTTCAAGTGACTTTAACTTTTGTTTTATCTTCCCATGTGTCTTCTTGTGTCTATGCAAGGCCTCGCATTACATCAGTTAAATGCAGATAGCCAGGTCTCTCTCCAGTATCTCGAGCTTGAGTGCAGTCTGGCACGTGCACACCACCTTCCAGATCACCAAGGCTCTGAAGAGTCTTATAAGGTTCACTTGTGGTTGGTTTGGATCTCTTTGTAAACTTTGGGTAAGTATGCTATTTTGTTGCTTGCCCCAACCAGTATTGTGGCCTCAGGTAACTGTGATGTTGGTTTTCTCTGATTAAATGCCACCGAGTTTGCTGTTTTCAACACCCCCAAGAATGGAACTTTTGTGCTCTTTCCTAATCAAGTAATTCCCCTGCAGCAGCCAAATTGCTGTTTTTTGAGATGACTTTCTTGCCCTGTTCTTGTAAAATCAGCTTGTGGGACCCAGGAAGGGAGATGGGAGCTGCCTCCAGCTAAAAATACCACAAAGTCCCACTATTTTTAACACAAGATTCATAGATCTTCTTAAACGTTTCTTAATTTAATATTGCTCTATTTTCAGAGTCCTAAAATGATTGTTTTTGACAAGTTTGTATAGTTTTATCATTTTTCAGGAACAGGATTTTCTCAGTTCCTTACTCAGCCATTCCAGAATTCCTGCCTAATCTATGTTTTAAAAGATCGTTCTTAAGTGTTCTTACTGCAAAAATGATAAATATGTGAGATAATGCCATGTTAATTAGCCTGACTTAGCCATTCTACATTCCATGATATTTCAAAACACTGTGTTGTATACCATAAATATATAATTTTGTCAGCTAAAAAGATAATTTTTTTTTTTTTTACGTTTACTGTTTGTGTGCTGTTCTGTGCTGTGTGTGTGTGGGCGGGCATGCCGTGGCCCATGTGTAGCAATCAGAGGAAAACTTTCAGGACTTGTTTCTCATCTTCCACCATATGGTTCCTGAGGCTGGAACTCAGGTTGTCAGGTTTGGTGGCAAGTACCTTTACCACATGAGCTATCTTGCCAGTTCCCCCGAAAAGATCATTTTGAAGGTTGAATTGTGTGGAGGGAACACTGGTGGCTATCAGCATAAGATTTTTACTTAGCAATACTTTGTAATCTGTAGGAATGAATAATATAAATTGTTAGATTGATTTTTAGATGGGAATTGATGTAATGAGTATGGTGGGAGTTAAGGGCATAAGAGAATCGAGTGTTAGTTATTATCATTGAAATCCCACTGTCCCTGGAGTCTTTCCTAGGTAGAAAAAGAAATGAAGTCCAAAGGGACATGATACCCTTATAATAGGTAACTGGGTACTGGACCTGGTGGCACAGGCCTGTGATCTTAGCTATTTGGGAGGCTGAGGCATGAAGATGACATGTTCAAGGCCAGCCTGGTTTACAAAGAATAGGTAAGAGGAGAATCAGGTACATGCCTGCAATCCTAGCACTGGGAAAAAAAAAAAACTAAGTAAAAGGGTTAGTGAATTAAGGACCTTGAGAAAGTTAAAGGGTGAATTTCGGGAGTATGACGTATAGGAGGGGTAGAAAAACAAGAAGTTTTGAGAGCGTACTCTGATTTTGAGGAGAAATCACTCTGGTTGTCACTACAGAAATCAACAATTGCAATAGAATGAAGATGAATAAACGAGACAAGGCTATGTCAAAGGGCTATAAGGGTTAAGATTTAGATCATCGGGGGTAATGAAAGCTTTCAGGATGAGAAAAGGAAAACAGTTAGTACCAAAGTCATCAGTGAATATAGGGGAGCATTGTGGAGGTTGTCATTTAACACTGAGAGAGTGATGAAATTAGGCAGTATGAACGTCAAAGAAAGAGGCAATTGAGGTAAAATGGTAAAATAATACTCTGGGGATTCAGTGAAGGAAGATATTAAAAAATGCTAACTTGATCCTGACTTATGTGGCAGGATGAGCAAAGGAAAATGAACAGCCTCAAATTAAGACCTTTGCAAGGGAAATAGAACACTTTGGGATGACAGAATTCAGTTAAGAAGAGATGCTGCATGGATGGGCATGACCAAATGCCAGAAGGCTTTAAGAAATGGTGGACAGTTTGGTTTTTTCTCAAGTATAAGGTACAATTAGGTGCATAAGAAAATAGTATTAAAATGTCGATGGTTAGTTTGATCCAAGATATAGATAAATTAGTATTAAAGTATTATTAACTACATGGTGTAGTAAGGATATTTTAAAATTGTTTTGTCTAGCTCTTAGGGGTGTTTTTCAACTAGTATTGGTGGATGAAAAGTAATTTGATGGCTTTGGAATATTGTACTGTGATAAATATCAGATTGAGTAGGGCTAGGGATGTAATTTGGCTTAAACTATGTACCTAGCATGTGGGAGACCCTAAGTTTACTCCCCAACATGTATACACATACACACACACAGTTTTGAGAGAGGGTCTTGCTGTGTAGCCTATGCTGGCCTGAGACTCACTATGTAATCCAGGCTAACCTCAAAATTGTGGGTGATCCTCCTGCCTCGGCCTCCTAAGTATTAGGATTATTGGCATGTCACCCTAGGTGCAAGAGACATAGGTATATATTTGATAAGCTATCAATGCTAACATTTTAAACATAATTTTGGCAAGATTTAAGTCTAGTGTAAAATGGATTATTCCTGGATTGTGTCCATGAGACCTATGAATCTTGATCCATTTTTAATTTGAAAATAATTATTTGAAATAATATAATAATTATTTGAAATAATTTTGGCAAGAATTAAGTCTAGCATAAAATGGATTGTTCCTGGATTGTATCCATGAGAGCTATGAATTTTAATCTATTTTTAATTTGAAAATTAGAGGTTTAAAATATATTGACATTTTGGAATAATCTTTTCACTATTTTTTTCAGGACCATTTGCAACTTACAATATGTAGGGGACTATGTAGGATCTACTTTAGTGTATGGGTTTGGATCTTAATTTCCCTAAGTATATTTGTGATGACAGTGTCAATGTGTAAATAAGATACATAACTAGAAACAAAGAAGACTGTAAGTAATGAGACTCACCTGGAGATGTAGCGCTCCCTTTATAAAAACCTTAAGAAGATAAACTACCCCAATGGTAATCTGATATGTGTATTCTGTTCTTGCTATCATTTATTATGGCTGAATAAACACTGAAATATTTGGATACTGAGGTGCAAAACTGTTAGCAATGGGGAGGACGAGGAGAGTTGATTACCTTGAAAGGGGCTTTGTGACTGACTGTTTTTTATATTAATACTATATAGTTGATGCTGGCTGGCAACAGCAGAAAAACTGTTTATCACCATGCTGGGAACTTATTACATTGATTTCCACTCTGAAACAATATGGAGGAGTTTAATAGTTACCCTTATTGATGTAATATTTCTTCCCTATTTTTTATTTTAGCAGCCATCAGAAAAGAGATAACAAAAAAAATCTGTTGCTTGTGCAGTCCTCTATTATTGTGACCTGTGATACTGAGCTCTTGGGCAGTTAGAATTCCAAGTCATGAAGCAATCTGTGGTAATCTGGTAGAGCCAGGTGAGTAGTCCCCATGGACTAGTTATACAGGACGTGGCTCTCTAAAAAGAATGATAAAGAAAAAAATCAAAGAAAGGAGATATGGAAAAATATAGATATGAATCTTAGACCCTAGAGGAGAAGTTAAGGCCTGAGACACAAACAGCAAAACAGAGGGAGAGGGCCCGAGGGCTGTGCTGAAATCCAGCAGAGTGGTATTCGTGCAATATAAAAACTGGGAGAACTGGGAGAACTAAGTGTTTGGAAATCTGGCTGGACTTCAAGAATGAAGAAAACTAGGCTGAACTGTAATAAAAATATCTATGAAGGCATGGTTAAATAGAAAGGAAGTATGCTTTGAAGTTAAAATGGGTAGACGTGTAGCTATAATGAAATACCCTTTTTCTAATGAAATGCTAGCTATTATAGAGATAATAATCATATCTTAAAGATTTGGGAAAAATACTTTTTCTAAACCTCAGTTTCTTTCTCCACTAAGTTAATTAATAATGCTTATATGGTTGTTGTAAGAATTAAATGAGAAAAATATGTAAATTACATAGCATGGTGTCTGTCACATACTCAGCTGAACAATCGCTACTATTCGGCAGTGGAAAGGACAGTTAACAAGGTAGAAGTTCTGTCATGTGATAGACTACTCACAGGCAGATATGCAATTAGCTATTTCTTCTTAGAGAGGCTTGTGGAAGTTTGGTTAGAACCTCTTGCCAACCTGTCTGGTTGGTGCAAATTTGGCCATTCGAAGAAAGGTAATTCCTTTGTTTCCTGAGCTTGTAAGAAATTAAATACTTTATGTAGTAGTCTTTTTTGTTGCTGTGACTTGAACTCAGGGTCTCATGCATATTAAACACAGTCTGTACTATGGTGCTACCTTCCCAGCTACAGAATGGTGTTTTTTGTTATTGTTTTTGAGATAGGGTCTCATATAGCTCAGGCTAGCCTGAAACACACTGTGTAGCTGGGGCTGGCATTAAACTCCTGATGCTCTTGTTTTTACTCCCTGAGTGATGGGATTATGGGTGTATGTTACCATGCATAGCCAGGATCATATTTTGAACATTTACATTTTTTAGTCAGCATTTACTGTATTTTTAATGTTTTTGCTTATCTCAAATCCTGAATTTTTGAGGAAACAACAAAATGGTGGGCAGGTTGGGTAAACAGGTGATGTTGGTTGAAAACAGATGATAAGAAGAGTATAAAGGGTAAAGTGTCTTCTGTAGTGGGTGCAGATCACCCTTGGAATGTAGTTCATTAGGTCACATGTTTGGGTGAAGTGGACACTGGAGTTATCACAGGGAACCTAAAAAAATCAAGTCCTCAAGAGTCTCTGTGGGAAGCTTATTAAAGTTAGGGAAGAAGAGGTAGTCTCCACTGCTTATATAGCAAAGGAGATGAACTGGGGTTTTTTTGTTGTTTCTGAGATAGGGGTCTTGCTATGTGGCCCTAGCAGGCTTGAAACTCCCTATGTAGCTCAGTTCACCTTGAACTTGCAGCACACCTGTTTCCCAAGTGCTGGGATTATGGGTATGAGCAACCACACCTGGCTGAACTGTTTTTTATGGAAATGATGTTTATAGCTAGGCCTAAAAAAGAACCACAGAGGACAATGTTTAAAAATACTATGAGGGCCTGTGAGATGGCTCAGTGGGTAAAGGCTCTTGTCACCAAGACTCATGATCTTAGCTTGATCCTCAAGGTCCACATGATAGAAGAGGTGAACAGATTTCCACACGCTGCCCTCTGGCTTCCACATGTGCACAGTGTCATGTTGGTCCACACTGTATAAACATGAACACACAGGTCAGGCATGTTGGTGCTTGTCTTTAATCCCAGCACTGGCAGGCAGAGGCAGGTGGATCAATCTGAAATCGAGGCCAGTCTGGTCTCCATAGCAAGTTCCAGGCTAGCTGGGGCTACAGGGAGACCTTTTCTCAAAAAGATAAAAAAAAATACTGTAAGGATTTTTGTTGTTATTTTATATTCTGTTTGAAGAATCTATGATTGCTATTAAATCCTTTTTTTAAAAAATTTTGAGACAGGGTCTCACTATGTGGCCCTGGCTGGCCTGGAACTTGTTCTGTAGATCAGGCTAGCCTTAAACTCAGAGATCCACCTGCATTTGCCTCCCAAGTGCTGGGATTAAAAGTGTGTACCATCACACCCAGCTTAAATTCTTTTAACTAGACATTTTTTAGAGGGGTTTTTATTTAGGTTCACAGCAAAACTAAACAGAAAGTACAGATAGTTCCCATGTACTCTGTCCTACACACAATTTCTCTCCCTATCAACATCCCACACCAGAGTAGTACACTTATTATTATTATTTTATTTTTTTGGTCTTTTTTGAGACACAGTCTTCCCTGTAGCCCCAGCTGACCTGGAACTCACTATGTAGATCAGGCTGGCCTTGAACGCACAGAGATCTGCCTGCCTCTGCTTCCCAAGTGGTGGGATTTAAGGCGTGTGCCACCATGCCCGGCAGTAGTATACTTATTAAAATTGATAAATGATCACGATCAAGTCTATAGGTTACATGAGAGTTCCTGTTTGGTGTTATGCATTTCATGGGTTTAGACAGCTGTCATGTATTTAACATTATACTTCTCTCTCTTCTTTTTTTTCCTTCTCTCCTTCTTGAGACAGTCTTGAGAACTCAAGCTACGGATGTATGCTGTGATTTCTACTTTGAATCCTTGAATTTTTTTGAGGAGTATATTATTTAATTTACATATCTCTGTTTATTCACCACATTTCTTTCTGTTAACCACATTTCTTTCTAACTTAACTATATTATGCTTAGAGAACATAGTTTGCATAATTTACATCATTTAAAATTTACCAACGCCTAGCATTGTAAGTCTGTTCTAGTGAAGGTTCCATATGCACCTCAACGGTCTAGTTAGGTCTAGTTTATGTATAATGTAAAGTCTTCAGTTTCCTTGATGGTCTTCTGTTAAATTCTATTCACTATTGAAAGTGGAATATTAAATATTCCATTATTTTTGAATTGTCTTTTTCTCCTTTCACTTCTTTCAAATTTATGTTGTTAGTTACATACATAATTATATATACACATATTCCTCATGGTTGTTTTATCATTGTAAAATATCCATCTTTATTTGTATTTTTATGTCTTTTTTGTGTGTTGCTAAGGATTGAACCCAAGGACTTGAAAACAGTAAGCAAACTTTTTACCACTGAACTACATTTCAGCCCTGCAACCTATTTTATATCTTAAAGACTATTTTGTCTGATATTAATATGGCTATCCTAGTTTTTGGTTGCTGTTACGTATTTTACATCATTTTACTTTCAACCTGTTTGCATCTTTAATTCAATAGGTGTCTTCCCTAGCTGTTTAGATCTTATTTTTAATCCATGCATCAATAACTATCTTTT
This sequence comes from Nannospalax galili, assembly GCF_000622305.1. Classification (NCBI taxonomy): domain Eukaryota; kingdom Metazoa; phylum Chordata; class Mammalia; order Rodentia; family Spalacidae; genus Nannospalax; species Nannospalax galili. The sequence goes on from NW_008357686.1 coordinate 2,081,342, forward strand.
TTTTTGGTCCTTTTGAGACAGGGTCTCCCTGTAGCCCCAGCTGGCCTGGAACTCACTGTGTAGCTATGTAGACCAGGCTGGCCTTGAACGCACAGAGATGTGCCTGCCTCTGCCTCCCGAGTGCTGGAATTAAAGGCTTGCACCACCATGCCTGGATGACAATAACTATCTTTTAATTGCATTGTTTGATCCATTTACATTTAATGCTACCTTTTATGGTTGGATTATGTCTGTCATTATGCTTTTTTTGTGTGTGTGCATCATCTGTTTTCTTCTCTAGTACTCACCATTCTTAAGAACTGGGCTGTGGAATACGGAAGAGCAGGCAATGAATAGTATTGTCTTTTCTTCATGTGTGAAAATCCTTTAGTCTGGATTGCTAAACTCATTTGAAAGCAGCTGGGTGTGTTGGCATATACCTGTAATTCCAGCACTCAGAAGGAACGAACAGGAAGATAGTTGCAAGTATGAGGCCAGGCCAGACAGGGCTACTAGAGCAAGATCCTGTATCAAGAGACCAGAAAGGAATTGAAAGCAGAGTACCTAGAAGGATCTACAGATTGTAATGGTCAATAAAGTGCAAGTAGTAGATGGGATAGAGATACATCTAATGTAAACAAACTGTACGATGGCTCAGCTTAGCTGCAGTGATGGGGTAAATGCAGTCATCTGATATCACCCCTATGTTTCCTGAGTTGTCCAGCCTTGCTTGAATAAATGTCATAGTTCTGCATGTAAGAGCTGCTGCAAAACAGTTTTTCCAGTCTCAGAGGTTTGTAGTACTGTTCTGCAACCTCTTTAACTTCTTTATCGTCAGGTCTTTTTCAGGCTTCTGTTCACTTCTTCCTCTGCTGTGGCCTTACTTTTTCCTTAGCCTGTCTATTACTCAGAGCATGTGGATGCATTAGGTGTGAAATTTTCTCTTTCTACCTCAAGATGACCAATAGTGATGCCTGTGTTTACTTCCTTCCCTTAAGAATTAGGTCTTCTTGTCTAAGACTAAATTCTTCCACCTGTGTTTTTAAACGCCTTTCTAAAGCAAAGTAATGAATTTACTAGTTTGCAGAAAATGATATGTGCTTATTAGGAAAATGTAAGCAATATGAAAAATAGAGAAAAGCACTCTATCTTTGCTCTTGATGGTTGCCTCTCTATTTCTCTATGACCTTGTTCCACAATGATTACTTTTTCTCTTGTATCTCTGTATGTATGTGTACATGCATGTTCATATGTGTGAGTGTGGGCACATGTGCCACAGCATGCATATGGGGGTCAGAGGACAACCTTGGGTATTGGTCCTCACCTTCTATCTTGAGATAGGGCCTCTTGTGTTTCACCACTGCGTAAGGACCCCAAGCCAACTGGCCCATGAGCTTCTGGGCGTTCTCCTGTCTCTGCCTCCCATCTCACTGTAGGCACATTGGAATTGCACTTGTATTCTGCCCATTTGGCTTTACTTTGGTTCTGGGAATCTGAACTCTGGTCTTCATGCTGTGGAGCAGGTGACTTAGCCACTGAATCGTCACCCCAGCCCCTTTTCTTGTATCTTCATTGTCTTTCTCTTCATTGCTCCCTTTTTCCTTATTTACAAATACACTCAAATCTTCAGTCTGGAAGCAGATACTCTCTTTCCTCAAACTATAATTTCCTTCCTTTCTTCCTTCCACTTTCATTTAAAAATACATTTATCAAAATATTAATACTGGGAGCCAGGTATGGTGGCTTATGACTTTAATTCCAGCTCTTGAGATACTGAGGCAGGAGGATGGACACAAGTTAAAGGCCAGCCTGGGCTACATAGTGAGTTTCAGGACATCCTGAGCTACAGTGGGAGACCTTGTCTCAAAAAACCAATCAACCAGGGATGGAGAGATGGCTCAGTAGTTAAGAGCACCAGCTATTCTTGCAGAAGACCCACATGGCAGCTAACACCTGTCAGTAACTCCAGTTCCAGTGGATATGGCATCCTCTTCTGGTCTCCATGGGTTTGCATGCATGGATGCACTTCTATACATGCAAGCATACATGCACTTATATATGTAAAATAAATAAATTGTAAAATAACCACAATCAACCAACCAACCAACCAATCAAACAAACAAACAAAATATCTAAAACAAAAACCAGAGCCAGACCAAACCAACCAAACAAACCTGTGAATATCAGGCGTCTAAGTCTACCTTTTCTCACCTGCACTCATTCACTTCTCAACCCACTGCAAGCTGTCTTCTACCTCTCCTCTCTGATAAGGGGGCCTACAAGTAGGTCAGTATTGCCGATTAATTTTCTGGGTTTTGGTGAACTTTGGACAGCACTGAATGACTGAAGATGAAGATAACACAGTAAGGGCTAGGACTTGGGACTGCTACCCTTGTTAGCTGGGTTTTCTTGCTGTGGTTGTTGAGAAGGAGCTCTCTGTAGGGTTTCAAATACATTTTGGTTTAACAAAATGTAATGATAAGATTTGTCATTGTTAAATTTTTTCTTTTATTTTAAATTTCACCTTATTCATTTTGTGTGTGTGTGTGTGTGTGTGTGTGTGTGTGTGTGTGTGTGTGTGTGTGTAAGAGGACTTTTGGGAATGTATTCTCTCCTTCTACCATGTGAATCCTGGGGATTGAACTCAGGTCATCAGGCTTAGCAGCAAGTGCCTCTACCTGCTGAGCCATTTCATTGGCCTGATTATTTTTTAATTGACAAGTAAAGATTGTATGAATTTATGCTGTATAGTATGATATTTTTGTATGCATATACATTGAGAATGCCTAAATCAAGCTATTTAATGTGTGCACTCTCACATACTTATGCAAAGTCTACTCAGCAATGTTCACTTATACAATATAGTGTTATTAACTGTAGTCATGATAGACAATAGATCTCTTGAACGTATTCTTCTTTGTCCTTTGACCAACTTTTCCCCAATATACCTATTCCCAGCTTACAGTAACCACCATTTTACTCTGTTTTTATGAATTCAACATATTTAGATTCATCATATAACTCAGATCATGCAATATTTGTCTTTCTGTGCTTGACTTACTTTGCTTTGTACAATAGCCACAGTGAACACAAGGGTGATGCTATCTCTTCAACAGGCTAATTTCAATTCTTTAGTATCTGTACCCAGCAGTGGCATTGATGATCATATAGTAATTCTATTTTTAAATTTTTTTGAGAAACATCTATAGTGCTTTCCATATTGGCTATACAAGTTTCTGTTCTCATTAACAGTGTGTAAAAGTTCTCTTTCCTCCACATCCTTGCCAGTGGATTGGTGAATAAGAAGATGGCTTCTAAATTTCTAGCTTGACCTACAAGGAAAATAGTACCATCAGCAAAATAGAACCATCAGCTTGAGTAAATATCAGAGAAGCAGATTTTGTGGGCATGGTGATAATAAGTTCAATTTAGGATGTATTTAGAGATATCTCAGAAGAGACCTTAATCAGACAATGAGATGTATATAAGAATCTGAAGGTCAGGGGCTGGAGAGATGGCTCAATGGTTAGGAGCACTTACTGCTCTTGCAGAGGACCCAGATTCTGTTCCAAGCACCCACATGACAGCTCACAACTCCAGATCCAGTGGATCCGACACTATCTTCTGTCCACTGCAGGTGCCTACATGCTCACATGCATGCGCACACACGCACGCACGCGCGCACACACACATACAGAGTAAATAAAAATAAATAAATAAATAAATCTTTTAAAAAATAATCTGAAGCTCAGGACAGAGATGAAAACAGAAAGTAGAAATTTAAGAACTGTCAGTATTTAGGTGATGGGTAAAAAGAGAATACATGAGATTGCTTAGGGAGATTATAAGGTTGCTTGGAGGAATAGGCAAAGGTTGGAATCTGAGGAAAGGTTTAGAGAATGAGTTAAGGAGGATGATAGAAAGGCAACTTCCATTCTTGGTTCTTTCATCTTATTTATGCATTCTCTGTTGGAAGTATTTTCTGTACTAAGTATCTTCTTTTAAAATTCAGTTTGGGGGGGGTGGTAGTATTGCTTAGTGGCAGAACACCTGCTTTGCCTGGGTAGGGCTCTGGGTTCATCATCAGCACCCCTTGAAAGTTTCAATACAGTATATCCAAAGATCAGCTGAATTGTTCTTTTCTAAATGTTCAGTCTAACTTTTCTTAAACCAAAGTCATTGCTTCTGCCACTCCAAGTAGCAACATCATCAAGAAATGGAAAGCAGCGAGCTCCCAACTAGCCTGACAAGTGTACCTCTCACAACTCATCAAAGAAGCTTCTTTTGGCAACAGATGGAGACTATTACAAGGTTCCACAACTGGTCAAATGCAGAGAGTAAGTGCCTGTGGGGTGCCCAACCCTAAGTCACACATCGACAATGCAACCTCTACACCTAAGACTCGGGGAACATAGTGGAACGGGGGTGGACAGAATATTACTGCATCTCTCAGCTCTCACCAGCAAAGCTTCCTCATGCAACAGATGGTAATTAATCCAGAAAGTCAACTGACCAAAGTGCAGAGAATAAGAGACTGCAAAGTATTTATCCCCAAACAAGACACCTATATCAAAGTGCTGCCACCAAAGGCTAAGGAACCATTTAGGAAGAGGGGGCAGAAGACTGTAAAAGCCAGAGGTGGTGAGCAATCACAAGAAAACAGAGTTTTCTAGACAGCTGAGAAGTTTCTTATATGAACTTACAGCAATGGTAACAGTATGCATAAGGCCTGTGCAAGCTCAAGCCAGACAAAATTCCAACATAGAAGTATGGAAGTGGGTAAGAAACCCCAGTCTTAGCTGAGGAGCTACTGGGTAGCCAATAACTACTGGGAAGGAAAGTTTGTTTTCTTTAAGAGTATGACACTAGATAGGTTAACCAGGCTCCAGTGCACGGACACATATCAAAGGACATTTGGGGTACAAACTTGACTAGATAGACCTTAAAGTGTATGACAGAGTACATGAAACCCAATGGAGAGGCTATAAGAGTGGTTCAGATAGGTGAGGGGGGGTCCAAATAGGATCAGAAATATTATATGAAATTCTCGAAAATTCAATAAAATATGAAGAAAAAAAGCAAAAAGCAGATGGCATTTATTGAGCAGATACTATGTGCTTGATATTCTCAATGCTATATGAAGTGCTTTTTTATTTTTTTGTCTTTTTGAGACAGGGTCTCCTGGTAGCCCCAGCTGGCCTGGAACTCGATATGCAGACCAGGCTGACCTTGAACTCACAAAGATCCACTCCACCTGCCTCTGCCTCCCAAGTGCTGGGATTAAAGGTGTGTGCCACCATACCTAGCTTGATGTGTTACTTTAATGAAGTGATACTACTGTTAGCTCCATTTTATATATGAGGGGTGGCTGCTTAATAAGCACAAGAGTTTTTTGGGTGACAAAATATTCTGGAAATAGGTAGTGGTAATAGTTGCAAAGCATTGGGATTGTATTAGAAGTTATATGTAGTTTGAACTGGTTAAAAGGGTGAAATTCATGTCAAGTGTATTTTACCCCCCCCAAAAACTGGTAGGGCTTGGAAAATGATTCAGTGTATAAGAGAGCTTGCTGTGCAATCATGAAGACCTGAGTTCCCAGAACTCATGTACTAAAGCCTTGCACAGCCATGTAAGTACCCGTAACCCCAGTACTGTGTTAGGTAGAGATAGGAGGATTGCTGGGGTTTTCTGATCACCTCATTCAGTGAGAGACCCTGTCTCAAGGAATAAAGTGGAATGTGATAGAGCAGGATACTTGATATCCTCCTCTGACCTCTGCATGTCTGCATTTATGTATGTACACACACATACACACATGTACACACCCCCCGCACATACTTACAAAAAAATAAAAAAATAAAACAATCGCTGGGAGTGCTGACACCCACTCTTAATCCCAGCACTTGAGAGGCAGAGGCAGAAGGATCTCTGTGAGTTCAAGGCCAATCTGGTCTACATAGTGAGTTCTAGGCCAGCTGGGGCTACAGGTAGACCCTGTCTCAAAAAGACCAAAAAATAAATAAAAAATAAAAAATCAAACAAAACCATTCATTTCTTTATTACTAATAAAGTTCAGACTCTTAACTTGACAGACAAGGCCCTCCCTATGTCTCTGTTTTCATTGTTCACATAAATCTCCTCACAAATATTCTAAACATACTAATGAAAAACTTTCCTTTTCTATCTCTGTGTCTTTATATCTGCTATTCACTCAGTTTAGAATACCAGTATTCTTTTCTGCTTGACAGACATATATATTTATTTTTATGTGTATGATTGTTTCACCTGCATGTATTTAAGTGCACTATGTGCATACAATGCCCATAGAGACCAAAAGAGGGCATTGGATGGGATTTATGGTTGTTAGTCACCATGTGGGTGCTGGGAATCAAAGGGGAAAAAGTAGAAAAAAGACCAGAGAGGGTTATTTAGTCATCTAATCACCATTGCTTTCCCATTATGTAAGACACTGAAAAACACACTGAAATGGTGACAGCATGCAAAAGACCTGTGCAAAGTCAATGAGACAAAAACCAGCATAGAACTGAGGAAATGGGCAGCAGGCCTCAACCTTAGCTGAGAACTATTGGCTGCTGATCACTGCTGGGTGAGGGAGAGTTGATCTTCTTTAAGGGAGTGATGCTACATAAGCTGATCAGGCTCCAGTGGATGAACTTACACCGAGGGACATCTGGGGACACAAACTTGATTCAAAAGGCCTTAACATATATGACAAAACACATGAAGTCCTGTGGGCAAGCTATAGGGGCGCATATGGATAGGGAAAGGGGGCCTAAATATGATTAAGATGTATTATAAGAAATCCATAAGAATTTAATAAAATATATTTAAAAAATAAAAAGCACATTAAAAACACAAATATGAATAAGCCACAGCTTTTGATCTCAAGAACTAAGAGGAATTTAACAGTAGGAGAAGCTCAGACGAAACTTGATAGAAAATTAACAATGGAGAGTAGGGTCTGATATCTCTTCATGAGGTAATTAAACAGAGGTATAGAAAATGAGTAAGCATTTTCCAAGTCCTTAAGGTTAGGAAGGGCGTTTCAGAAAGAAGAAATTCAATTACCCAGGCATGCTGTGATGAAGCAACACAGCCCATTCTTATAACTGAATTATTTTTTGCATTGATGGGGATGGAACTCAAGGCCTTGTGCATGTTAGGCAAGTATTTTAAGCTGCTTTCCAGCCCTGCAACTGAAAATACACTGATATAACTAACTGTAGATATAGAATAAAAATTAATAGGAGGTTAAATTGGATAGCCAGAGGTCAGAGCACAAAGGGGCCTTGTGTGCCATACTGTGATGCAATAGCTGCTAGCTATTGAGATGTGTGTGTGTGTGTGTGTGTGTGTGTGTGTGTGTGTGCGCACGTGCCGTGTGTACGAGCGCCTGTGGAGGCCAGAAGAGGGCATCAGATCCCTTGGATCTGAAGTTATAGGTGATTATAATTCATGCAATGTGGGTGCTGGGAACTGAACATGGATCTTCTGTAAGTGCAGCAAGTACTTTTAACTGCTAAGCCATCTCTTCAGCTCTCTCCACTGAGGAGTTTTAAAGGGAAAACTGAGATACATTTTAGATGTCTGGTTATAGTGTGAAGAAAAGAATGGGTAGGGGAAATATCAGAGGTAGAGAAACTAGTTTAGACAGTGAATGGGATTCTCAAGGGAGAATTGTGGAATAAACAACTACAAAAAGCAGGCGATCAATTCAGAGAGGTAGTTCTTGAGAACAATCAATAGACCTTTGCTAAGTGCATATGGAGAGGGTAAATAGAGTTAATAGCAGCTTAAAGCTACTAAATGGCATTTAAGTGGCTTAAAGCCTTAAAGGGTCCTAGTTAGGAGCACAGGTCGGTGGTGACACTATTAACCAAGAATCGGACTACCAGAAGTAAAACAAGCTTGGAGAGTGGTGACAATACTAATAATTGTCAACATTTACTGAGAGACTTATTTAATTCTCACAACTTTAAGTGACATAAGTAAATAATCATCATTTTTATAATAGTATTTAAGAAGTAAGCACAGAAAGAAGAGCTAGTGAAGGGAGGCTGACATGTTCTTTAAATAATATTAATTATACTATTAATTTATAAACTCATCAGTTTCCAAAAGTACTTATTTGGGATTTTTATGCACAGTGCTCAACCAGGTAATTTGGGACTATCTATAGTTTGAGATATATTGTGTTCTCAAGGTTATAGTAATTAGAAAAAGAATAATAATTGGGATTTGGTCCATAGACAACAGGATTATTTATAGTCAGAGAAAGGTCATAAAAAGACAGTCTCAGAAGTAGAAGTAACATGAAAGAAGGTATGGAGTTGGGAATGTCTCTGGTGTGATCCAGGAAGAGTGAGGAATTGGTTTAATTGTAATGGAAGTTTCAAGCTTGAGATGAGCAGAAAATAAGGGAAATCAGACTGATAGGAGAGCAGACATTGCGACCCTTTAAAACCCAAGATGAAGAATTATGACTTCACTCAGCTAAAGAGCTGTTGAGGTTCCTTGAGCAACAGAGTGCGGGTTGCCAGATGGGTTAAAAAGAAAGACTAGAAGCACATCAGGGTCTGCCCCATAGCATTTCCCTTAATTCTCCTAGGTCTTTATTTCCCATCAGCTGCTCTCTTTTAATGTACCCTGCGAATTTCCTTCATGGAATAAGCCACCTCATAGGTACTTTCTTCTTCTCTTCCTTGTTGCCCTGTTAACCACGGAGCCTTAGAATTTAGCCACTCCAAAATGTGTAGAAGGTACACAGTATATCCAAGACTTAGTAAGAAACAAAGAATACAGAACCACTAATTACTAATTTACACATATTGCTTACATGTCGAATGATAATAAAATGCATTTAAAAACAAAGCAAAATAATGTAACGTTAGTTGTTTCTATTGCTTATATGTTAAAATGCACTACTGTTTTTCAATGACGTAATAGCAAAAGAGAATTTAATAAATAATTGATTTGTGTATAGTTTTCTCTTGTTTAAGCGAAGTCTTCATTTTAAAGACTTAGTAAGACAGAAAAATATAAAATGAATTAGTAATATATTTGTATTTCTCCATGGTGAGATGATAAAATACTACATTTCAGACTGACTCAAAAAGCAATTTAACAGGCCGGGGTGGTGGCGCATGCACCTTTTCAAATGTGAAAGAAACTGCTTATATTGTAAAATTACATTAGTTTTGGCCTTTTTGTTAAATAAAATGTTATTATGATATCTTAGGGGCTGGGGAGATGACTCATTGGGTAAATGCTTGTCATGCAGGCATGAAGATCCAAGTTTGAATCTTCAGCACCCACATAAAAAGCCAGGCATGGCAGTGAGTGCATGTAACCCCAGCACTGGGGTGCAGAGACAGATGGATTTCTGAAGCTTGCTGGCCAGCCAGTATAGCTGAATTGGTGAGTTCCAAGTTCAGTGAGTGACCTTGTTTCAAAAAATAATATGTGCAAACCATATTTAAAAACACATAAAAAGATGATCAAGTTGGCTTTATTCCAGAGATGCAGTGATGGTTCAATATATGTGCATCAATGAATGTTAAATTTCATAAATGAACTCAAATACAGATATCACTGGTCATCTGTTTTTTAAATTTTATTTATTATTTTATTTTATGTGAATGTGTGTATTGCCTGCATGTAGGTAAGTGAACCTGTGTTGTGCAATGCCCTTGGAGGTCAGAAGAGGTTGCCGGATCTCCTGGGACTGGAGTTATGGACAGATGTTAGCTGCTATGTGGGTGCTGGGATTCGAACCTGGGTCTTCTGCAAGAAAAACCAGTGTTCTTAACTGCTTAGCCATCTCTCCAGCCCCACTGGTCATCTTGATAGGCATTGAAAGGCTTTTTGGTTAAACCTAATATCCGTTTGTGTTAAAAATTCTGAAGAAACTCAGAATAGAAGGGACATATCTCAATATAACAAAGACTATATGACAAATTTATAGCCAACATTATATTAGATGGAGAAAAACCTCAAATCATTCCCACTAAGATCAGGAACAAGACAAGGGAGTTTATTCTTTCCACTTCTATTCAGTATAGCGCTTGAAGTCTGCTTGATCAATACAAGAAAAGCAAACAAGGGATACAAATAGAAAAAGAAGTCAAAGCATCTCTATTTGCAGATATGATTCTATACATAGGAAGCCCTAAAGACTCTACCAGAAAACTCTTAAAACTGATAAACACTTTCAGTAAAGTGGAGGACACAAAAGTAATATAAAAAAGTAACTTTCCTCCAATAACAAATATATGGAGAAAGAAATAACAGAAACAATGGCACTCACAAGAGCCTCAAAAATACCTTGGAATAAATCTGACCAAGAATGTGAAAGACCTCCATAAAGAAAACTTTAAAACACAGAAAAAAGAAATTGAGGAAAACACTGGAAGGTAGGAAGACCTCCCATGCTCATGGACTATAAAAATCAATATTGTGAAAATAACTATCCTACTAAAGGCAATTTACAGATTTTCTCTAGTCCCTATCCCATTTCAGTGACATTCTTCACAGAAATAGAGAAAAAAACTTAAAATTTATGTGAACCACAAAAGACTCTGGCTAGCTGAAGCAATCCTGAGCAAAAAGAATACCCGATTTCAAGTTATACTACAGAGTCATAGTAAAAAACAGTATGGTATTTGCACAAAAACATACATGTAGATCAGTGGAATAAATTAGAAGACCCAGACCCAAGACCACAGGACTACAGCCACCTGACTTTTGAAAAAGAGGCCAAAATATACATTGGAGAAAAGACAGCATCTTCAACAAATGTTACTGGGAAAGCTGGATCATTACATGTAGAAGAATGAAAGTAGATCCCTAGCTCTCATCCTACACAAAAACCAACCCCAAATGGATCAAAGACTTCAACAAAAAACCTAAAACTTTGATACTACTAGAGGGAACTAGGGAATGTATTTAAAGATGCAGGCATAGGTAAGGATTTTTTGAATAGAACTCCAATCACTCAGGAAATAAGGCCAGTAATCAACAAATGGGATCTCATTGAATTAAAAAGCTTTTAAGCAGGGGTTGGAGACATGATTCAGTGTTCAAGAGTGTGTACTGCCCTTGCAAATGATCTGAATTCAGTTCCTAACACCCATATCGGGGCGATTTACAACTGCCCATAATTCTAACTCCAGGGGAATCTGACAATCTTATAATCTTTTCTGGGCTCTGTGGGCACTCATATGTACACACTGGTACACAGTCACACAGGCATACACATATTTAAAAATAAAAAAATAATTTTTAAAAAGGTTTTAAACAGCAAAAGAAATTGTTGATCAAGTAAAGAGACAGGGTACAGAATGGGAGAAAATCATTTCCAGCTATACATCTAATAGAGAATCTAGAGTATCCAGAGTTTCTCGAATATACAAAGAACTTAAGAAATTAAATATCAAGAAAGCAAACAAAACAATAAAAATATGCTATGAAACTGAACATAGAGTTCTCAAAAAAAGAAATACAAATGAATAATAAACATCTTTAAAATGTTCAACATCATTAACCATCAGGGAAATGAAATTTAAAACTATTTGAGAATTTATTTCACCCCAGTCAGAATGGGTATCATCAAAAAAACAATGACAACAAATGCTGGTGAGGATTGGGGAAAGAGAACCCATTATCAGCTGTTGGTGGGATTGTAAACTGGTGCAGCTACAATGGAAATTAGTGTGGAGGTTTCTCAAAAAGCTACAAATAGAACTATCATATGACTCAGCTATACCACTTCTGGACATATACACAAATGACTCTATGTCCTCCTACAGAGATACTTGTGTATATGTGTTCATTTCTGTTTTATTTATAATAGTTAGGCAATGGCATCAGCTTAGATGTCTAAGATGAATGGATAATGAAAATTTGGTACATATACACAATGGAATTTTTAAAAAAATTAATTGAAATTTTGAGAATTTCATGCATATTTTGATCATATTTAGATCCCCTCCCATATTTGTACCCCTTACTAATCCCCCATCAAATTTCTGTACTCTAATATATGTATATATGTGTATATATATACATACGTACACACACACATATATATATATATATGAAATATGATGGCCTGTAGAGTCAGGTTTGTGTCCCCAAATGCCCTTTGGTGTGGGTTCATCCACTGGAACCTGGTCAACCTACTAATAGAATCTCATCCTTGAATGAGAATGCCTTTTCCAGTAGCCATTGGTTGCCAATAGTTCCTCAGGTAGGGTTGGGGTTTCTTAAACACTTACCCACTTCTATACTGGAACTTTGTCTGTCTTGAGCTTACATGGGACTTGTCCATGCTGTCAGCATTGCTGTGTGTTCATACGAGTAACTGGAAAACTCTGTCTCCTTGTGGTCGTCCACCTCCTCTGGCTCTTACTATCTTTCTGTCTCTTCTTCCACAAAGATCCCTAACCTTAGGAGGCAGAAGTTCCATACAGGTGTCCTCTTTGGGGATAAGCAATCTGTAGCCTCTTATTCTTTGCACATTGGCCAGTTGTGGTTCTCGTAGTAGGGAACCTACTACTGTTTTGCTAAGTGGACATGTGGTCAAACTGCCTTCTAAGTGGTTATATCTATACCATAGATTAGTACTGCTGTCAGATTTGGTCATAAAAACTTCTTTTTGCAGTAGGAAGCAGTCAATCCAGAGACTCATAATTAGTCAAAGTGTTGAGAATAAGTGACTGTTAAGTGCTCCGTCCTAAACGGGACATTTACATTCATCCCCATGATTCAGGGAACATCATAGAAAGGGGGAGGAGAAAGAATTAAGAGCTGGAGGATAAGGAAGAGTGCTATGAAATGCTGTCTTCTGGCCATGACATGGCCATTTGCACTCATGAACTCAAACATTTATTGTTATCTACACATGATCTACACAAGGTCAAGGCAGCTAATATTCCAGCATGGATCAGGCTTCTTTTCCTCCTCGGGAACTATTAGCAATTGATGGCTGCTGCGGGAGTGAGAGTGATTTTTCTTTGGGAGTGTGGCTCTGGTACATTGCTCATGCTTTGGTGGATCGCCCCACACCCATGAGCATGTAGGCAAATGCTAATTAAACTCAATGGGTTATTTAAAAAAAAATAAGAGGACTTGAAGGTAGGAACAGGGACTATTGGTGGGGGCCATGGGGAGTGGGAAGGAGTATTTGGGTTGGATATGATCAAGATACATTGAAAACATATGTGAAATGTCAAAGGATGACTGTGAAAATTCTAAAAATAAATTTTAAAAATTTTAATGGAAAATGAAGGTAGAGAGCAACCAAAGAGGACATCTATGTTGACCTCAGGCCACCACATGCATATGTGCATGTATGTACAGTCACATGCACACGTGTGCATGTGTGTATGTGGTGTATGTGTGTCACACAAATGTGCACATACACGAGACACACACATACACCACATACACACATACACAAAGAAAAAACAACAGAATTTTTTTAAAGTGCTTCATGGAAGGCCTTGAACGATATACTTATTTGATTTAACTTTATTCTTAAGCAATGAAAAGCTATCAAGAGGCTTTTTGCAGGTAACACAATCAGATCTTTGTTCAGCACTAAATTGCCAGTTCCTTGTGAATGGTGACCATATATTATGTGGTAAATAATGGACACAGTTGGTAGTCTCAGAACATCAAAAATGTTACTCAAGTCCATTTCTTTTCATCTCCACTGTCAGCACTGTAATTCAAGCCAATCATTTCTTAGCTGGATTATTACAGTGGCCTACTCTTCCTGCTTCTTCCTTTTTACTTCTACAAGCCTTTGCTTTTCATAGTGGATACAATGCTCTTTCCAAAAGGTAAGAATGTATGCTTCTAGTTATGATGGAGTAAGTAACAAGGCCTGGATTTACTTTTGTCTTTAACTATAAACCAGAACAAAATATATTGAGCAACAGTTGAGGTGAAGGCAAGCCTGGCTAATGCCTAACATTCTTGGTTTAGGAGACAGATTTGAGAATTCATTCAGTTAGGACTAGATGGCTGGAATTTGTAGGGCATAAAGAAGGGAAATCAAATGTGTTTTCCTGAGCTCTACAGAGGGTTCCCCTTGAGTGTTCAGCAGAGTGTACCCCAACATTTGCATATGAAGCAATAAGCCAAGGCCAGGGAAAGAAGCACCCAAAAGGAGCAGGCAAATCACTTCCTAGATTTCAGGATGCAATGCACATGGCATTAGGTTGAGTACTTGAAGGGTATCACCTCCAGAATGGGGACAAATTTGCTCTTGGTTAAAGGTTGCTGTGGTCTTGTTTAACAAAACTTAAAAGCACGTCTTGAAAGAAACTGTTTCTAAAGAACTTAACTGCATCTCAGAGCAAACCTCAAATTTATTTAAAGGAATAATAAAGAAGACTCAGTGCCTAAAACCGTAAAATTTAGTTTGATATCCAGTAACAAATTATTAGGTATTCAAAGCAAGAAAGTGCTTTCCATAATTATAAGCAAAGTCAATTAATAAATTATCCCAGAAAGAAAATTCATGATGGAATTAGCAAGCCATAACATTGAAACAGTTATGAATATACTCCACATGTTAATAAAGGTCAGGAAAACGTGACCATGAGATCATACTGAGGAGAGACATGGAGGATATAAAAACCATAAATATAAATAATGAATTCAAGGCCACTGTGGGCTACATGAAATTCTGTCTCAAAATATTAGAGCCAAACCAAACAAGCAACCAAAAACTGAAATGAGTAGAGATAGTATGTACAATGTCCAAGGAAAGAGATGTACTTGCTGGTATTAACAGATTAGATACTACTGAGAAGAAGATGAGGGAACTGGAGGCATAGAAATAGAAAACTATGGGGAGGGGAGATGACTCAGCATGTAAAGGCACTAGGTGCTGAAGCCCAGTGACTGGAGTTCAATCCCAGAAACCCATGTAAAGGTGGAAGGAGAGAACGAACTTCCCAAAGTTGCCCTCCAACCTATGCACATGCCTCTCTTCTCCCCACACCATGCACATACCTACACTAAAAAAAAAAGAAAGAAACTAGGGCTGGAGAGACAGCTCAGTGGTTAAGAACACTGACTGTTTTTGCAGAAGACCCGGGTTCGAATCCCAGCACCCACATGGCAACTAACAACTGTCCATAACTCCAGTTCCAGGGGATCTGGCAGCCTCTTCTGTCCTCTGCAGGCATTGCATGACACGGGTGCACTTACCTACATGCAGGCATAACACTCATACACATAAAATAAAAATCATAAATGAAATATTAAAAAAAAGAAACTGTCAGAGAGGTCAAAGTTCTACGGTAGGCAGGAGAAGTAGGATGAAATACTGCAGAGGCCAACCAACTAGTCTGTTGTACTTGGAACTGTCCAAGATATTTGGCTTTTCTGTTATAACTGATAAATATATAAATAAGAAAAAATAGACAATAAAAGAAAGCTGTAGTTGGTGACTTCATGGAGCAGGTTTGTTGGAGTGGTATGATTCAGAGCCCACTTTATAGTGCATTGAAGGGTAAGGTGGGAAATCAGCCAGAGAGGAAATTATTAATAACCTAGACTATATTAAAATGCTTCTTTTTTTCTGTGCTGGAGGTCAAATCCAGGGCTTTTGCACGCTAGGTGGGAGCTCTCTCACAGACCTACATCTTTATCCTTGGAATACATTCAAATGAAAACCTTTTAAGTATAGAAAAATACCCAAACACTATAATCAAAGTGGAAAGGTCACACTTATGAAAAATACTTTTGATTTCAGATAATTTTTGAATTTCAAAATTATTGATAAGGGCTTGGGGACCTCTTAGGAAAGCAGTTTAACACTATATAGTAAAGTTGAAGATGTGTTTGCCTCTCAACCAAGTAATCCCATTCCTAGTGCCAAAGGACCCATATAAGAGTATTCATGACAGTTTGCTTGTAACAGGAGGAAACTAGAAATACACTTGTTCATTAGAAAGTGGAAAAATTGTGCTATATTCAAATGAAGGAAGTTAGTTCCAAGTGAACTACAACTGTGTGTATAAACATGAAGATCTCAGGATGAAAAAGAAGTCATGACAAGAAATGTTTAATATGATACCACAGGTATAAACCTGAACCACCCCAAAACTTAGTCACTTAAAACAACATTTGTTTGCTCAAAATTCCTCAAATAATTTTGACTAGACTCATTTGGACATTTCTGTTATTTGTCTTGCCTAGGCTTACTCATGCCACGGGAGTAAGCTGGAGGCTCAATGGGTGCTGAATGATTTAACAAGACGTCATTCACATGTATGGCAGTTGGCAGGCTGTCAGCCATGGTGCCGAGGTTCTCTCCAGGAAGTATGAACCTGTTCATAAGGTGGCAACATTTCAAAAGAGCAAGCCCTAATGTACAGTGCTTTTCAAGCTATGTGCGTATGACATTTGCAGCTATCTCATTGACCAAAGCAAATCACGTGACCAAATCCAGTGCCATCAAAGGACCAGACTACCCAAAGGTATGGATTCAAAGAACCATTTGTTGGACTAGGTGGCACAACCCTTTAATCCCAGCACTGTGAAGCAGAGGCAGGTGGATCTTTGTGACATCAGGGCCAGCCTGGTCTATCTACACAGTGAGTTCCAGGTCAGCTGTTGCTACAGGAACGCCTTGTCTCAAAACACAAACAAACGAAAAAAAGGAATTTGGTAAAATGATGTTTGACAAACTGAGTTGTATGTATGTGGGTTTTTATTATGTTTGCTACCTTTTTGTTCATTTAAACTATTTCCAATTTTTAAAACAATTGGGAGGTATGGAAATACAGACTAATCTTTGAAGAAGTATGGCAAAAAGGAAAAGGCGACAGAGAAAGCAGGCAGTAGCTAACCTAAAGACCATTGCTGAAAGAACACTATTTTCAAAAGATGGGCAAAGGCTGGAGAACATTTGTAGGTTGAAGAGAAGGTGTCAGTATAATAGACTGCTGAACGTTAATTCAAGAGGCAAGTTTCTAAAGGACAGACTACGGCTCCATTCTTCTGATGTTCCCTTCATATGAATTCACTTAGTTTTATCAGTACTCAGGGCTTACAGCTGAATGTGTAATGAAAGGATACAGCTAGCAGAAGACAAAGCAGGACAGTGAGCACAAGGTACTGCCAGAGAGAGGTTTTAGAATTCATTTCTACAACAAATATTTATTGAACACTTACAATGTGCTAAACACATTAGGATACAAAGATTTGTAAGACTTTGTTCCTGTTACCATGTGTCTTACAGTAGAGTGGGGAATATTGTATAAACAGATGCATTACATCCTCAGCTGCAAATGTAGCTCAGTGGTAGTGTTTGCCTAGCACACACAAAGCCCTGATTTTGATCCTTAGCACCACAAAAAAAAGAGAGAGAGAGATTCCATCCTCATGTGGTAGCTCATTACAGGGAAGTGAACAGAGTGCTGTGGGAATGTAGAGAACAGAGCAGTCAGTCACCTGTACAGAGCGCACATTGCCTGTAGCATACTGGTTAAAGGTTCAGACTTTGAACATATATTTAAAAATTCCTCCATTTAGTGGATGGAAACTTATTTAACCCCCAATTATCTGTTTTCTTTTCATTTGTAAAATGACTGCCACAGTAGTTACCTCACAGTGTTGACTGAGGTTTAAATAAGTTAATGAATATCAATTGCTTGGTAAAATTGCTTGGTAAATGGGAGCTAGGTAATTTGTTAAGAAGGCACGTACTATAGGTGAAGAAGGGGCAGGGCATTCTGAGGATGCAATGCAATGTGGGAAGACGGAGGCAAAGCTTGGTGTGCAGCAGTTGCTGTGTAAGGGAAGCTCACAGGCATGGCTGATCCTAATATGTTAGACCAAGGAATCTGTTTTCCTGTAGGCAATGAGAAGTAAGAAGGGTGAATTTGGTTTGGGTTTGGAAAATTAATTTTGAAAGCAGTGTGGCTGCTGAACTGACCTGGAAGGGGAAGAAATTGGCAAGCAGGACTGCTAGTTAGCAGACTAATGTCTAAGCTAAGACCTGAACCAGAGGAAAGGCCAGGCTTGATAGAATGGCACTCGGTACAATCATTAGGACTGTATGATGATTGATTGTATGTTGCAGGATTAGAAAGAAAGGGTAGCTGAGGCAAAACCAAGTTTCTAGCTTGGGAACCTGGCTTGAGAACAAGAATATAATTTAGAAGTCCAATAGATTGTGGCAGCAGAGAAGACAAATCTGATTTTAGACCAGTGGAGCTCAAGGTATCTTTGTAGCCTGTAGGTCAAGATGCTTAACAGTTATTTGGAAATAGATGTCTGGAGCTTAAGCAAGAGTTTGGGGGCTGTTATTAAAAATTTTGCAATCTATCAGTGTTAGATGACAGTTGAAGATGTGTAAGTGGTTGAACTTTGTCCCATGTGGTGTGAGAAGATAAGAGAGACTAGAACATAATCCTGGCAAATCCCAATGAGAAAGGGATGAACAGAGACATTCTGACTGGGAAAGAAAAGAAACGCAGGAGAATGAGGAGCTGGTAGTATCCCAGAGGCCAAGAAGAACTTTAGGGAACAGGAGGACCCCATTGCCTTAGGATTTATAAATGTGGGCTAGTGAATTCATCCCCTAGGAAGTTTTTCTTTAGAGTCTCTTCCTCCCTCCCTC
>NW_008357686.1:2100033-2138552 GCF_000622305.1 Nannospalax galili
TCTCTCCCTTCCTTCCTCTTTGATTTTCTTGAGACAGGATCTTACTTTGTAATCCAGGCAAGGCCAGAGCTCACTATTTTGCCCAGGCTGACCTAGAACTTGCAATGATCCTCCAGCCCCAACCTATCAAATGCTAGGATTACAGGTGTATGCCACCACACCTGTCTTCTATTTTGATAATGTCATAGCAGAAGCCAGACTGAAGTTCAGTGACTCAATGGAAAAGGATAGATGGTAGAGAAAGGACAGTAAATATAAAGTACTATTTCTTGGAGTCTGGCTATGAAGGGAAGGACAGGAAAAGAATACTAATTTGAGAGAGTGGAAATCGCATTTTAAGTTTATCTTACAGTGGAAAAAGGTTAAGCATGTCTGTAGGTGGACAAAAAAAATGTGGAGGATCAACGAGAAAGGGGATGATGGATGGAATCAAAGTCTAGAAAGACAATTCCTGATAGTCTTCTGGTGATTGCTACATGTAAATTGGTTTAGATTGTTCTGAGTGTTGAATGAAACCAGGAAGTAGGCAAGAGGGAGGGAGATACAAAGGAACAGTTTGTAGTTCTGTTCATTCCTTCCTTTTACATTCTAGAGAATACTTAATTATTGTACAGTAAAATTTGTCTTTCATTGGGCCCTAGAAGATGTTCACTTTCCTGACTGAAACAACTAGTAGAAAATGCAGTTATGCTTACTTACTATTAAAACCAACAATCTTGGCAGGGATTGGTGGTGTATACCTTTAATCCCAGCACTCAGGAGGCAGAGGCAGGCAGACCTCTGTGTTAAGGCCAGCCTGGTTTACACAGTGTGTGCCAGATCAGCCAGGTTGCATAATGAGATCCTGCCTCAAACAAAGAACCCCTCTCAATCCAATATTCCTTTTGATAATTTTTAATTTAGAAATGTCTTGCTATAATAGCACATTTAATTTAGAAATTTTAGGAAGATAAACAGAAAAGAAGCTAGTATGGTGATCATACCTTTAATCCCAGCACTTGGAAAGCAAAGACAGGTGGGTTGTGAGATTCAGACCAGCCTGGGCTATCTATTGAGACCATGTCATGAAAGAAATGAAAAGAAAAGAAAGGAAGGAAGATAGAAAGCTATTTCCCAGCTAAAGCTTGTACAATGTTTATTTGATAAGTCCTACAGTAAATTTATTACTATTGATATTATTTATCATGTGAATCACCGAGGAGTCTCACATTTCCATTTTCTATCCGTCCTATATCTGTTTCAAGGATTTTACCTTTTTTCCTTCTTGTTGCTCGATGTGAGGTGTCTAATAATTCTCACTGGGAATTGATTAGTGAATAGCATCACAAGCTTTGCTTGGTGCTCTAATGTCTATGGAAGAAGCTAAGGACTTGGAAAAACAATCACTTGTTGAAATTTTAATAACAACTGTCACCTAAGAGCTGAGATTAGCTATCTGTAGAAGTGATTTTTAAAAAAATATTAATTTTCTTCCCTGATAATTTCATATGTGTACGTAGTGCATTCTGATTAATCGCTCTGACACGCCTTCTTTTACCTCCCTCCGATCCCTATCAATGACCCCCCTCCCCGCCATACCCATCCTTACCAGGTCTTTTCCAAGAATCAAGACTTTTGATTGTGTTTTCTGACCCATTTAGTTTAACCAGGGCCATGTGTGACCACTGGATTGGAATTATCCATTGGAGCCTGGTGGAGTTCTCAGTGGGTACATGACTGAAGATGATGATTTCCCCTCTCCCTGAATCTATTGGTAGCCAACAGGTCACTAGTGAGAGGTAGGATGTGATTTGCAATTGTAATTGGAAAAGCTGAGGTACAATTTTAGAATCAGAAGGCTTATTTTTTATTTAAAATTTTTTACTTATTTTATGTATGTGGATGTTTTGCCTGCATGTATGTAAATGCACCACATATGTGCAAACACATGGAGGTTAGAAGAAGGCATCAGATCTCCTGGAACTGGAGTTAGGGATGGTTGTTATCCACCATGTGGGTGCTGGGAACTCAATCCGGGTCCTCTTCAAGAGCAGCCCATGATGAACCATCTCTCTCGCCCCTGCTTATTTATTTTTTAAACTTAAAAAAAATTATTTATGGGGAGAGATTGCTCAGTGGTTAAGAGCACTGGCTGCTCTTGCGGAGGACCCAGGTTCGATTCCCAGAACCCATATGGCAGCTAATGATCATCTATAACTCTAGTTCCAGGGGATCCAACACCCTCTTCTGACCGCCACGTCATTGCACAACACAGGTGCATTTACATACACGTAGGCAATACACTCATACACATGAAATAAAAATAATAAATAAAATATTTTTTAAAATTACTATTTATGAGCCACCTTTAATGCTCTCAGTGGGGAGGCAGAGGCAGTTGGAACTTTATGAGTTCAAATCCAGTCTGGTCTAAATAGTGAGTTCCAGGCCAGTTAGGGCTATACAGTGAGACCTTGTCTCAAAAAAGTTATTATTTATTTACTTTATTTATTTATTTATTTATTTATTTGTTTGTTTATTTGTTTATTTGTTTATTTGTGTTGGCTTGTGTGCCACAGCCCATGTGTGGCAGTCAGAGGACAAACTTGCAGGAGTTGATTCTTTTCCTCTATCATATGGGTTCTGAGGATCGAACTCAGGTCTTGACACCAAGTACCCTTACCCGTGAACATCATCTTTCCAGCCCCTATTTATTTTTCATACATAGTCTGAAACTCACGATTATCTTGCTTCAGCTTCCAGATTATAGTCATGTGACACCACCCCTAAATATTTAAATAATTTCATGTCAGTATATACAGGTGTCTCTTCATTTATTTTATTGTGGTAAAATTTACATAATGTAACATTGACTAATTTATCAACTTTTAGAAATTTTATGGGTTGTTTTTGGTAAGAATATTTAAATGAGATGTATTCTTTTAACAGATTCTTTTTTTTTTTTTTTTTGCTCTTTTTGAGACAGGGTCTCCCTGAGCTCACTATGTAGACCAGACTGGGCTTGAACTCACAGAGATCCACCTGCCTCTGTCTCCCAAGTGCTAGGACTAAAGGTATGTGCCACCACACCCAACTTAACAGATTCTTAAGCATACAGTTCAGTAGCATTTACGTGTACACCATTGGGTACAGCCCTCAGTCACTACCTATCTCTAGAATGTTTTCATCTTTCTTAACAGAAACTGTAAAGTCACACCCTTGAAGCCCAAGTGATAGAGTCTTGTTTTGTTTTGTTTTTGGTTTTTTGGTTTTTTTTTTTTGGTCTTTTTTGAGACAGGGTCTCCTTGTAGCCTCAGCTGTCCTGGAACTCACTATGTAGACCAGGCTGGCCTCGAACTCACAAAGATCCACCTGCCTCTGCCTCCCAAGTGCTGGGATTAAAGGCGTGCGCCACCATGCCCGGCTTAACTTTATAGTTTTTAAACAATAACTTTCCATCCCCCCACCCTCAGCTCTAGAAACTGTTCTATTTTTGCTGTATAAATTTGTCTGTCTTAGTTACTGCATTTAAGTGACATCATACAATATCTTGTTTCTGCTTTGTTTACCTGGCTGGCTTCACTTAGCTTAGTCTCCTTAATGTTCATCCATGCTGCTTCCAAGTTCTCTCTCCCCCTCCTCCTTGCTTGTCCTCTCCTTCTTCTCTAATCCAGGGCCTCATCTGTGCTAGGCAAGCACTCTACACAGAGCCATACCCTCTTCCAGCCTTCATTTAAAAAAGTGTCAAATAAGCCCTTGAAGTGGATAGAGAGAACTGATTCCCATAAATTGTCCTCTGACCAACTGCCACATGAGTGCCATGGCATGTGCATGCTCCCCTACCTCCACAAGTAAATAAGTAAACAAAGAAAGAAAGAATTAAGAAAAAATTCTAAAAGTTACACAGTTAAGAAAAAAATTAAAAGTTCAATAGTAGGCATGCCACATTTATTATAATCGTTCATTGTCAACTGACATTTGAATTATTTTCACCTTTTGATTACTAAGAATAGTGCTGCTGTGAAAATGGGTGTACAAATATCTGTTTAAATCCAGTTTTCAATTTGGGGGATGCAAACTTACAAGTGGAATTGCTATGGTAATTCTGTGTAATTCTTTCTCAGGAACTGCATACTGTTTTCCAAAGAAGTGCACCATTTTGCCTTCTGGCCAGCAATGCACAAAAACTTTAATTTTGCCACATCCTTGCCAATACTTACTATAGTCTGTTTTTTAAAATTCACAGCCCAACAGATATGATGTGGTTTTGATTTGCATTCCTCTAACAGCTAGCAAATGATGAGCATCTTTTTATGTTGTTATTTGCTGTTTCTATGTCTTGTGAGGAGAAGTTTCTATTTAAATTCTTTCCCATTTAAATTGGTTTTGTTGTTGGTTGACCTTCACTTTTGAAGGCCTGGCTGGGCTGGCCTCAAATTCATGGCAGTTCTTCTGCCTCTGCCTCCTGAGTTCTGGGATTACAAGTGTGTATGCCATGCTGGACTTTGATCTTCACTTTCAAAGGATAATTTCAGTGAATACAGAATTCTAGGTTGACGTGTTTTTTTTCTCTTTCAGTATCTTAAATATTTCAGTACATTCTCTTCTTGTGTGCCTGGTTTCTGAGAAGTCTGATATAATTTTAATCCTTGCTCCTTTGTAGATAAGGTATTTTTAAACTCTGGCTTCTTCCAGGATTTATTTTTCGCTTTGGTTTTCTGAAGTTTGAATATGGTACACCTCAGTGTAGTTTGTTTTCTCCTGTAGGGAAGAGTGGGCTAATAACTAAGGTTTTTTTTTTTTTCCAAAATTCAGATAATTTTTACATGATAAAATTTTTTCCAGTTGAATTTTCTCAAAATAATACTTTTAAATTACTGAAATTACTATCCAGGCTTGGTAGTGCACACCTTGAATCCTAGCACTCTGGGCTCTGAGTTTGAGACCTGTCTGGCTTACCTAGCAAGTTCCAGACCAGCCAGGACTACATAATGAGACCATGTCTCAGAAAACCAAAAAGAATGAAGTTGCTAACTAAATCCAAGGCTTTGAAACTGCCAGGAGAAAAAAGGGAAAACACTCAAGATACAGATCAAAGCAGTGACTTTTGACCAAGATTCTAGTAGCTCAGGAAATAATGGCAAGAATTGTCAAGTGGGATTGCATGAAATTAAAAAGCTGCTGCACAACAAAGGAAACAATTAGGATATTGAAAGGACAGCCTACAGAAAGGGAGAAAATCCTTGCTAGCTCCATATCTGACAGAATTAAAATCTAGAGTCTATAAAGAACTCCAAAAACTTAAACCCCAAACCCCAACTCATCCCATCAACAAATGGGCAAATTAACTGAATAGATGCTTTTCAAATGAAGTAAAAATGGCAAAAATGAAATATTCAATGGATTTAACTATCAGGGAAATGTAAATCAAAACTACACTGAAGCTCCATCTCACTCCAATCAGAATGACTATCATCAAAAAAAAAAAAAAAACAAAACAAAAAAAAACCCAAAAAACAAATGCTGGAGAGGATGCAGGGAAAAAGGAACTTTATACATTGTTGGTAGGAATAAAAATTAGTCTAGACACTGTGGAAATCAGAATGGGGGTTTCTCCAAAGGAACTGCAACTAGACCTACCATATTGTCCACTATATCACTCCTGAATAGTCAGGCATGGTGGCGCACACCTTTAATTCCAGCACTTGGGAGGCAGAGCCAGGCAAATCTCTGTGAATTCAAGGACAGCCTGGGCTACATAGTGAGTTCCAGGCCAGCTGGGGCTACAGGGAGACCCTGTCTCAAAAAAAACCAAAAAACCAAAAAAAAAACCAACCCCCCCCTCCCAAAAACCTAAAACAACAACAACAAACCCCCCCCAAAACCCACTCCTGAATGTGTGTGTACCCAAAGGAATCGAAATAAGCATACCACAGAATTACTCTCACATCCATGTTCATTGTGGCATCATTCACAAAAACCAATATATGGAATCAGCCTAGGTGCACAACAAGAGTGGATAAAGAAATGTGGCACACACACATGATGGAGTCTTATTTAACTATAAAGAAAAACAAGAAGCTGAGGAGATGGTTCAGTCAGTAAAGTACTTGCCACATACCATCAGGACCTCACTTTGATCCCCAGCATCCACATAAAAATAAGTTGGGCATGGTGCACATGATTGTAATCCGAGTACCGAGAAAACAGACAGGAGGATACTGAAGAGTTCTTGGCCAGTCAGTCTAACCTAATCAGCAAGTTTCAGGTCCCAGTGAGAGAACCTATCTCAAAAAATAAGGCGAATGGCTCCTGAGGAAAGATGCCTGAAGATAACCTTTGCTTTCTACATACATACCCATGCATGTGCACTCCAGTGACCGTGTGAACACAACCCTGCATTCATGCTCACAAACACGCACACATCAATTTTTTACAAAGGAAAAATATGTTATTTTCAGGAAATTTGGTAGAACTAGAAATCATTTTAAGCAAAATAGGCCAAATTCAGAAAAAGAAATACTTCATGCTTTCTCACACATGTAGAATCTAGAGTTGTCCTCTGAGTGAATATGATCAAATTACACTATACACGTATGCAATAATGCCTAACGAAGCCCAGTATTTTTATAATTATATGCTAATGTTTTTATTTATTATCACATTTATTTATTTACTATTTAGTGTGTGTGTGCACATGTGGAGGTCAGAAGACAACTTGTCTTGTAACTTGTGGGAATTGGTTTTCTCCTTTTACCATTGGGTCCTGGGGATTGAACTCAGGTCATCAGACTTGGTAGCAAGAGCCTTTATACACCTAGACATCTCACTAACCCTATCTGCTAATATTTTGTGTGTTATCAGGGACTGAATCTAGAACATTGCACATGCTTGGTAAGCACTCTATCATTGAGCTATATCCTCTGACTTCTTTCAGTTTTTATTTTGAGATAGGGTCTTACTTCATTACCCAGGCAGGCCTTGAACTGGTGGCCCTCTTGCCTCAGTCTCCTGAATAGCTGGAATTCCAGGCTTGAGCCACCACGGTTGGTTCTAATTTTTGAATTGCCTTTTTCCCCCATCTATTTTATTAATTTCTTTTTATTTTTTTTTATTTCTAAAAATAAAAAAATTCATCATTGTGTGTGTGTGTGCGTGCACACGCGTGCACATACGTGCATGTGTGGAAATTAGAAGACAACTTGCAGGAGTCATTTTCCTCCTTCTACCATGTGTGTTCCAGGGATCAAAAGTAGGTCATAACGCTGGGCAACAAGTGTCTTTATCTGCTGTATCATCTCACTGGCCCTTAATTGTGTTTTAAAAACATTTTTGGGGGGCTGGAGAGATAGCTCAGCAATTAAGAGGGTGTCCTGCTCTTGATGAGGAACCTGGCTTGGTTCCCAGTACCCAGGTGTGGCAGCTCTCCATTGCCTCTCTGGCCTCTCTCTGCAGGCACCTGCACTCATGTTGATCCCCCCATATACATACACATAATTAAAAAAAAATTTTTTAAAGTTAAAAAAGTTGTTGGTGAGTTGTAGGTGCTCTTTATATATTCTGGAACCCAGACAATTATCAGGTATGTGATTTGTGAATATTTTCTCCCATTCTGTTGGTTATCTTTTTTCTTTCTTGATTTCCTTCCTTTTTTTTTCAACAGCCTTGTTGAGATACACTTTATGTACCATACAGTTCATACATTAACATACACAATTTAATGGGTTTGATATATCCACAACTATCATCACCATCAATTTTCAAACATTTTCATAATCCCCCAAAGAAACTTCATATTTATTTTCAGTTAATTAGTTAATCCCCACTGAACTTTCTTTTTATGAGACATGTTCTCATGTACCTTAGGCTGGCCTCAATTCACTATGCAGTCAAGGATGATCTTGAATTCCTGATCCTCCAGTCTTTATCTACCAAGTGCTGGGATTATAGGTGTACACCACTACTACTGGTTTATGTGGTACTGGTGATTGAATACAAGGCTTTGTGCATGTTAAGCAAGCACTCATCCTTAGATCCTGAACATTTCTTTAAAATTTTTATTATTGACTTCTAATGCTACTTCCAACTCTAAATTTATTCAGGAAGTTATTAAGAGAAAGTAGGTTAGGAACCCTTTATCTCTAAACTTGATATTCACTTTTGTAAAGTTTGAAGTCACCAACATCACAACTTAGAGATCAGAAAGGTTCTACTGGCCTCTTTTAGCCTTTATGATGACAGTATTTTTGTGATATTACCAACACTACGGCCTGATCCATCATTTTATAGGTCCAGAGACTCAATTTTTAAACTCATCCAAAGATAATTAGATTCAGAAATAACTTGATTTCTTTTTGTTTGATGTTTTTTTTGTGGAGATTGAACCCTGGGCCCTGGGAATGCTAGGTGTGCTGGATAGCTTTAATGTCAACTTGACACACCTGGGTTGAGGGAGCCTCAATTGGGGGATTGCCTCTATTGGACTGGCCTGTGGCCATGTCTGAGGGGCATCTTCGGCAGGTGGGCCTGTGTTGCATAAGAAAGCAGGCTGGGCAGGGGCCAGGGGAGCAAGTCAGTAAGCAGTGTTCCTCCATGGCCTGTGCTCCAGCTCCTGCCTCCAGGGCCCTGCCCTGAGTTTCCACCTCGGGCTCCCAGGTGAACTGTGACCCGGGATATGTAAGCTAAATAAACCCTTTCCTCCCCAAGTTGGTAGTGGTCAGAGTATTTTGTCACAGCAATGAAGAAACAAACCAGAACAGAAATTGATACTAGAGTGTGGGGAATTGCTGTGACAGACCTGACCTTGGTGTTTTGGGGAGGACTGTGGAAGTGTTTGGAACTTTGGGCTGGAAAAGCCATTGAGTGCTCAGAATCTGTTGCTGTGGACCTTGGAACAATTATGCTGGAAGAGCTGCAAACAGCGGAGGCCTGGCTTGTGAAGCTTCAAAGGGAAGTGGAGACTATCAGGGCTGTTCCTGTGATATTTTGAATTGAGAATCTGTGGGTTCTGGTCGGCTGGGGCTGAAGAATCAGCTGTGACTAAGAAGAGACCAGAACCTGAAGTAAGGCCTTTGCTTTGCTGGGACAATTGATGCTGGTTAGTTGGGGCTGCAAGATCAGCTGTAACAAGAGACCAGCATCACTG
Source organism: Nannospalax galili (assembly GCF_000622305.1). Taxonomy (NCBI): domain Eukaryota; kingdom Metazoa; phylum Chordata; class Mammalia; order Rodentia; family Spalacidae; genus Nannospalax; species Nannospalax galili. The sequence continues at coordinate 2,109,158 of NW_008357686.1, forward strand.
TGGTGAAATCTTCTGGGAGGTATTTCCTCAGGGTCAGCACACAGAGAGGACCCGAACCTCCATCTCTAGCTGGAAGCGGGATTTGGTAATGTGTGAGAGTCTCCTCCATGGTTCTGGTGTTGAAAGTGTGAAGGAGTCACAGAGAGCAGCTGAGGCTTGGCACTCTGAGAGGCCAGGAAAGGCCATAGGTGAAGGTGCAGCTTCAGTTGCAGTGAGGACCCCAGGATTGAAGGGGTCATGGAGAGAATATGAGGCCATTGCATCCCCAGAGGCAAGAAGAGGCCATTGGTGAAGGTGTAGCCTCAGTTTCAGTGGAGACCCCAGCTTTTTGGAGATGCCGGGACCATGGGACGACCACCAAGGACAGCAGTAGGTGTAAGATGGAGCTGGCCTGGGTCTGCAAGATGAGCTGAGTGTGCTGTGGTCTGCAGAGTCAGAGCTGCCAGTACCCTTTGGAGCCCAGAAGATTATGAGTGAATCCCAGACAGATGTCAAGCCTCGAGCTACTTTGCTGGACTTTGGTTTTGCTTAGGTGTGCCCTATTCTTCCCTTTGAAATAAGACAGTACTTTGTTTTGGATTTTACAGAAGCCAACCCACAGTTAAGAGACTTTTAAAAGAAACTATGGACTTTTAAGTGTTTGGATTTTTTAAGGACTGTGGGGTTTTTAAGGTTGTACTGTCTTATGTTGTGATATTAATGTTAACGCTTTAGAGTAGACTAGATCAGCTCTAGCTGTAGGCATGCACTCCTGTGGTTGTGCGACTCAATTACGTGGTGTGTTACACACAGGGACCACCACCCCTTTTCCCTGGCAGATCCTCAGAGGTCAACCAGAGTAGGAGAGGGCACATGTGATATGGAGAAAGATATATGGAGATGGGCTACTCAGGCAGAAAGAACTCTGACGCCAGGGCATCAGCGGCGTGCGCCAGATCCTGGGTCTATAGCACTTTCCTATGGGACAGCAGAGGAGCCTCTTTCGCCTAGGCTGAGGACAACTGCTTTTATTCTTTAGCCTTGCTCTGTATTTTCTAACACCTTCACAGTGGCCAGACAGTATTTCCAGTATTAGAAAAAGGTAAAAGAAACATTTTGTGTTACTTGTTTTCTGAGATAGGGCCTCACTGCAGCCATAGTCATATCTGGCCTGAAGAGACTGGCCTCCATCTCACAGAAATCTACCTGCCTCTGCCTCCCAAGTGTGCACTACCATGCCCAGCTAAAAAACATGTTTTGGGGTATTTTTTTTTGTGTTTTTGAGACAGGGTCTCCCTATAGCCCCGGAGTTGATCTAGAACTCTCTATGTAGACCAGGTTGGCCTGGATCTCACAGAGATCTACCTGCCTCTGCCTCCTGAATGCTGGGGTTAAAGGCATGCACTACCATGACTGGCTTTATTTACTTATTTATTTACATTCTATGTGTATGAGTGTTTTGCCTACATGGAAATGTACCTATGTGTGCAATGCCTGCAAAGCCCTGAAGAGAGCATTGGATCCCTTGTAACTGGAGTTAGGGACTATTGTTAGCTGCCATGTGGATGTTGGAAACCGAATCTGGGTCTTTTGCAATAACAGGCACTGAGTCATCTCTCCAGCTCCTTAAATAACTTTTAAAAAACTAATTTAAAATAACACATTTAGGGAAAACACAAATTGAGGAACAAAAATTAAAATATGAATTAAAATATAAAACTGTAGTTTCACCTGAGTATCTACCTAAAAGAATTAAAACAAGGGTTCAAATAACTATTTGTTCACACATTTATAACATCATTCACAATGCTCTAAAAGTAGAAGTAACTCAAATGTCTATGAATGGAAATATGGATAAACAAAATGTGATTTATGTGTATATATGCAATGGGATATTATTCAACCTTAAAAAAAGAAGGAAACCGTGACATATATTACAACATGTATGAGTCTTGAAATTGGTGGCACATGCACTACCACTTGGGAAGTCAAAGCAGGAGAATCAAATGTACAAGGCACCCTCATTTACATAGGGAGTTCAAGAACAGCCTGGGCTACAAGAGAGCCTATCTCAAAGTAAAACAAAGCAAAGCAAAACAAAACAAAGAATATTATGATAAGTGAAATAAACCTTCTAATCTGTTCTGTTTCTATATCTAAAACTTTCATGAAGTTGTCCTCTATAGTCTTTTCCAGGTGACCAGGGTGGCACCTAAAAGAAAGGAATCTATAATAACATGCAACACAGATCTGCCTTTAGGGAGCCCACTCTTTGGTTCTAGATTCTAGACTTTCATTTTTTTCATTCAACTTAAATTTTGTGAGTACAGTCATGTGTCAATGAATGATAGCTATGCGATCTGAGAAATGCGTTATGAGATGGGTTCATCATCATGTGAACATGGCGTACTTACACAAACCTACATGGTATTGCCTACTGTGGATAGGATGTACAGCCATCATATCTACAGTTCATCATTGACTGTCATTATGTGCTGCATGCTAGTAATAATTTGTTCTAGGTATGGTGTGAGACTTTAGGATAAAAGTTGGGCAAGATTTAGCTGGGCAAGGTGGCACACGCCTGTTGTCCCAGCACTTGGGTGGCAGAGGCAGGAGGAGCTCTGTGAGTTCAAGGCCAGTCTGGTCTTCATAGTGAGTTCCAGGACAGCTGGGGTTACAGGGAGACCCTGTCTCAAAAAAAGACCAAAAAAAAAAAAAGTTGGGCAAGATTTAGTCCTTGTCGAGGAAGAGTTTATAATTTTTTTGTGGGTAGGGGGGAGGACACATGTAGATGAATAATCTCCATGTTATGAAGTATAAGTCTTAGAACAGAGGTGCTATGGGAAACAGTAGGTAAGTCTGGCAGTGTCAGCAGAAAAATCTTCAAGGAATAAATATTTGAGCTAATTGGGGGGGCAGTATTAGGGATAGAACCCAGGGCCTTGTGCATGCTGGACAAGTACCCTACCACCAAGTTATATCCCAAATGTTTTCTTTTTTTTTTTAATTTCAAGACAAGGTCTCACTAAGTTGCCCAGGCAGGTGTTGGACTTGTGATCCTCCTGCCTCTGCCTCCTGAGTTGCTGGGATAAAAGGCCTATTCCACTAGACTCTGATTTCGGCTAAATAGTAAAGCATAAGGAAAAGTTTAGTAGGCAGAAACTAACATGAAGAAAAAGGACAGGGAAAGAAGAAAGAGCCTGGAATGTTTGGGAACTATGTGAAAGCTTTCTCTAAAAGTACATTTATGACAGCAATGTTGGAAAGGTGGGATGGGACTAGATTACAAAGATGCATATAAAGGCCGGGTGTGGTGATGCACACCTTTGCTCCCAGCACTCAGGAAGCAGAGGCAGGCGGATCTCTGAGTTCAAGGCCAACCTGGTCTACAGGGAGACCATGTCTCAAAAGACCGAATAAATAAGTAGAAGAATACACATTTAGTCTGCACTTTATGATGCAGAGTAATGCTTTCCAAACTTCACTAACTCATATTCTGCCTTCACCATTTTAATGTCTTCAATTTGAGCAATATTTGAAGTCATAGGGTTATGATCTATTTTATTGATATTCAAATTAAAGTTTAACTATTAAATATATTCAGCCAGGTGTGGTGGCACACGCCTTTAATCCCAGCACTTGGGAGGCAGAGGCAGGCAGATCTCTGTGAGTTCAAGGCCAGCCTGGTCGACATAGTGAGTTCCAGGACAGCTGGGGCTACAGGGAGACTCTGTCTCAAAAAAGACCAAAAAAATTTAAATTAATATATATTCACTGATATACCCCAATGTACACTGAAACTTTTTAGGAAGCTAATTCTGAGACCATTCATGCCAAAAAAAATTAAATGGAGAAATAGTGGAGACTATATTAAAGGCTATTGAAATACTGAGAGGTGACACAAATCCTAAACTAAAAAAAGCTTTATTGGCAAGGGTGGTGAAGAAGGGAAGGGATTTTAAAAGAGATTTAGGATAGGATTTAGGATTAATTAGAGGAAGGTAGGGATATTTATGAACTAGAATCTGGATTTGGTGACTAATTAAGAAGTGTGGAAGATTACAGAAATGGAGTGACCTGGCATTACTTACAGATCTTGGAATGAATGATGATTCATTTACTAAAGTGGAGAACAAGAGCAGAAATACTTTTGTGAGAAAAGGTACTTTTTTCCTTAAATTTTTTGATAACAAATTTTCTTTCCGACTGAAACTCCAGTATGTTCTCACTGTAACAACTGAAACAGTCCAAGATACAAGAAGATAAAATTAATACCCTCTCCCCTTTCTTGTGTATGTAATGAGACATGTAAAACAGATATCACATGTAAAATATTTTTCTTATCTTTTCAATGTAAAAAAGAGACAACTATAGAAACTGGAAAATATGCCAATAAGCATGGTACCTAACTCAGTTGGGCTATACTTCCTTAAACATCTTCGAAAAGGAGTTCCTATCATCCCACTAAATAAACATCTTGCCTAATTTTGCTTCCTCACTAAAAATTTTAGATATCTTTATAAGTTCAGAAAGTATTTTAGCAAAAGTTTAGCAAAGCAGCAACTTGAGAAAAGCATTCTTTAGTTTTATGTATTTCTCACTGACATTATACTAAGCATATTTGTCCTGATGCAAGGCACTGCAAAATAATTGCAATAATAAAACCTGCTGAGCATTGTGACACATGCCTGGAATCCTAGCACTTAGAAGGCAGAGGGAAGAGGATGTCTATAAGCTCAAGGAAGCCTGGTTTACATGGCACGACTTTGTCTCAAAAAATAAAAACAAAAATCTGGTATGCTCTTGTTTGCAAATCAATAATCATCCTAGCTGTCATCATCATCATGCTCATCACGATGTTTCCCTTTCACATCCTCCTACCCACCCCACTGGAACACTGAGGGACCAATATATGTTGCCTTTTACACAGTTTTGATGAGTGTGCATATGCACACATACATACACACACACATATCCAAGTGCCCATGAAGGCCAAAGGCATCCCCTGGAGCTAGAGTTATAGGTCATTGTGAGCTGTCTGTCGTAGTTGCTTGGAACCAAACTTGGGTCCTCTGCAAAAGCAGCAAGTGCTCTTAACCACTGAGCCATCTCTCCAGCCCCAGTAATGAATATTTTCTTATAAAAATGAGCTTATTTTATACATGTAGACACACATGCACACATGTAGAATATCTTGCACCTTGATTTTCTCTGACCATACTGCAGTGGATATACTCTGGGTTGATATATACCATTTTAACCCACACTTTTTAAAATATTTTTTGTGGCATACAGTTTTTTTATTTTTAAAAATATTTTTATTTTATGTGTATGAGTGTATTGCCTGCTTGTATATAAGTGTACCCATATTGTTCAATGCCCAAGGAGGTCAGAAGATGGCGTCGGATCCCCTGGAACTGGAGTTTCAGACTATTGTTAGCTGCCATGTGGGTGCTGGGAATTGAACCTGGGTCCTCTGCAAGAGCAGCCAGTGCTCTCAACTGCTGAATCATCTCTCCAGTCCAATACAGCTTTTAAACTTCCTTTTTTCAACCTACCTTAAGTTTTAAGTGTTTTTCTTGTAAATGGCATATATTTAGTTCATGATTTTTTTGTTTATTCTACTGAACTCTGTCTTTTAATTGGACCATTTGCATTTTAGGTAATTATATTAGTGTCCTAGGATTGCTGTAACAAACTAATATAAGCTGAGAGTGTAAAACCATAAACATCTATTGTCTCACAGTTCTAGAGAGTCCAGAATCAAGTTATTGGCAAGGCCATATGTCATCCAGAGCCTCTAGGGAAGGATTCTTGTCTCGTCCAGCTTCTGGTGGCATGGTCTCAGGCAATCCTTGGCTCACAGCAGCTTGACTCTAGTCTCTGCCCTATCTTCACATGGCCGTGCTCCCTCAGCATCTGTCTTCTTTCTCTGCATCATTCTCTAATCTCCCTTCTTATGAGAATATTAGCTTTATTAGATTAGGACTTACCCTAATGACTTTGTTTTAACTTGGCTACATCTGCAAAGATTCTATCTTCAAAAAGGGTGACTTTTAAAGTTCCCGAGGTTTAGGGCTTCAACATATCTTTTTGGAGAACACAAACCTGTAACAGTGTGATTATCAGTATGCTAAGGTCTGAGTCTGACATTTTATTGTTTGTTTCTTCTGTTTTTCTCTTTTTTATTTTACTGTGCTGACTAGAGTCCAGTGGACACATTTACACTGAAGGACATTTGGGTACAAACACCTGAACGAATAGGACTTGGCATGTATGGCAGAGTGCATAGGGTTTGGTGGGGGGATGGGGGAGGCATGGATGGGGTAGGAGGTCTGGATTTGAGTGGGAAATGTTGTATGAAATTTAGAAAGCTCAATAAAAAAAATTCATTTGTTTTTCATACAGTTTCTCACTTTGTAACACAGACTGGCCTCAAACTTGAGATCCTTCTACCTGAGCCTCCTGAGTGCTTGGATTACAGACATGAATTACCATATCTAGCCTATTGGTATTTTATGTTTTTAATTAAAAGTATTATTGGTGTGTGTGTGTGTGTGGGTATCAGACATAAATTACCATATCTAGAGTATTGTTATTTTATGTTTTTAATTAAAAGTATTATTGGTGTGTGTGTGTGTGTGTGTGTGTGTGTGTGTGTGTGAGAGAGAGAGAGAGAGAGAGAGAGAGAGAGAGAGAGAGAGAGAGAGGAGAATGCATGTGGAGGTCACAGGATTCATGATTTCATGTGTCCTGCTCTATCATGCTCCACCTTACTCCCTTGAGGCAGGGTCTCTTCACTGAACCTTGAGCCAGGCTGGCAGCCTGCACCCTCCAGCAAGTCTCTTGTCTCTGCCTCCTATAACAATGGAAGGCACGTGCAGAAAGGATTAGCTTTTTACATGGGTGCAGGGGATTTGAGCTCATGTCCTCATGCTTGTACAGCAAGTGTTCTTACCTGCAGAACCATCTCCTCAGTCCCCAGAGTCCCTCAGGTTTATCTGTTGTTCTTTATCTTTTCTAAGATACTATCCACAACACCATATTACATTTAGTCATCATGTTTCCTCGGGCTCTTCTGGGTTGTGATATTTTTTTCAGATGTTTTAAAATAAAAATTGGTGTTTTTGACAATTACTTGTCAGCTGTTCTATAAAATAATGGAATTCATTTGATACATTTGTCACAATTAAACTGAGTTCTGGATTTGGGGGAGGAAGACTATAACGGTAAACAAATTTTCATCATACCATGTTAAGGATACCTATGATCAAAATGCCCCACTATTATCAGTGTTGATCTTTATCACCTGGATGGGGTGGTGTTTGTCAGACTTTATTGTCTTCACAATTAAGTTACTCTTTTCACTGCACCCCCAAAGAGCTACATTTCACTTCTCTGAGGGAAGAGTATCTGTAGAAATTATTTAGAATTCTGCATGGAAGATTGTCTCTTTTCCCTTGTGTATGTACGTATGTATGTATGAGTGTATATGTATATGTATATGTATATATGTGTGTATGTGTATGTATAGACCAGTCTATCTGCCCATTTATCTACCCAGTACATCAATCATTTATTTATATTAGCATGGACTCACGGACATGTATTTTATACTCTGGGTTATAATTTAATACCACTTTATTTTCCTGCTCAGATTGTTCTAGGATGACCACAGAAGCTCTTGTAGTTTGCTCTTCTGCCCCTTTCACCTACTCGTACCATTGTTGTTGTATTGAGGGGCAGCTTCCTACCTTCTGGCACTGTAACATGCTCGAAGCTCATCTTATATGCCTTCTGCTGTATTCTGACAGTTCATTTTGCTTGTGCACTTGAAAAATGTGCCACTTCATTTGGCTCTGCATGTTTCTGATGAGAAATGTACTCTCTATAAGTGATGCATCTTTTCTCTTTGACTTCAAGATTTTTTTCTGTGTCTTTTGTCTTAGGAAAATTTATTATGATATGGCTTCGCATGTATTTCTCTGCAATTTTTTTCTTTTACAAAATTAGGAGAGTCTTTTATCATTGAGGTAGGATTTCAGTTTTTTCAATATATATTCTTATAGAATTTTTGTGCATTTAATATATCTTAATTATATTTTGACCCCTTCCCCCATCTGCACCCCAACATCCCCTCCCACTGATTTCATATATCTTGTCATATAGTCCTATCGGGTCAAGTTTGTGTCCCCAGATGTCCTTTGGTGTAAGTTCATGTACTCCAGGCTGGTCAGCCTATCTAGAGTCACTCTGTAAAACAATAGGAACTCTCCCTCACCCAGCGGTGATTATCTGCCACTAGTTCCTCAGCTAGGGTTGGGGCTTCTTGCCCATTTCCCCAGTTCTGTACTGGGTTTTTGTCTGAGTTTGCATGGGTCTTGTGCATGCTGTCACCATTGCTGTAAGTTCATATGAGCAAGTTCCCAGAAGCCTGGAGAACTCTGTTTCCTTGTGGCCATCTAACACCCCTGCCCCTTACAATCTTTCCACCCTCTCTTCTGCAATGGTCCCTGAGCCCCAGGTGGGTGAGGTTTTAGTATAGGTGTCCTAATTGAGTTTTTTTAAAAAAAGATTTATTTATTTTATGTGTATGCGTCTGTGTGAGTGGATACGCACATTTGTGTGTGGACACGCATGCCTGTGCACATCTGTGAAGGCCAGAAGAGGGTGTCAGGTGTTCTCCTCTATGACTCTGCCTATTTCTTCCAGGTAGGAACTATCTGAACCTGGGGAATCACTTTTTGTCAGCTAGGCAGGAGGCCAGGAAGCCCCCCTCAGAGCTGAGGCTACAGGCATGCGCATGATGCCTCACTTGTTACGTGGGTGCTGAGATCCAAACTGGTCCTCATGATTATGTTGTGAGCACTTTTAACCACTGGGCCATCTCTGCTGCCTCTCTTTTTTGTTTTGGCCATATGGCTTTTTTCTGTAAATTTCCTTGCTTAGAACTGAATTAATAACAAGTTGCATTTGCTGTAAGAATTGTGAATGAAAATGATTATAGGTTTGAGTTTGCCCAGAAAAACAAATTTGTACAAAGTTGGGGCCAAGGAAAGTATAAGTAAGCTAAGGAGATTAGGGCCATTCAAGAGAAGCCAACTACACACTGTGATGGTAACAAAGGAGCCTCAATGATGTAAAGGTTTTGACTCATTTGACAGACTTTGACTGCAAATATTCTCTCTGTTCTGATCTTGTGATGATCAGGACAGGCTAAATATTTTCTATGTTAAGACCGTGCATGTATCTCCAAACCTAGTTCTTTCCCTAGATGTGGTTTTCTAAATGTTGCTGATAAACCAGTTCTGATTCTGATCGATTATATGATCATTTTGTGTGACTTTTTTTTTAGTCTTTTTGAGAGAGTCTCCCTGTAGCCACCCCCCACAATGTCCTGGAACTCACTATGTAGACCAGGCTGGCCTTGAACTCAGAGATCTGCCTGCCTCTGTTGGGATTAAAGGCATGCTCCACCATACCTGGCTAATGACCAATATTCTATGTTATCAGTTATCAACCTTAAGAAAAGTGAGAATGCAGCTACCGCAATAATTTGCAGAGAATCAGTGTTAATCTGCTGTGTTGACTAAAGGATGTGTAGGCACTGTCGGGAAATGTTGTGAGTGCCAGTGTCCTTTAAATGAATTGAAAAACTACTTTTTTTTTCTAGGTGATTCTGATATTAGAAACATACCAGAATAGACTGGTAAAAAGTAAACCATACCAAAAAATTTCATTTTTCTTTAATAAAACTTGCCAGAGCTTGCTTTAAAAAGGAAATAAAGGAGGAAGGGGAGAGAGAGGGGGAAGGAGGAAGGAGAAGAAAGGGGAGAGAAGAGAGGGGGAGAAGACAGAGAGGGAGAGTGTGTGTTCTGGGGTACACTGTTCACACAAGGGCATGTAGGGAAAGTGCTCAGAGACCTGTAGCTCTGGTTCAAGAGGGGTTGGCTACTGCTCAGGCTGGTAGAAGACATTACCATGGTCCATATAATGCTGGTTTTGCAGGTTTACAGAATGGAGGAGTCATGGGGTTATGGAAGTTTCTATTCAGATTTCAAAGGAAAGCCCAGGAGTGCAGGCAGTATGTGGTAGTGTCAGGATCCTAACATACTGCTCCAGAGATGGCAATGCATGAAGTTATGAATGTGGCATCTGTGTTGCAGTGGAGCCTCCAAGAGGTTGGAAAAGCCTGGAACTTGGACTTATAGCTAAGAGTTTGCCTTGAGTCTCAGAAGACACTCTGGAGTGGGGTTTTTGAATAATGTTGGAACTGTTAAGGCTATTGGAGACTCTTGGAGAAAAACTGAAGACCTTTTGCACGAGATGGCCATGAACCTTTTGTGGAATTTTCTGGTTTAAAGAGATGTGTTTGGATGTCAAGGTAACAAGAGATGGTCTTGTGATGTTAATTTTAATTGGCAAGTTGACAGGATTGAGAGGTATCTAGGAGATTTATCTAGGAGATTAGTAAAATGCACCTCTGGGTATGTCTCTGAGGTTGTTTCCAGACAGGATTAACTAAGAGTAGAAGGCCCACCCTAAATGTGGGTGGCACTATTGATAGGCTGGTGGTTCAGGGGTATTAGAAGGGGCAAAAGAAAAAAGCTGCTAGTGCAGGCATTTATTCATATTCATTCTCTCTCTCTCTCTCCCTCTCTCTCTCTCTCTCTCTCCCTCTCCCTCTCCCTCCTTGCTAGCTGCTAGGATGTGAACTGCTCTCTTCTGCCATGTCCTCCTTGTCATGATGAGCTGAACCCTCTGAAATTGTGAGTCCAAATAAATCCTTCCTCCCTTGTTTTGCTCAGGTATTTTGTCACAGCAAAGACACTAGATAGACTTGTGTAATAGGAAATTCAAAATATGAATGCATAGTTCTAAAGAGAAATAGAGTTTTAAGGTAGCAAATTGGGAGTTGACAGTTTACAGATAATAGCCAAAATAATCTTAGTGGGATCAAAAAGATAGGCTCATCTTTAAAAAATGGTCTAAAGTGAGAAAAGAGATGAACAGAACCCCTCCAAATTCAATGCTGCTATGGCTTGAATGTGTCCCCCAAATCCATGCATTAGAAGCTTAATCCCCAAATTTGTATGTTAGTAATATTGTGAGGTGGGACATTGGGAAGTGATTGGCTCACTAGGCCTCTGCCCTCGTGGTTGGACCATCCACTGATGGATAGTTAGATAAATGGGTTATGCTGGGAGTGCCTTTTTTACTAAAAAGCTACTCTCTCTGGCAAGTTTGTTCTGCCTCACCATGTGATGTCCTCAGCTACATTATGATACTGGAAGTAAGACCTTATCAAATGCCAATGCCATACTCTTGGACTTTGCAGCCTCCAGAACCATGAATTAAAGTGAACCTCTATTATTTATCAGGCATCTGGTCTCACACATTTTGTTATGACAGCATAAAATGAACTAAGACAGATATTTACGCAGTGGAGGGGGAGGAGCTGGGAAGACTATGAGAAGGAAAATTCATGGAAGAGGAAGAAGTTGGAGAAGGAAGGCAAGAGAGAAAAGATTTTCAAAGAGGAGGAGGTGACCAGCTGTTTCAAAGGCTACAGAGTGGTCTAGGGTCTAGTGTAGGACTGGAAACCAATTCTTAGTTTTGGCCGTTAGGCTGTTACTTGTCACTATGGTGAGGGAAGGAACTTGAAAGGAAACTGAGGGATGAGGAAGTATAATACTCCTCTATTTTCCCATGGTTTTGCTTTCTGTAGCTTTAGTTGCCCACAGTTTTAACTACTTGTGTTTAACTTTGGTCTGAAACTTCTAAATGGAAAATTCCAGAAATAAACAATTTGTAAATTTTTATTATTTTTTATGAGTGTATTACCTGCATGCATGTATTACCTGCATGCGTGTATTACCTGCATGAAATGCCCATAGAGGTCAGAAGATGGCGCTAGATCCCCTGGAACTGGAAGTAGGGATGGTTGTCAACCACCATGTGGATGCTGGGAACTGAACCTGGGTCCTCTGCAAGAACACCAGTGCTCTTAACTTGCAGAGCCATCTCTCCAGCCCCAACAATTTGTAAGTTTTAAGTTGGCACTGTTCTGAGTAATGTGGCAAAAGTGTTGGAATGCTGTGCTGTGGCATTTCAAGTTACCTGGATGTTAGGTTGACTATTTAAATATTGCAGTACATGGTTCAAGTAATACTTATTTTGCTCAACAGTGGCTTCAAAGTGCAAAGTGATGGTAACAACTCAGATATACCAAACAGAAGCCATGAAGAATTTCCTTAAGCATCATCTCACAGCATCATAAAAAGGGTGAATTTTCTTGTGTGTGGTGCTGAAGATCAAAACTAGGGTCAAGGATTGGGTCTGTGACTCTATAGAGTGCTTGCCTGACATGCACTAAGCCCTGTGGTCCATCCTGAGCATCGCATAAACCAGGCGTGGTAGCAGATACTTGTGATCGCAGCACTTGAAAGATAGAGAAGGAGGATCAAGACTTCAAGGTCATCTTCAGCTACATAATGAGTTTGAGGCTGGCCTATGCTGCATGAGACGCCCCCCCCCCCGTCTCACAAAACAAAACAAAACAAAGCAAAACAAAACAGGGCCAAGCACTCTATCACTGAGTCACACTCCCAGACCTAAACTTCTTTTGATGATTAAGAACATTATATTGGTGGGTCATACACACAGAAGTAGAAGGGGGACTTGTTGGGAAGAAGAAGGGCTTCAGTAGAAGGTGGGAGGGGAATGAGGGAGGGTAACGGCAGATGAAGGTGACAATATATATACTTACTATGAAGGTGATGATATATATATACTTACTACTCATTATATACATGTATGAAACTGTAAAAGAATTAAATAAATATCATGTGTTGCTTTCAGTGCTGTAGTTGAGTACTGAAATGATGAAATGTTTCTCACTAATGATGAGAAACAGTAAAAGAGCACAAACTGATAATGCGGATACAGGTAGTTCTTAATAAGGAATAAGTTATTAATTCCCTCTCTCTGACAAGGAAAAAAGAGGATTAGGTCCTTGTCTAATAAGGGAGAGGAAGAGTAAGGGTGAGGAAATGAGCTTTTGTTTGAAAATCTGCTGTGTGCTTTAAAACTCACTAGACTTAAGTCTTCAATATCAAAGACTATCTTGGGACTCTGAATACCTGGCACATAGTGTAGGTATTCAATAAATATTTGAATGTAAACTGTTAAATTACTCATTTAATCTCGGCGACAACCATAGGAGGTAAATATTTGTACCCTCATTTTTTAGACTAAAATACTGAATCTTAGAAAGTTTAGTAGTGAGCTCAGGTTCATTATCTTCCTTTTCCTGATTTACAGGAATGTGCATGCATAGAATATTCTCATTTTAGAGGACAGCCAGGGTATTGTGGTGAAGTATAAGGCAGTGGGGAAGAAGGCAGTTGTTTCTCTGCACTAATTTGCTTTAGAGCACTGTCTTGGACTTGGAAGTTGACATTTACAACTGGATAATTCTTTGTAGAGGGGGATGTCCTGGGTTGTGGATGATGCTTTGCAGTATCTCTAAATGTCACTAACATTCCCACCCAGTGTTTTCACAACCAAAATTGGTTCCAGACATCGCCAGGGGTTAAAATCCGCCCCCCTCCCACTTTGAGAACCACTGCCTTAGAGGCTAACAGGACAGAGACATGACTGCTCAGGGGCCTCTTTACACTCAAAGAGAATGCATCATCTCCAGTCTTTACCTATTAAGTCAGTGGCAGTCAGCCTGATGTGAGCACAAATTGATCCTGACCAGTTCTAAGTCATAGCCCTTTCTATGTGCCCTTTATAATCTTCTTGCTCTATTAAAGAGCTCCATTTTCCAAGCAGGTTTGGTGGTACGTACTTGTAACCCCAGCACTTCAGAGGTAAAAGCAGGAGGATCATGAGTTCAGGGCCACTTTGGGCTACATAATGAGTCTGAAGTCAGTTTGGGTTACATAGAGAGACACTGTCTGAAATAATTGAATAAAGAAAAAAAATCTTCCTCATCCTTGCAGGACCCCATGTCTACCCTGACCTTTTCTTCCAGATCATGCACTGTGATGCTGGATGTGAAAGGGACCCACATGAGCTCTGAGCTGCAAGCTCTCAGTGTGTTTGAATTTTCTGGTGAAATCCAGGTCCCTTCTGCTATTAAACTTTACTCTAGGCCCTGAGGCTGACTGGCTCTCTCCCCACATCTCTGCTTCCTTGTCATGGGTCTTCTCTGTCTTAAGGAGATGACAGTCATATTTGTGGAATTCTGTTCTCATTTTAAAAACGGTGGTACAGCCATGTCTGTCTGAATCCAATCCTCTTGCCTCGCCCCTACCCTACAAGTTCTCAAACTAGCATGGATCCCTGAACCTTGGAAGGCAAGCTGTCAGAGTTAGAAAACCAAGCAAAAAACAAAACAAAACAAAAACAAGGATGTTCGATTAAATTTGAATATGTGTGGCTCAATTGTTACAAGTATTTTTGCTAAAAATTCATTCATTGCTAGTGTGAATTTTCAGTTTAACTGGGTGTCCTGTGTTTTATCTGGCAACATGGCCTAGAGGGCTTATCAGAACAGATTGCTGCATCCTGCCTCCAAGATTCCTACTCAGTAGGTCTGGATATGGCCCAAAAGTTTGTTTATGTTGGTTTGGGGACCACATTCTTGAGAGCCACTGGCATATTGGATAAATAGAGAAAGATAAAAGTGTTGTCTCCCTTAAAGCATCAAAACCAAAGACAAGAAGATAGCTAAAACTTGACGCAGGGTCTTGCTTTTTAAGTACTAAGAATCTGTATGCAAAGGCATGGGAATTTTAGTCTTTTCTGTTTTGTTGCTGTTGGCTTTTTTTTTTTTTGAGTCATGGTCTCCCTGTAGTCCCAGCTGGTCTGGAACTCACTACGTAGACCAGGCTGGCGTCAATCTCACAGAGAGCTGCCTGCCTCTGACCTCCTGGAATTAAAGGTGTGTGCTACCAAGTTTGGTGAATTTTAGTGTTTTTTTTAAGTTAATTTTTGTACTGCTGGGATTAAGTCCCTGACCCTGTACATGCTAGGTAAGTGCTCACTCATTGAGCTACAATCTTCAGCTCAGGTTGTAAATTTTAATCAGTAACAATAGTGTGCTAGCTAGTTAAAATATGGATTTTAAGCAGTAATACAAAATTAGTCTGCTAGTGATGTTAGGAAATGATTCTTACCATTCACCAAAGCCCAGTGACACTCAGTGTTTATTTTTGATTAAGTTGAGGGAAATGCCTCCGTTTATAATCTAAAGGGTTCTTAAGAACCATGAGATTTTCCTTTCCCTTCTTCCTTTCCTCCCTCCTCTCATTTCCCTCCCTCCTTTCTTTACTTCCTTTTTTCTTCAGCATTTCACTAATTAAAAAGTAAAATATGCTCATTAAATTTCAAAGAAACATTGCAGCAAATTCCAACTTGGATAGAAAACTCTGTGATGGCAGAACTGAGAAGACACTCTGGGGACCGCTGCATATTTATATGAAGGCTTTTTGCATAATGCCAATATGTATAGTTTCATCTATTTTATTTATTATTTATCTTTTTAAGACCAAGGACAATTTTATTAGAGTTTAAAAGAAGACTTCCAGGGCAGGAAAGCTGTAAATCTCAGTAGCTGTCCAGAGGAGAATGGAGGAGGGAAGGAAAAATCCACACTGTTAAGCCAGAATGGAGGTCAGGACACGGTTAACAAGCAGCCACATGGCAGGGAGAGGAGATTTAGAGAAAGAGGAAGGAAACCCAAAGTATCAGAAGAAGTATACTTAGTCTCTGGCCAACTTCAGAAACAGAGACAGAAAGAAAAGGAAAAGTTGCACCTTTCTGACTCCAGCCTCAGAAAGATGGAAAGATGGAAAGAGCCAGCAATCACCTCAAGGGACTGTGCTGCAGGGGGTCGGGGGGTGTTCATTCATCTTACTAAATGAAAATTAGATCACACTAAACATATTGTTCTGATTTTTTAAAATGTTGCTATAGGCCGGGCGTGGTGGCTCACGCCTTTAATCCCAGCACCCGGGAGGCAGAGGCAGGCGGATCTCTGTGAGTTTGAGGCCAGCCTGGTCTACACAGCGAGTTCCGGCTCAGCTAGGGCTATAGGGAGACCCTGTCTCAAAAAGACCAAAAAAATTTTTTTTTTGCTATAGACCGGGGCTGCAGAGACGGCTTAGCGGTTAAGAACACTGGCTGTTCTTGCAGAAGACCCAAGTTCGAATCCCAGCACCCACATGGCAGCTAACAGCTGTCCATAACTCCAGTCCCAGGGGATCCGACAGCCTCTTCTGACCTCCATGGGCATTGCACGACATGGGTGCACTTACCTACATGCAGGCAATACACTCATACACATAAAATAAAAATAATAAATAAAATTTTTTTAAAAATTGCTATAGAATATGGACATCTTCCTATACCAGTGCACATAGATCTAATGTTAAATTAAAATATTTTTAAAATCAGAGCAATAAAAGCCCATATAACATAGAATGATAGTATTTGTTAGTTCTTAATTTTGAGTCAGAGTCTTATTATGCATCCCATACTCCTTATCCTCCTATCTCGGTCTCCTGAATACTAGGATTAGAACTGTTCACCATCAGGCCTGGCTAAAAAAAATTCTTACTAAAAGGGATTTTTTTTGAGACAAGGTCTCACTATGTAGCCCTGGCTGGCCTGGAACTTGCTATATAGCACAAGCTGGCCTTGAACTCACAGACATCTCTCTGCCTCTGCCTCTGATTTCTGAATGTTGGGATTACGAATATGTGACCATTCCAGGCTAGTTAAATTATTTTTAATGTTGCTATAAAGTATTTTTTTTCTTTTCTAGAGGCGAGGTCTTGTTATGGCAACATGCCAGGCTGGCCTTAAACTCCTGGGCTCAGCTGATGGCCTTCTCTAGCTTTCTGAGTGCTGGAATTAAAGGCACTTGCTCCTACACTTAACTAGCTGGTGAACAGGTTTGTCTTCTTTTTCTGTAATCACAGTGCTAAGGATGGAACCCAGAGCCTCATGCATGCTAGGCAAGCTCTGTTTCACTGAGCTACACTCCTAGCTTTTCCCCATCCTTTTCTTCCTTGGAACTCATTCACTGAAGAACCTGGGTAACTCACCTATAGAGTCTCCCAGTCTGAATTTTGCTGATTGCCTCGCCATGATGCAGTTTACCACATGTTCTCTGTACTGTATTTCAATATTTTAAGAAATTATTATTATTGTGTGTGTACAGGATGCATGTGTATGGGCATGCATGTCACAGCACTTATGTGGTGGTCAGAGGACAACGTTGTGGAATCAGTTCTCTCTTTCCACCTTTATGTGGGTTCTGGAGATCAAACTCTGGTTGCCAGGCTTGCATGGCAAATATTTTTACCCATTCAGTCACTTCACCAGCCTCTGTGCTGTATTTTCTTTCTTTTTTATTTTATTTTATTTATTTATTTATTTATTTATTTATTTATTTATTTATTTATTTATTTATTTATATTCATGTGTATGTTTGTGAGCTTATACCACATTGTGTGGGTGCCCTTGGGACTAGAGTTGCAGGCAATTAGGAACGGACTCTGATCTTCTGGAAGAGCAGCAAGTGCTCTTAACCACTGAACCATCTCTCCAGTTCTTGTAATATTTTCTATCTTGTTGTTTTGAGACAATGTTCATACAAAGCCTAGGTTGGCTTCCAACTTTCTATGTAGCTAAGGAAAACCTTGAACTCCTGATCCTCCTGTTTCCACCCCCACCCCTATGCCCCAGTGCTGGGATTACAGATGTGCACTATCATGCTTGACTTGACTGTATTTTTCTTTATATTAGTAGTTGGATTTGATCAAGTTCGTGTTTGAGGGTTTTGGTAAGACTACCTCATCTCACTATTTGTGATGTTAGCAGTCATTTGTTGCTTAAAGCCTAGATTCATTTATTCATTAAGTTTTGTAAAATGACGGCATTCAAAGTCTAATATTCATCATTTATCTTCTGGAATAAAGAGAAGTATCTCCTATTATTTGGTTGGCCAATGGTATAGTTTGTTAAGGGAAAACAGTGTAAATGTTTGTTTTCTCTCTTTAACATTTTCAAAATAATTCTTTTCTTATTCTAAATATGTCTACAATATAAAAAAGAGAATCATCATGGACTCAGGAATTGAAACCAAATTGATACTTCTGGCTTATTTTATCCATTTACTGGCAGAGACCTGGAACTGGCCACTTCTCTAAAAAGCCTGGTTTTGTTTTAGTAGGAAAAGGCATTTCAAGGCCACCATCTCTGGAAGCTAGTTATGTTCCTAGGTCCTTGCTGATCAGTGTTTCAAAACTTTTAAGGAAAAATGTGACAGGGAGCTATTGGTGTGTGTTTTTTTTTCAGTCAGATATGCAGGTTTTTCTTAGATATAGTATATCTGAATATCCTTTCTTATATCCACGAGAACCCAAGAATATTGGCGCTAATAGATTTGAAACATCACACAATTATGCACTTGGCTTCTGTGCCATGCCATGCACACTCTCTCAGAATAGAATATTAATACTCCTACCGCTAACAAGATTACAAACAACAGCACATGTTTTGCACACTTTCTCTTCACTTGTACTCATTTGCAGTGATTATAAACTGTACTTTCATACTTACAGCTTTCACTGAATCTTAGTTCAACATGAATCTATGTGCATTTATACATTTAGTTTATTTGATGATCACAAACTGTCCTTTTGTCCGTGTTTTTCTGGTTGTTTTTGTTTTTCTGGAATTTGTTCTATGGCATATTGCTTAGCAAAGGGTCATAAGAGCAGTATTTCCTGAGTGATTGCATGTTGACAAGCTTGTAGACTCTATCCTTGAATATTACTTAGCTAGGGATGTCATTTTTAAAAAAAAATCAGACTGGGTGACTTAAACAGCAGAGATGTATTTCACAGTCCTGGAGGCTAGAGGCCCCTGGTTAGGTGTTGGCAGATCTGTCTGCTCTGAGGCGTCCATCCTTGGCTGGCAGATGGCTGCCTTCTTGGTCTGTACTCACAGTCACTTCCTTAGTTTTTGTTCTGTTTTGTTTGCTTGCTTATTTAGTCTATATTTTGAGACAGGAGCTTACTGTGTAGCCCAGCCTAACCCTAAACTCATGATCCTTCTGCCTTAGCCTCCCGACAGTTGGAATTTCAACTGTGTGCCACCATGCCTGGTCTCTGATGTCTTTACGTGTCTGATTCTTCACTTCTTTTTTATTGTTCAGACTGGGTGACTTAAACAGCAGAGATGTATTTCACAGTCCTGGAGGCTAGAGGCCCCTGGTTAGGTGTTGGCAGATCTGTCTGCTCTGAGGCGTCCATCCTTGGCTGGCAGATGGCTGCCTTCTTGGTCTGTACTCACAGTCACTTCCTTAGTTTTTGTTCTGTTTTGTTTGCTTGCTTATTTAGTCTATATTTTGAGACAGGAGCTTACTGTGTAGCCCAGCCTAACCCTAAACTCATGATCCTTCTGCCTTAGCCTCCCGACAGTTGGAATTTCAACTGTGTGCCACCATGCCTGGTCTCTGATGTCTTTACGTGTCTGATTCTTCACTTCTTTTTTATTGTTTTTACAACACTGGGGATCAAAATTAAGGCCTGGAAAATGCTAGACAAATGCTATAACAGTGAGATGGAATAGGTTTAACAAGCCATCCCAACATCCTCATTTTAACTTAATCACTTCATTTAAAGGCCTTGCCTTCAAATATTGTCTTATTCTGAGGTGCTAGGAGTCAGAGCTTCAACATGTGAACTTTTCTTTAAGTTGGAGAATGCAATTCATCTTATGACAGTTTGGCTACAAATGAAAATCATTACTTTGTTTTCAACATCTGTGTTGTTATTTTTTTTAATGTGCCAATGTATGGCATGTGTGTGCCCATGGATGAGTGCTCATAGAAGGCAGAAGAGGGCATCAGACTCCCTGGAGCAGAAGTTACAGACAGTTGAGAGCTGCCTGATGTGGGTCAGGCTTAACTGAGCTGAGCTGAGCTGGGAACTGAATTCAGGTCCTCTGGAAGAGCAGTATGTGCTCTTAAGTACAGAGCCATCTCTTCAGCCATATTTTTTGGTTGTTTTATTCTTTGATAATCTCATACATGTATATAATGTATTTTGGTCATTTTCATACCCCATCTCTCATTCCCTTTTCACTGAACCCCTTTTTCTACCCAACAAGTCCTCCTATTACTTTCATGCCTTTTGTTTTACTGTTTTTTGTTTGTTTTTGTGGCCCACTGAAGTCAGTTAGGGTTGCTTGTATGAGCATGCATAGAGGGTCATTTACTGGATCATGGGCAACTTATCAGTGACTACATTGAATCCCCTTTTCCCAACAAGCGGTAACTCCTAATAGCTCCTCCCTAATAGCTCCTCATGAGTCCCTCCCCCACCCATCCTGGAATGTTGACTGCATGGGTTACATTTTTTTTTCATATATAGCATGTATTAATATGTCATTTTATTTTTGTCCAGCACAAAGCATCATTGTCAATATATCTAATAACTGGCTGCTTTTCTTTCCTTTGTTCTCTTTGCCTGGATGTACAAAAATTTTCTCCTAAAAAAATCTAGTAATTTTACTAGGATACATCTTAGTGTGGATCATTTCCCAGGTATACAATTGCTGGTTTAACTTTTATTGTTTCAAGTCTTTGTTATGCGTCATTTTAGGAAAGCTTGCTTATAGCCTGTACTCTTTGTTCTATTGGGTTTTTAAGTTGTTTAATTTGTTTTCTTTCTTTTTTTTTTTTTTGAGAGAGGGTATCCCAGGCTGTCCTGGAACTCACTGTATAGCCCAGGCTGGCTTAATATCTGTGGTGATCCTCTTACCTCAGCCTCCCAAGTGCTGGGATTGTAAACATGAGCTACCACAGCAGCTGCTTTTTAAAAAAAAATGAGTGTGTGTTCAGTGTGCATAATGTTGGGTTTCATACAATTTAGTTCAAATACACCATGTGGCTTTGGCCGTATTTACCCCCCTCCTTTTCTCTCCCTTCAGTCTCCCTCCTCCTTACCCCCTGTACTCGCTATAAAGAATTCTAGGATCCACAAATAAAATGCAGTGTTTGCTTTTCTGTGTCTGGCTTATTTTGTTTTGTTTTCTTGTTTTTATTTTTCTTTTCTATATATTTGGTTTTCTATATAGATAGATGGACGGACAGACGGACGGATGGACGGACAGACGGACGGACGAATGGATGGATGGATGGATGGATGGAGGGAGGGAGGGAGGCAGGGAGGGAGGGAGGAGTATTTGAGACAGAGTCTTAGTTTCCCAAGTGCTGGGATTATAAGTGTGTCCCCACTCTGACCTGGATTTCCTTTAACTGTCTTGTAAGCATGCCACTTTCTCTTAAGTCTTTTTATCACTTTATTCTTTTCCTTTGAATCTCTAAAATTCCCTTCTTTTCATTTTCTGCTTCTCTGAAGGCATTAATTATGTCTTGGATTTATTGACTTTTGTGCTCTTTCTAGCTTATAATTCACTTCTATTTTTTTCTCTTATTTCCAGTTCTTTCCTTAATTTTATTACCTAAATTTGAGTTTTTCTGATCCTGATTGATGTTGTTATTTTATATCTGGTATCATTTTCTTTTTTTTTCTTATTTGATGTGTATACATGTATTGCCTGCAGGTAGGTAAATGTACCCATGTTGTGCAATGCCCGTGGAGGACAGAAGAGGCTGTCGGATCCCCTGGAACTGGAGTTATGGACAGTTGTTAGCTGCCATGTGGGTGCTGGGATTCAAACCTGGGTCTTCTGCAAGAACAGTCAGTGTTCTTAACCACTGAGACATCTGTCCAGTCCCTGTATCATTTTCTTAATCTCCTTTGAACTTGGCTTTGAAATAGTAGTTTTCATGTTTTATAGGCTTGTATTTCTACCATGCTTCCAATATACACTGACCTTTATGTTGTTCATTTTCTCAAGAGTTTATAAATTTATTTATTCAGGTAGTTCTTTAAAGACAGAGTCTTATTATGCAGCAGGTCGATCTTGACCTTGCATTTCTCCTGCCTCAACTACCTAAGTGCTGGAATTATAGGCGAGAGCCACCACACCTAGTTTTTCAAAAAAATTTAGAAAGACAAGCTAGGGTCACAATAGATTTCCTATTTTTGTGGCTTTTGGCTCCCTCTTCTGTTGCTTTTGTGTAGTTTTCTATTTAAAAAAAAAAAAAACCTGAGCTGTCCCACTTTCATTTGGACCTCTTGCTGTGTTCCTTAGTTTGGATTCTGTTTCCAGCAGTTTCTTCTGCTCCTGGAGTGGAGCGTTAGCTGGTTAGTTTGGAGAGCTCATGGGCTTACAATGTTGCTGGAATTATGCAGTCTCTTTCAGTTTTAGCTGCTGTCCTCACAGTGGCACTCTGAGCTTTCCAGTGTGGAATGTTGGTTATTTGGAGAGTCTCTGGTCTATAACATGTTAATTGCTGTCCTGTGCTTCCTTTCATACAACTGCTAATAATATACATGTCTTACAGCTGTTGCTAGTTTGCACCCCTTCCTCATAATTGTGCTTGACAGGGATATCTTTATTTTTAATTTAATAACCACATGATTAGAAGAAGCATTTCATTACAGTTTTAACATATTCAATAACAATTTCCAGAGCAAAGATACATCTCTTTCAAAAGTGGCTGTAAATTTTTAGGCTCACAGTTGAATTAATACAGTTATACAATATTGAACTCAGTATAAACCCTGTAAGACATAAAATTGAATGAGTTTTTAATCTTCGAAAAAGATCTCCATTTCATTTTAAAATACACTGTTTTCCTACAGAAAGACTCATTTTTTAATGCTACTAACACTTAGGTGTTTGTACATGTGTCTCTAATCTCTATGTATCTGATTATTACTAGTTACAGTTGGTTACACTCAGATCCTTGGTACCTGAGTATGGATATCTTCTTTTTTAAAAATTTTATTTTTATTTAATGTGTATGGGTGTATTGCTTGCATGTAGACAGGTGCACCCGTGTCGTGCAATGCCCACGGAGGTCAGAAGAGGGCATTGGATCCCCTAGAACTGGAGTTACAGATGGTTGTTAGCCACCATGTGGGTACTGGGAATCCAACCTGGGTCCTCTGCAAGTGCAGTCAGTGCTCCCAGCTGCTGAGCAATCTCTCCAGCTTTGTTACAGTTATTGCCCATGGGTTTTTGGTTTTACTATATTGGCTTCTATTTTGGTTGCTGTATGCTTTAGACAGGGTCTCTTTATGTAACCCAGGCTGGCCATAAACTCCAGATCCTCCTGCCACTGTCTCTTGAGTACTGGGGTTACAAGTGTGCACAAGCATGCCTGGCTCATTTTCTCCATTTTTGTGGGGGTATTGGAGGAGTAGGAATATTTAAATAAAACCATGCCACTGTCACCACCTCCCAAGAACCCTCCTATCAATTAAATTTTCTGATTTATTTACTTTTATTTTATGTGTATGAGTGTTATGCCTGCATGTGTGTAAGTGCACCCATGTTGTGCAATGCTCGCTTGAGGAGGACGGAAGAGGGTGTCAGATCTCCTGGAACTGGAGTTACAGTTGTAGCCACCATGTGGGTGCTAGGTTTTGAACCCTGGTCTTCTGCAAGAACAGCTAGTGCTTTTAACTACTGAGCCCTCTCTCCAGTCTCCTCAATTAATTTTTAATTGTAATATTATATTTATCATTTTTACACATTTCAAAATAAACTTAAAGCTAAATGGGGTGACATGCCTATAATCCCAGCCCTTGGAAGGTAGAGGCAAGAGGATCCGGAGTTTAAGGCTATCCTCAGTTATATAATGAGTTGGAGGCTGTCCTGAGCTACATGAGACCCTCTCCAAAAATTGTTTTTAAACCAAATAAATAAGTAAATAAATTTTTAAAAGTGAACATGGTAGCACACACCTGTAATCCCAACACTTAGTAGGTGGAAGCAGGAGGAACAAAATTTCAATGTCATCCTTACCTACGTATGAAGTTCTAGACCATCCTGGGCTGCAGAGCAGGACCCTGCCTTAAAAAAAAAAGTAGGCCGGGCATGGTGGCACATACCTTTAATCCCAGCACTTGGGAGGCAGAGGCAGGCGGATCTTTGTGAGTTTGAGGCCAGCCTGGTCTACATAGTGAGTTCCAGGACAGCTGGGACTACAGGTGACTTTGTCTCAAAAAGACGAAAAAAAAAAAAAGTAGCTGGGCTAGTGGAGCTCACCTTTAATCCTAGCACTTGGGAGGCAGTGGCAGGCAGAACTCTGTGAGATCAAGGTCAGCCTGGTCTATATAGCAAGTTCCAGGCCAGGTGGGGCTACAGGAGACCCTGTCTCAAAAAAAAAGTAAATATAAAACAAACTTTTTGAAATATTAGTTACATGAAGTAAAATGTGGGGTTTTACAGATATGGTTTGATGAGTCTGACAAATTATACCTGTGTAATCATCATCACCATCTAGAGAACATTTCCATCACTCCAGGAAATTCACTGTGCTTTTGCTAGATCAGTCCCACCCAGCCATAGCCCTAGGCAGCCATTCACTGGCTTTCTTTCTTTTTTAAAAAATATTTTATTTATTATTTTTTATTTTATGTGTATGAGTGTATTGCCTGCATGTAGGTAAGTGCACCCATGTCATGCAATGCCCCTGGAGGACAGAAGAGGCTGTTGGATTCCCCTGGAACTGGAGTTACAGACAGTTGTTAGCTGCCATGTGGGTGCTGGGATTCAAACCCAGGTCTTCTGCAAGAACAGTCGGTGTTCTTAACCGCTGAGCCATCTCTCCAGCCCCCTCCATTCACCTGCTTTCTATTACTGTAGAATTGTCTTTTTTTAGGCTTTCATATAAATAGAATCAAACAGTATACTTTTTTGTGTGTCTGAATTCTTTTTCTAAGAATAATGTATTTGGGTAAAGATGCAAGTTCGGCAACTTGAGTTTGATCCCCAGGCCCCACATGGTAGAAGGAGAGAACTGAATCCCACAAGAGTGTTCTCTGACTTCCAATTGTGTACTGTGGCATGTGTGTACACACACACACACACACACACACACACACACACACACACACACACTTAAAAATTATATACTTGAGGGGTCTGGAGAGATGGCTCAGCAGTTAAGAGCATTGGCTGTTCTTGCACAGGACTAGGGTTCAATTCTCAGCACCAACATGGCAGGTAAAACTGTCTGTAACTCCAGTTCCACGGGAATCCAATGCTCCCTTCTGGCCTCTATGGGCATTGCATGACATGGATGTACTTACATACACAGACAATACAGTCATACACATAAAATAAAATAAAAATAAAAATATAACATTAAAATATACTTAACATTTACTTGTGTTTTTCTTTTTTTTCCTTAAAAAACTTCATTTTATTGATGAGAAAGGGAAACAACAAAATCTGCTATGTATGCTGTAGATAAATGAAAATTTGCAAAATGCTTATGAAAAGCAATTATTTTCTTAAGCATTTTAAGCATACCCAAATCATTTGTTTATTTTATTAATTTCAGTTTTTAAAAATAATTTTATTGGGGCTGGAGAGATGATGGCTCAGCGGTTGAGAACACTGACTGTTCTTGCAGAAGACCCAGGTTCGAATCCCAGCACCCACATGGCAGCTAACAACTGTCCGTAACTCCAGTTCCAGGGGATCTGACAGCCTCTTCTGTCCTCTGAGGGCATTGCATGACACGGGTGCACTTACCTACATGCAGGCAATACACGCATACACATAAAATAAAAATAATAAATAAAATATAAAAAAGTACAATTGCATATAAACCTTGACTCAGCAAATCTCAATTCTGGTGATTAATTCCACAGATACATAGATGCAAAGATATTTTAAAAATTTACTGAATTTGTGTGTGTTTCATATATAAAATCATCTTTATACCCCTTACCCCTTTGACATGCTCCCATAGCCACCCCCCCCCCAACTGGAGTTCATACATTCTGTCATTTGTATTAAGGCCTATTATGTAAAGTTAGCGTCTTGAGATATCCCTCAGTGCAAGTTCATCCACCGGGGCTTAGTCAGCCTATCTAGAGTCACTCTCCTCAAGAAAATCTGCTTTTCCTCACCCAGCAGTAATCGGCTGCCAATAATTCTTCAACTAAGATTGGGGCTTGCTGTTCATTTCCACAGTTCTGTGCTGGGTTTTTGTCTGCCTAAGTTTGCATGGGTCATGAGCATGCTGACACCATTGCTGTAGGTTTGTATGAGAAGGGTCCCAGGCACCTGTAGGACTATTTCTACATGGTCATGCACCTCCTCCCTGGGTCTTAGAATTTTTCTGCCCCCTCTTCCACAATAGTCTCTGAGCCCTGGGTAGGTGGACCTCAATATAGGAGACCTATCCAAGGACTCACACTCTGTAGATTCTTATTCTCTGCATTTTGGCCATTTGTGGTCTTTTCTGTTCCTGGCCTTCTGTTACATGAGGGAGCCTCATTGACGACAATTAGTATTCTCTTCATCCCTTGTTCTATGTTCTGTGAGTCCTAGGTGTAGAAGTTGCATCTTAAAGGTGCCACTTAGGCTTGGAAAATTCACAGAGAATCTCTGTGTGTGACCAGTGGTATAACTCTGTAATAATTTCTGCCTGTTGAAAAAGAAGCTACTTTGATGGGTGGTGACTGGGATACTTGTCTGTAAATTTAAGCATCCATATTTTACACATAGTAAGAAATTACATTGGTCTAGGGATATGAGAACCTTGGGTTTTCTCTAAGATCTATGACCTCTCCAGCTATGTGTATTTGGCTAAGTTTACAGTACCAGTCATGAGTTTCCTCCCATTGAGTGGGCTTTAAGTCCAATTAGGTAGCTGTTGATTACTCCAAGATAAAAGTGCCACTACTGCACCAGTGTCATTTTCTGTGCTGGTCATTGATGTGGTTTTTAGGCCTTGAAGCTAGGGTTGGACCATTGATTGATGTACCAGCTTGTGTAGTGCTCTCCAAAGCTATGAGAGCTAGCCTTCAGGGAGGAGGCTTCCAGGGCAGTTGCAGCTCCATTGCTCCAAATCCTGTGTCTGACGTATATCCTTTCTTCAGCAATAAGGTCTTACCTTCAAGTTCTGGGAAGCAATCAAGGACTGTGGCAATAGCCTGTGTAATTTTGGGAGTCTCTTGGTCTACTCTGGTCAACAACTCAAAGGAAAGTTTCTCCTGTCTGGCACCGTTTCTTGTTATGTAGTCTTTAGCTATACTCACAGACTCATGTAGGGATATTGTATGTGGAATTTTTCAGTAGGTCTTTTGGACTAATATGATTCCCTCTGATTTTTTATACTAGCTAGGCACTAGTTACGTCTCCCATTTCTCTCCCTGTTTTATCTTCCCTCCCTGCCCTTCCCATTTCAACTGTCCCCATTTTCCCCATTTCTCCTTGATAATTTTTATATGATATGGTCCCACCTCTTTTGAGCTCCTTTTTCTCCTTTATTCCTGTAGTTCTTTGCATAACCCCCTCTCTCCCCCTCCCCTTTAACTACCCTCCCCGCTTTTAATACATTTCTCCCTTACTTGTGTTTTTCAGATACCTAGCTCATATTGCTATTAAGAATAGAAGCCAGAACCAGGCGTGGTGGCAAATGCCTTTAATCCCAGTACTCAGTAGGCGGAGGCAGGCAGATCTCTGTGAGTTCAAGGCCATCCTGGTCTACATAGTGAGTTCCCGGCCAGCTGGAGCTAGAGGGAGACCCTGTCTCAAAAAAAAAAAAACAAGCAAAAAAGAATAGAAGCTAGGCATGGGAACATTCAGGAAGCTGAGGTTCAATCCTGTATGATGGGGAAAAAAATCTTTGCCAGGCATGGTAGCACGCAGGAGCCAGAGGCAGGTGAATTTCTTTTCCTTCCTTCCTTCCTTTCTTTCTTCCTTCTTTTTTTTGGTCTTTTTGAGACAGGGTCTCCCTGTAGCCCCAGCTGGCCTGGAACTCACTTTGCTCTGTAGACCAGGCTCAAACTCACAGAGATCCACCGAGGCAGATGAATTTCTATGATTTCCAGGCCAGCCAGGGTTATACAGTGAGACCTTGTCTCAAAAAAAGGAGAAAAAAGAAAATAAATCTCACTTCATAGTCCTGTCATTTATATAGTTTTTATTTTTTAATTTTTAAAGGATCATTCTTGTAACCACACACACACACACACACACATATATTCTCTCATTTTTATTTTGTTTATTTATTGTTTAGTTTATGCGTATGAGAGCTTTGCCTAAATGTATGTAAGTGTATTACCATGCATGCAATACCCATGGAAGCTAGAAGAGGGCATCTGATCCCCTGGAACTGGAGTTTTGGATGGTTGTTAGCTACCATGTGGGTGCTGGAAACCAAACTGTCTCCTCAGGAAGAATAGTCAGTCAGTGTTCTTAACTGCTGAGCCAGCTCTCCAATCCCCTTGTTGTTGTTTTTTTTTTTTTTTTTTTTTTTGAGACAGAGTCTCACTATGTAGTCTTGGATGCCTGGAACTCATTATGTAGACCTTTGGGTGCTGGGATTAAATTCATACATTGATGTGCCTGGCTCATCAATAAAATGTCATACATGTGGGGCTGGAGAGATGGCTCAGTGTTTAAGAACACTGGTTGCTCTGACCTGACACAGGCCTCTTCCTACCCACAGGCCTCTCTCCGGGGCAAGTCCATTGTGCCCTCCGCACCTTGACTCCCCCAGCCACATTCACCCCCCCATCTCCCCTACCGTTCTCTCCTCCTAGTTTGGGTCCTACCCCATTCCTTGCCTTAGGGCCCCAGACACCGGGGGAACCAATACTGCATCCTGATCCTTTTCATCCAGACCAATGTAGTGCCTTCTCTGGGTCCCAGGAGCACTGCTTCTGGGCCTGACCCTGCCCTCACCTCCCTCTGCTTCCCTGGGCCTGCACCACCATCAGCCTCTTTCTGGGACACAGGAGCTGACCTTTCCTCTTCCTGATCCTTTGCATCCAGACCAACCCAGCTCTGAGTCCTTGGGGCCTCTTCCCACCTCATCTGCCTTTGCATCTCTGGGTGGCACAGCCACCAGCTGCCCTAGACCAGCACCTTTCCTGGACTAGGCTCCCAGGCCAGTCCAACGCCAAAATTCTTGAGGCCAAGTTCCTGGAGGGATCCAGACCTTAGGAGAAAGCCTAAAAACATCTGACCCTCATCTGAATTGGGCCTCTGTGGGAACTCCTGAAGACAAAAGCAATCCGACCACTCCAATATAAAATCAAAAGAGAGAACTGGAAGCTTAGATGAACCAGCTTTTCATACCCAAAAAGTAAACCACAAAGACAAATAAACTTCACAAAAAGAAGCAGACCTAAACTTGAAGCCCTGAGTCTCACACAAGAATCAGAAACTACAAAAGAAATTCACATGTCAAAATCACAGAGAAAAAATAATAACATGAAAAATCAAA
>NW_008357686.1:2138934-2139061 GCF_000622305.1 Nannospalax galili
TAAAGACCAAACTTACGGATCACAGGCATACAGGAAGGAGAAGAATCCCAAGACAATGCCATGGACCAGATCTTCAACAGAACTGTGGAAGAAAATTTCCCAAACTTAAAGAAAGACATGCCCATAC
>NW_008357686.1:2139383-2139704 GCF_000622305.1 Nannospalax galili
CATGCCAACCCAGATTACTACACCCGGCCAAAATGTCTATTATAGACAAAGGGAAAAGAAAAATCTTCCATGACATAATAAGGCTGAAGGAATTCATGTCCACAAAACCAGTCCTTCAGAGAGTTCTGGAAGCAATACAAAGAACTGAAGAAAGAAATGACTATACCTAATGGGGTGCAGAAAGAAATTCAATGAAAGTATAACTGTGGAAAAGTGCAGCTATATCAAGAATGTAAACAGAAATAAAAATGAGAGGATTCAATACTCATCTTTCATTAATAACTTTAAATATTAATGGACTGAACTATCCAGTCAAAAGAG
>NW_008357686.1:2139915-2141433 GCF_000622305.1 Nannospalax galili
AAAAAGACTGAAATAATTCCATGCATTCTATCAGACCACAATGCAATAAAGGTTAAAATCAACACTGGAAGAAACCCTAGTAACTACATGAACACATGGAGATTACACAACATGCTCCTGAAAGATGAATGGGTTAAAGGAGAAATTAAGAAAGAAATACAAGTATTCCTGGAACTAAATGAAAATGTCAGTGCAACACAATAAAAACACTGTGACAACGTAGAAAACAGTCCTTGGAAGTTTCTAACTCTAAGTGCCTCCATTAAAAAGTCAGAAAGAACACAAATTAATAACTTAACACTGCAACTCAAGGCACTGGAAAAGCAAGAACAAACGAAACCCAAACCCAGCAGAAGAGAAGAAATAACAAAAATCAGATCACAAATTAATGAAATAGACACAAAGAAAACAACACAAAGAATCAACAACTCCAAGAGCTGGTTCTTTGAAAAGATAAACAAGATTTACAGACCACTAGCCCAGTTAACCAAAAGAAAGAAAGAGCACCTCCAAATCAACAAAGCAGAGATGAAAGGTGAACCATCACAACAGACAACAGAAAGATACAGAACATTATAAGGGAATACTTTAAAAACCTGTATGCTACTATCTATATCCTACTAAAAGAAATGGACGGATATCTAAAGGCATGGGAACCACCAAAACTAAACCAAGAAGAGATTAACAGCTTAAACAGACCCGTAACACAAAAAGAAATTGAAACAGTAATACAATATCTCCCTACTAAAAAAAGCCCAGGACCAGATGGATTTACCACAGAATTCTATCAGACATTTGAAGAAGATCTACATCCAATACTAATTAATTTATTCAAAAAGATACAAATGGAGGGAGAACTTCCAAATTCCTTCTATGAAGCCAGCTTCACTCTAATACCAGAGCCAGGTAAAGATACAACCAAAAAAGAAAACTATACACACATATCCTGAATGAACAAAGATGCAAAAATACTCAACAAAATACTTGCAACCCACATACAGATCATCCACCATGACAAAGTTGGCTTTATTCCAGAGATGCACAGATGGTTCAATATGTGTAAGTCAATAGACGTAATACATAAGTCAATAAACGTCACAAATCATATAAATGGGCTTGAAGACAAGAACCACATGGTCATCTCAATAGATGCAGAGAAGGCCTTTGACAAAATTCAACATGCTTTTATGTTTAAAGTTCTAGAGAGAATTGGACTGGAGGGAACATACCTCAACATAATTAAAGCCATATATAACAAACCCACAGTCAACATCATTCTAAATGGAGAAAAACTGGAAACATTCCCATTGAAATCAGAAACCAGACAAGGCTGCCCGTTATCCCCACTTCTCTTTAGCATAGTACTTGAAACTCTTGCAAGAGCAATAAGACCAGAGAAGCAAATTAAAGGAGTAATAACTGGAAAAGAAGAGATCAAATTATCCCATTTTGCAGATATTACTCCTTTAATTTGCTTCTCTGGTCTTATTGCTCTTGCAAGAGAAGAGAAGAGAAGAG